>NC_047539.1:9613554-9923907 GCF_012275295.1 Melopsittacus undulatus | reverse complement strand
GACTCCCACAATCCAGAGCACCTCCCAGAAGTTCACAAAATCCACAGTAGGGTTTAAGAAGATTAAGCTACAAGGGAAGTATCAGAAGTTACTGCAACACCCTATTTAGAGGAAAGCTAAACCAGAGATTATGCCAGCAGGTTTAGTTATAAAAGAAAACCTGGTTTACACAGAGGGAAAATACTTGTTAACAAAGTAAACTCTGTATTGTAAATTATCATTCATGATATCTGACAACCTTTCAATATTTGAACCCTCCTTCCAGTACCTTCATCACTACCTCCATCCTCTAGAGACAGGCTTGCTTTCTCACTGTAGTAATACAGCCTCTGGCTGATTTACAGCCAAGACTGTAGTCACAGAATAGTAAGGGGAAAAAAATAAATTGGGGGCATAAGCTCCACAGATCCCTACAATGCCATATGCAGTACTGCAAAGGCAAGCTCACAGGGTCAAAGCTGGGAATAAACCCAGGTACATTCCTCATGGTACAGCTGTGCTGTAAGTTGCTTATGGGGTCTAGCAAATTCCAGCATACTGTTTTTAAGGACAGCACCTGTTCAGCTTGGCAGAAGAGGAGGAATGGAGATTAATTGTGGCATGGGTTTCTCCTTCATTTTAAAGGAAACAGCAGCAGCCCAGATAAAATGTTCCCAGTTAATATTTGAGTAATTTATGATTCCTTTACTTACCTGTAATACAGTGACTGAGAATGAAACGTGTAATACAAGAGGAGGGATGATCCAGTTAAGTATACTAGTAACCAAGCACATTGCAACTTGGAGCACCGTTCCTGTAAGGTAGTTGTAAAGACATATTACAGTCCTTATCTCAGTATCAAGTGTCTTAAATGCATCTCCAAAGCACTAAGTCTGTTGTACCTGAACAGTTACTACTAGAGGATTTTCTCTCTAGTAGGTTTAGGCCAAATAATCCAGAATTCAGTGGAAAGGTAAAACAGTTATTTCAGTTTTCAATGTAGTGATTTCTATGGGTATCAAGTTTTCTCTAAAAGCACGACCAAAACCCACCCCACTCTAAAGAAACGGCAGGTTTTTCTTTGGGAGTGAACAGAGAGAACTGAAAGCTTTAACTTCCAACTGCTGTTCAATTCCACAAATAGATTTAATAAGTTCTTCCATGAATTCAAAAAAACTTCTATCAGTTGAAATGATTTCAATATTCAAAGTCAGAGAAAGGAAAAACCCTTTGTTTTGAATTTTGCAAGCCTTACTTATCTGAGCAGCTCTACACTATACAGAAGCATTGAGACTTAACTTCCATCTTGAAAGCTTGACACCTAATATTCTTAGGTAAATTAACCAGTATCTCCACTCACATTTCTTTCAAAAATGGATGGATAAAGGTCTTGGTTAACTTACAGAATTTTGTTGTATAGGGTAATACTTACTCTTAGAAAAACCTGATTTACTATGCTTTTGTTTGCATACACATAAGTTGTTAGCAGCCCAACTCCAAGAGAAATGCCTATTAGGAAAAAAGGGTCAGTTATACACAAAACAAAACAAAAAAGAAGAAAAATACAGAACTGGGTTATAAAACCAGCCATTTCTAATACATCTTTGTAATTACAATTAATAGCTCAGACTGTCAAGCCAGAACAATTCTGCACATTGTACATGTGCCAGCAAAGGAAACAGAGGCCACTGAAATGTAGTTAGTAAATCTCTCTTTCTGATAAAGCAAATAAAAATAAAGCTAAAAATAAATTGAATTATATTTCAGGTATGATTATTAGTGTATCTCTTGAGGGGGGAGGGTCTGTTCCCTCAGACCTTATTTTGTTATACTCTACCAATTATATGCTGCATGACCAATTTGACACACAGAATCAAGATATACGGCAGACTTTTGTGCAGCCACTGGAGCAGGTATCTCAGCTCGGAGAGGGAGCTGCTGCTGTGTTCCTCTGGGTCTGGAGCAGGATCATCGAGTCCCCCTGCTTCGCCATGGGCATGTCTATGGGAGCGACTATGGGAACCTGGCCTTGAATGTTGGGAATTCGCATTTTCTCTGGCTTCTCCCACAGCAGAGTTCAGCTGTATGCGAATGTCTCCACTATGATGGCACGAGCTCTCTCCTGACAACCTCACTGCGTGGGTGCTCTGAGGAGATGAAGAGTCATCGCTGCTCCCTTGGATGTTGTGGAGATGACTGCAGTTTGGTTGCATGGTGGGATTTCTTTTCTGGTACAGATTCTTGCTATTTTGTCTCCTAAAGTGGGATATTAAAAGTTACAGCTGAAGGAAGAGAGAAAAAACACAAACCAACAAAACAAAGCAAAAAACACCCCAACAAAATAGAAACCCCAACACAAGAGTGACTGTCTGCATGAAGTAAAGATTCATGTTGTCCTGAAAGCTGCTGTGCTGGCTTTGCAGCCTGTCTGCACGGGCCAACTTTCTGTGTGCCATGTAAAATCATTTCCTTTTTCTCACGTGCAGGTTTTCTAGCCTGGCTGCCTTAGTAGAATTTAAAGTTGCTTCAATGCAAATCAGAAGAGCAAAAGCTGCTGAACAGGAGACCAGCACTGG
The DNA here is from genome assembly GCF_012275295.1 of Melopsittacus undulatus. Classification (NCBI taxonomy): domain Eukaryota; kingdom Metazoa; phylum Chordata; class Aves; order Psittaciformes; family Psittaculidae; genus Melopsittacus; species Melopsittacus undulatus. The sequence continues at coordinate 9,921,352 of NC_047539.1, read as the reverse complement.
CTTGTACCAAAGAGATCTTAGAAGTGCTGCATAATTTCACAGAAATAGTAACAGTAATAGGCCAGAGAAGGAGCAAACAATGATGGGAAGGAAGCAAAGAGTACATTTACATGTGCCCATGAAATAGTAAGCATTTGTTCAGACAAGTCTAGTCAAAAGCCAGTGCATGCTCAAAATTGAGGGCCATGATGAGATTAATGAGATGATCCTGTCTGGGTAAGTGAGCAGAACCAGGTTAGTCCATTTTGTAAGAAGCATTTAAAAGAGCCTGGACCATATGGTCTAGGTGAAAAGACTTGCAGCCCACAAGCCATAAGCTAACAGCGAGACCACCCAGATGAGGTCTGATTTATCTTTCCTTTGGCATCTTTCTGTTGTCCTCCTGGGCAGCTTTTCACTTGTGTGTCAGTCTCAACATTGGTTACATAGTGTTAGATCTACACCTCGGGACTGGTCTGACACCAAGAGTAATGATTTTGCAGAATGCTTTGAAATGAGATTTAGCACAATACTTGTAACTACGGAATAATGTTATTAGGAAACATTAGGGATTTTGTTACAATCCTTTTTCCGTGATTCAAACTCTTTCAGGTTCCTCTCTGACATTACTCTTTCCCAAAGCTCAGTGTACATACACAGCTAGTTCCACTGGGGACGCAGAAAGGTTAAAGTAAAATTGGTTTTGTGCTGCAAAAAGTTCTTAATATATTAAACCCAGAATTCTTAAGCCTTTAAAGGAGGATTTTATTAGAAGAGTAAATTGCATTAATTTAAATAATACATGAATACAGAAACTTTACTACCATTGAGAAGTGCAGCTGCTACTACTTTATTTCTGTTGGCCAAAGATTACCTCATACTTACGTCCAGCCAAAAGTCATGTTCTGTCATTTTATGCATATGAATAAAGCCAATAAGCTAAGGACAGTATTGACTTGTGTGGGCAGCATCACTAAGAGTGTCTGCAGGACCAGACCACGACATGCTCTCTTTAAAAGGAAGGGAATTACGTCTCCTTAGCAGCCTTCAGTCAGTGTTTTAGGGTCTGCTTCTGCAACACCCTGACAGTTCACTGCTAAGTGAGCGATCCCATTGTTGGAGCAGCTCAGCTTCCCTTGGCCCCTGCCTAACAAACTTTCAAGTAACTAAGTTAATAAACGGGATTTCAACGCTAAAGAAACCCGCACACGGCTTCCAGGATCCTCCCCCTCCTCTAATTACAGGAAATCAGGTCCTTGATAAAAGGCTCTTTTCCTCCAGCGCTCCCCGTTCCTCCCTGGGCCTCAGTCTCCCATCGCACCCGGACGGGCCCTCACCCGCTGCCCTCACGGACCCCACCGCCCCCCGAGCACCGGGGGTCCCCGCTGGCCTCCCCGGCAGCCCCGGCGAACGGAAGGGGTGACCCTGGTGGCCCCGTCCCGGCTGCTGAGGGGACAGGCCTCTCCCCGCCCTTCCCTGCATGGCCCCGGTACCTCATCAGGCGGCCGGCGCCTCCCGCCCGGTGCCGCTGCCCAGGCCGCGGCCGTCCGCAGCCTCCATCGCTGCTGCTGAGGCCGAGGGGGTGGGACGGGGAGCGGCGGGGGGAGGAAGAGGAGGAGCCGTGAGGGGAGGAGGAGGAGGAAGGCATCGAGCTGGGGGTTGCTCTGGCAACGGGCGAGCCTCGAGGCCTGCCCCCCGTGAGGGGATGGGGCACGGGGAGGGCTGTGATGGGAGCTCGCCTCAGGAGCGGGAGCAGGCAGAGGTCCGGGCTCAACAAATGGCGAGTAGGGGGCAGTGGTTAATGGAGGTTTAAAGCCTCGATTAAAATTAATCTGGGAAGGCAATAATGAAGGAAATTAGGAAATTATATATATATATATATATATATATATATATACACACACATATACACACACACTGTACTATCATTACTTCTTGGTGGCTATTAGTGCTCACTGCAGGGATGTCCTGCTCTCTGGAAATTGGCTTTGCCACCAAGGAAACCTGAGGAAAATGATACCCTAGTTAATGATGCTTTTAGGAGAAGCTTAAAATTAAATAGATACAGGTTTTTTTCTTTCAAAATATGCTCTTGAATAAATCAGTTTGCATCTGCTTTCCTTGGCTCAGGTATTGTTCTAAAAGTGTTCAGGTATGCAGCTCATGCAGAGGCTGGTGCCTGATACCTGAGCAGGTCTGAAGCTCAGTCCTGGGCTGTTTCAGGTTAAACCAGCAATACTGTGTTAATTCAGTTTTAAACACAGAACTGCTGCAGGGTCGGTAAGCCCGAGAGAGGGAAAGGATGGGCACGTAGGCACCAGAGCTCATGAGGTGAAGAGCTAAGTGACCTGCTGTTCAGTAACACATACCAGCTAACACTAAACCATTAGGGTTAGGGTTAGGGTTATACTTGAGGAAGAGGCTGGAAACACTGGACACGTCTGTGGGTTTGTTGGAGGTGGATTTTAAGTGTCTGCAACAGTTTCTTCTACTTTTATGATTTGGGAAAATGTGTCTAGAATTTATTGGCAGGAAATTCAGGTCTCGTCCCTCTGCATTTCACTTGGGCTGTGGCTGATGTGCTGGAAGGAGCCTAAGTTAGTCACTGCAGACACACGTAAGTGTTAAACCCACAAACCTCCTGTTCCTGTAGGCCCTCTGAACTCAGAAGTCCTAATCTGTGTAGTACACCTGCTCAGTTATTGTAGTGCCACTCAGTAGTAGCACCAGTGCAGGCTTCAGATGCTCAGCTGAAAGCACTCTTTAGAGTGGGCTATATCCCCATCCTTCCAAGGATAACACAAAACTGTGTTTGACTTCTATGCCATATTCATTGTTTTCCTCTTTGCTCAGTTACTCATTTGTGTAGTGTCTGAATTACGAAGGACAATGTGAAAAATCTTAATTTGATTCTTGAATCAGGAAAAGCCTCATCTCTACAGGCGTTTTAGCCATGATGTCTGTCACAAAACGGCTGAACAGCAGAGAGAGAGAATGCTGTACTGCTGCTTGAAGAATACATTGAAAAGAAACCCTAAACACACAAAAACCATCTTGACTAGACCTCACTTGGAGCCTTGTGTGCAGTTCTGGTGCCCTCAGCACAAGAAGGACATGGAACTGTTGGAACAAGTTCAGAGGAGGCCACGAGGATGCTCAGGGGCTGGAGCAGCTCCTGTATGGAGACAGGCTGAGAAAGTTGGGGCTGTTCAGCCTGGAGAAGAGAAGCTGCGTGGAGACCTCAGAGCAATTGGCCCCTGTGCCCACAATGGACTTCAGGGCCGAACACGAGGAGTGACAGGTAGGCAGGTGCCACCGTTTCGATGCCAGCTGTGCGCTGAAGAGGTGCAGCACCAGTATCCCCTACTGGCTCTTTGGCTCTGGGCGCAGGGGCCAATTGTTCGTGCCCTACGAACAGAGGGTTCTCTGCCCCAGCAGCACAGTAGGGCAGGAACGCTTGGCCCCTGCTCCCACATCTGAAGAGCCAGGAGGGGATACTGGTGCTGTGCCTCTTCTGCAGACAACTGGCATCGCAACGGTGCCAGCTGTATACCTGTCACTCCTCGTTTTGTCTCCCCTATACGACCCATAGCACCCAGATCTCCATTTACCCCCCTATAGGACCCAGAATCCCATTTACTCTCCTATAGCATGCATAACACCCAGAATCCCATTTACCCTGTAGGTCCTATAGGGGTGTAAATGGGGGTCTGCTTCCTATAACTGCAGAAATCGGGGTCTGGGTTCTATGGTTGTTATAGGGACGTGCATGCGATCCTGGGTGCTATGGGTGCTATAGGGGTTAAATGAGGGTCTGGTTGCTATGGGTGCTATAGTGGGTTAAATGGGTTCTGGGTGCTATGCATGCTATAGGGGGGTAAATGGGGTTCTGGGTTTTGTTATCTGTTATATTTGGTGGTGGTGATGAGCTTCAGTGGAACTCTGTGGCTGGTCTCAGGGCTCAGGGATGTGGTGTCTTCCTCCCCCCCCCCATCACCCCAGCGGCAATGGGGGTGTCGCATTTCTGCAGCCTAATCCCACAATTGCATTAGTGCTGCTTCGGCTTAATGTAATTAGCTCCTAATTAGCTGCACCCTGGCTGAGCTGGGCTGAGGGTGGAGGGGGGCAGCGCTGCTGCGGTGTGTCCATACCTCGTGTTCCCCTCCCCATCATTAGCCCGTGCTGGAGCCCATTCTGACACCAAGAATTAGCCCGTTGTGGTGCCCAGCATCAGTTCATTCTGCAGCTCAGAATCAGCCCATACTGGTGTCCAGCATTAGTTTATTCTGGTGCCCAGAATCAGACCATTCTGATGCTCAGAATCAGCCCGTTTTGGTGACCAAATCCAGCCCATTTTGGTGCTCAAAACCCCATTTTTGGTGCCCAGCACCAGTCCGCGCTGCGCTCCCCCTCCTCACCCCCCTGCTTCCGCCCCGTGCGTGACTCGGTGGCGCCGCCTCGCGGTGTCCTTTGGTTTCACCCCAGACCCGCACTCGGACCCGTTCTCATTCGGTTTTGTCTCCTGCAGACCCTTATGCTGCTGTTTTACCGCTTTATGAGGGACATCCCCCGAGCTAGCAGAGGGCGAACCCATCATCCAGTCCCTGTCTGCATAGATCTTACCTTTAGATATATATTTATAGTTTGTATTTTATTTTTTATATATAATTTAGATCTATACACATATATCGATGCACACACACACATATATGTATAGACATACATATATATATTTACATATATATATACACTCACACTGTATCGGAGCTGTCCCATTCATACACCACAGCAGGGTGCTGGCAGCCCCTTGTGCACCCTGATTATTATTATTAATAAAGTACAATTATTATATTATTATTATAGATAACATATTATTATATATGTGTGATATAGCATCATTATTATATTATTATATATATTATATGTTATAAATAATAATAATAATGAAGAAAACCCCCCACATAGTTATTTGTGACCTAAGGGCTTTATGACCTAAAGCTGCTGTGGGCAGCGCTGTTGCCTGAATCCTGTGCAGCACCTCCTGGCTGTGCTCATTCAAAGCCCAGCCGAGGGGAAAACCAACCCCAGGGAGCTGAGAGCTGCTCAAAGCCCTGGATCCATCCCTCTGCTTCCCCTGCTTGGGGTTTATTCCCTTCCCTTTCCCCTCTCCAGTCACTAACGTGCTGTTTGCCATCAGGTGCCGCTCTCCAGTAGCTCTGATGAGCACTACCACACAGCTCCATTTATTCCAGCACGTCGCAGCCGGAGCCACATCTCCTTGCAGTGCCGGGCTGGAAATGTCAACCGGATCTTGAAGCACCTCTTAACCTTCACGTGTTTGGAGCAATTTCCCTGCAAGCCCCTGTCTGCAGAGCAGGAGGAGGAGATGCTCTTAATATTCATGGGGCAGAGGAGGCGATAAAATGGTTTTGTTCCTAAATTTAGCCTCGAATTTCGAGTTTAAAAATAAACTCCCTGGGAAGTTGTTGGCTTGAAGGTTTATTCTAAAGGCCCAGCAGCTTTCAGCATGGTCCCTGCTCCATTGGGCCAACACAGTGAGTATTACACAAGATGCTCAAGCCAGTGGGGAATGTGTTATTAAATACCCTGGAAACTGAAGGGCTGGAGCTTAGTGTAAGCCCCCAACCACACTGAGATGCTCTTATTTAACCAAACACCAAACCCTTTTCACCCCTTACAGAACCTTTTCTATATAGATACAGAGAATTTCTGGCAGACCCCACCTCATCTACTGCTCTTCTGGATCTAAATGTAGAGCCCTGATCTGTGCCAATTATTGCCACTCTGCCAAGATGCAAAACCAGACATTAATATTTAATCAGGAGAAAAAAACAAGAGCAATTTGCTTTCACATCCTTTATTAAACATCAGGCTGGGGTCCCTCCCTCCCCAGGACCAAGGGGTTTGAGGGTGATGAAGGAGAAGGGGGTTATCCAGGTTAAATCCTGGTGTGATTTCACCGCTGAGGCCATCTGAGTTAATGCTTTGTACCCGATTGCCTGGAAATGAACTGAAGTAGATTAAATACTCCAGTAATTTTATTGCCATTTGGCCTTGTTGAACATTGGAAGAGCATCCAAAGGTGGCTGATGTCCAACACAAGCTTCCCCAGCCAAGTAATGAGGAGCCGATTTCAGTGTGCCCCCTTCCTGTGGCTCCTCATGGACCAGTTCTGTTCAGCTCCTCTCCATCACAAGACAATGTGCTGCTGGGTTTTGACACAGAACATCTTGGGGTGATGCTGACCCCTCAATGTCTGCATCCTTCTAACCCCTACCGTGGAACAGGGAGCTCAGTGTAGGGGGAAAAGACCAAACACAGCCATTAAATCTTTGAAGAAAGCCCTGTCTGGCCCTAAGGGAGAAGCTTTAAAAGGCTGTATGCCAGAGGCCTTAAGCTTAGTTATGGCTGCAGGTACCTCTGCTCACACAGAAGTCCCCACTGGCTCATTATTGCTCCAGTAAACAGGTCTAACTACCTGCAAAGACAGTGTAAGAGTCCTGCAGAAACATTCCTCCTGCTTGGGGGGACAGATAAAGATGCTACCAAAGATGCTTCCAAGTTGCTACCAAAGATGCTCCAGTGACTGCAGGAATAGGATTCCGAAGCTCCGTCTCTGCATGGTGGGCAGATGGATGGATGGCTGCTCTAAGCTAAGTTTACCCCAAAATTCTGGAGGAGCCTGTGGAATACAAATACATTTCCTAGTATCCAGGAAATGTGGGAACACCATGAAAGGTGCTAGCTTGGTGTCTGATTTTTACACTCCAGCACGTAGAGATGGGGTTTGAGCTGCTGTGTCATTCTGGGATGAAAGCATAGATTAAAGTAGATGTACAATCACTAGAGAGGGGAGAAAACCTCTCACAGCTGCAGAGGGGTCTCTTCAGAACTGGTCTATGAATGTAATGAAATCCCTTTATAATTTGGAATGATGTCAATAAGCAGAACTGAGCTCATTACACACACTGGTAGGCCAGCATTTCGAAGGGCAGTCACTTCTCAGTCCAGCTTTAGCAGCCCTAGGGGCAGAGGGACCAGGTCTCTGTTTTCCCTACAGACAAGCAGGAACTGTGGCTGTACCCATAGCATACAAGCGAAGTGTTTATAATCAGCCTGTGGTTTAATCAAACCCAGCAACAATTCCCAGTTCTCTCCCAGCAAACATTCCTGTTTGGTTCCCACGGGAGCGGTTGACTCCCATGGACATGAGTTTTCATATTGTAAAGCTTAAGGAAAATGCACAAGTGTCTGTAAAATGTTAACTTTGGGCTGTAACAAAGCAGGTTTGGGATTTAACAGCTTCAGTTTCTGCTGGAAAGGTATGTCTGAAATGGAAGCTGCCTCATGGAAGGATTTACCCTGCTTTCATGTTTATCCCTCTCAGGATCTACGCGATGTCCACTTCCAGCTGCAGGAACCATCAAATTCGTTCTGCTAAATCAGTGTGGTGCTGTAAAGGGGAAAGACTTCAGTGGTGATGAGGCAATGGAAACAGCTGAGGAAAACATGTGGCAAGACCTTACTCTTTCCCCAAGGAGCACAACTGTTATCTCCAAGGACCTGTGAGGGGAACAGAAGCCCTGTGCTGGAGCTGGAGATCAGGAAGCCACCAACCTACAGACAGACAAGCTGAGCACTGTGTGGAGCCCAAAGGCTTGTCCCAATCTGCACCAGGGAGAACCCAGGGTGAAGATGTGTCCCTGGCCTTTCTCTTCTATACCAGGTAGTGTGAAATAAACCCATGTGTGAACAAGGGATTCCAACAGAGCACAATCCCTGCTATGCACTGGACCATCAGCCTCAGGCTTGCGTCTCCTGTGCTCTTCCCTTTGGGAGTGAGAGTGGCAGGGTTGGATCCCAAAAGTGGCACCTGGGAATGAGGCAGGTCATGGTTTGTGGTGGGGAAGGAGAAGGAAGGAGCCTGCCAGCACCAGGCTGCTGCTGAAGTGAAAAGGTCGGTTTAAAGAAAGATCTCACTCCTAGAACAAAAGGCAATATTTCAGTATATTTTAATAGTAAAATGATTCCCATTTTTCAAGCAATGTCCCACCTGGATGAATCTCAGGAGTATTTTTGCTTCCCGGTCCTGCTGCCCCGGGGCAAAGTCTCAGAGGTCACAGCTCTCCCTGCGGAACAATCCCAGAACAGAATGATCCCAAACACCTCCCAGGCCTCAAAACCACTTCCACAAACAGCACGACACAGGACTCCACTCGGTCTCTCTCTCACAGGAGAAGAGCAGGAGGCAGAAAAATCAGCTTTTAATAACAGTCTGGGTTGAGATTTGCAGCAGGCTACTGAACAGAGGAGATGCCAGTAGTTTATTTAGTAAAAAGGAAAGGATTCAGGTAGCAGAACTAACTCAGCAGGTTAAAGTCATCGCACAGCCCTAGATCGGTTCAGGAGGGGTAGGATGGGGGGAGACAGCAGGGAAGACCATAAGGGGAGCAGCTTCAGACTCAAACCTTGGCTTCCACTATCATGTATTGAGAAAAATATTGCATGAAAAGCCTCAGGGTTTTAGTTCTTCCATAGATGTATATTTACCAGTTTTCACAAAGACTGCAGGAATACGATTATAAACAATAAATTAGGACTTCATGTTGCTATCATTTGGCATAACACAATCAGGCAAGTCTTCCTTTTCTGTTTTTAAATATAAGGCAACACAAGCCAACACATAATTTAATCCGTCTTTAGTCAAATTGCTTCCCTTTGCTAAAAGAGTTCCCACTAAAGAACGGTTTAGAGTACACTTGAAGGGATTGCAATAATGCCATAAGTGTACTAACTTACGCAAGGAGTCAGGAAACGTACTCTGCTAAGCTCTGAAACCTAAGGAGTTGTTACAGCCCAGGACTACACGTCTAACTTAAAAAAATACAAAGAAATGTCTCCTAATGTCTCCATTTACCAAAAAAGGAAGGATTTCTAGCCAACTAGGACGCACTCAAAACCGGTTACTTCTCTTTTTTTGTTCTTTTTTGTGTGTTTTAACTTTTGTATGATGTCTTTTAAAGATTGGGTTGTTTTTTACTTTGAAACCATGCTCGTGGAGGAAAAGTTCAAGGAGTAAATACTTAAGGCTTTGTTTGTTTCCAAGGGCTGTGAGGGAGGCCAGTGGATGGCAGAGGCCAAGTGGGTTCACCCATACACAATGCTACTCAAACCCACACTACCGGGCGACATTCATACAGAAATATTACACTTAAAAGTTACAGTGTAGAGCAATAGTTTTTAGCCAGTGTACATATAAAGAATCAATGCATTTAGGTTTTTTTTAATTCATGTTTTCTCTTTTTTCCTTTTTTTTTTTAATTTCCAAACTTGATTGTGATCATTATGTTCAAGTATTAGTCTCATTACTAGAGATGAGGAATTTTCTACTTACAAGAAATCCAGCTGTTAGAAAGGAAAAGGTGTGCTGTGGTAACACTGAGGGGAACAAGATGCTGAGGTTACTCAATAGTGTCCTACGGTCACCGACTCGACTAGCTGCTGGAAGTGATGTGGGAAAGGAACAAGAGGAGTTAGGCACCGAGACCCTGGGATAAAAGGATGTTAGACAGAGCTTTGCTAATCCCCAGGGAGAGGAATTGTTCTGTTAAACCTGCTGTGGTGTTCTGAAGGAGAGGAAGATGGGACCACTGGTCCCACGGTGGCTCATGAGCAGAGCTTCACAGCAGTGGGACTGAGCCACACTGCCCTGAGCATTGATTATGTCTCCTCCCCCTGAAATTCATTTTAGCTACAAAAAAGCTGAACCCTTTTTGGAGTTGTCAGTGGGTCTGGATTCCTTCACATGAGGACAGCCAGACTCCTAGCAGCGAGGGGTTCAGACAAAGCTAGCTCTTAGGCAAAAAAGGGAGTGGGGAAGGGAAATACAATGCAGAGAAAAGGCAGCTACCTATGGCAGCTATGCTGCCTCCTAAACCCACCATTCCCCCCTTCTCCATACCCTGTCTGCAAAAGAAAGAAGTGTCAGAAATACCTGCCGGAGACTTTTGACTTTGGACAAAGTCTAAAATGACAAAGGTGGGCAAGGCAGAGCTGAAAAGCTTCGTCCTGTATTAATGCCCAAATACATCCCCGTAGCTAGCTCGTTTCAAACATAGGCTTCTTTTTCAATTAAACAGGCCTCTAGACAGTGCAAATGGTCAATGTTTAATGCATTAATAAAATGGGCTTTCGGCTGAAAATAAGCCCTGCTTCCTGACAAATCCTCTTGCTCTTAATCTTCAGAGGAAATGGAGATGGAAATTTAAGCAGCTACACTACCTTGCTCTTGATGGAGCTGGCGAAACCCAGCAGCAACTCAACATCAGTCCAGCGAGGAGCTGCTAAGAAGAAGCTGCACAGAAGGGGTGTTCTATGGTGAGGAAAGGGCTGTGGTGTGAAGTAGTGTAATGAAATCCTCTGACACAAAAGGCATGTTAAATATCTGATACAGAAAGGAGATAGGAAACACGTAAGCAAAGCTTTTAAATATACAGTATGTCGTCTTCTGATGGTTACTATAATGATCACACAAGTTTGCAAGTTAAAAATGCCTTGCTTATTAATTAAAATTAAGACTAAACCTCTATGTTTTTTATGTCTGTGAAAGTGACTGCAGCCTATCTATACCCTGGGTGTTGAATATGAAGATTTCGACTATCAGTTGGTTCAGGTGCTCGGTTCATGGAAGGCCGATGGACTTTTCCCAGCACGGCCATGCTCTGATCTCTGAAGCAGGACTGCTGGAAGTCCCCACTTAGGTAATCCATGGTCTGCATCACATTATTCTGGCTGGATGGGCCAGCTCCAGCTCTGTAATGAGTTCCTCCTGCACAATCTAGCGGTGCTCCTGCTGGCTGTCCCCCGTGGAAAGGCATGGCGAGGTCCTGGGACCCAGAGCTGTCACTGTTGGGTGTGGGCAGAATGTTATTCCAGATGGGCTGGAAATAGTGCCCATTGGTATATGGCAAGGGTCCCTGCAACCCGTTCACAGGTGGAGAAGGTGTAGGCTTCTCAATGGGGGGCTTCAAGCTGAAGGACTGGCCCATGCACAGTTCTTGAGGGTAGTTTGAAGTTTTGACAGGGAAGCTCTGCCCGGTGATCTCTCTCTGAGGGTGCTTCCCTGCGAGTCCAGCAGGCCCAGCAGCATCCCCACACATTTGCTGCAGATGTGCAAGCTGGTGCTGGTTCCACGCAACCGATTTGATTTCGTTCTGGTACGCAGGCGGCACCCTGTTAATATTCACCATGGGCACATTAACAGAGGCAGGAGGAATAGCAGCAGCAGCATGATCTACAGGGTTAACTACACAGGAAGGCATGGGTGTAGGGACATTGTGAGTAGATACCCTGGTACTTGCATTGATAAGCAGGTTGCGACTTATAGGGCTGGGGTTTGCAATCTGTCCCTCACACACTGAGGTAGTGCTAATGCCAGCTCTGGCCTGGCAGAACTGGTTAATCTGGTGCACAATGCTGCTCAGGTCCGGTGGCTGGTTCTGCTGCAGAGTGGCAGCCATAGAGAGGGGAATGGTTGAGGTAGACACGGTCACATTCGGCGGCGCGTCTGCATCCGGCATCTTTCTGCTTCCATGTAAACCCGGCTGCAGCAAAGGATTTGGGGGGTGCTGCAGAGTCTGGTGTGCCATGGTCTGAGGATGCTGCAAGCCCTGAGGCTGCTGCATGTTCTGAGGGATCCCCTGAGGGTGCGGTAAGCTTTGTGGCTGGGGTATACCCTGAGGGTGCTGCAAAGTCTGTGGCTGCGGGATACTCTGGGGGTGCTGCAAAGTCTGTGCATGCTGGAGAGCCTGCTGGCGAGCAAGCGCCTGGGGGTGGGTTAAAGTGCTAGGTGCAACGTAAGGGGTGGAAGGGGGATTCATCATCGCTTCCGGCAGCAGACGCGTGCGTGTCCCGTCAAAGTCTTTGATAATTCCTTTTGCTGGAGATTTGACTATCGCCAGGAGGCCTGTTTTGGTGGTGGCCTGAGATGGGTAAGGACTGTACCTCTGGCCTGAAGTATCAAGTCCGTTCACAGTACGGCGTATGTGTTTCCTCTGGGGAACCTTGACACTGTTTGGAAAGATTTTTATAGTCAGTGGGTTGTTGGCGACCTTCTTAGCATAAGCATCCAATTCTGCTGGGGTAGGATACTGTGCAGATCTCATTTTCTGTGTAGTGTCCCCTGTGGAGAAAAGGGAAATCATCAATACCAATCCTGGCAATCAAAGGATCAAGCCCAGGGCAAGACACTTGCACAACAGGAGTAGAAAGTCTCCAAGGAATCAAGAGGCAAGAACCTCATCTTCCCAGACCAGTGGGTCATGTACCAGATGCTGCATTCCCTTTATTACCTGGTGACCAACACAAGCCCCAGTTCAGCTTAAGGCAAGACCTGCCTATGGGAGCAAAACAAAAATGGTTTTCATCAGAGTATGTTTATAGTTGGACACAAACAGGTAACGTGCTATGAACATTGGGTTGTTTCCAGCCTGAAATACTTCTTACAGCTTGTGGTAGTGGCCTACTTTCTAGTTTCTTAATTTAAGGCTGCCTCCCCCATGGCTCTTCAAGCCATGCTCAGTATCTTCACCATGTAATTGAAAATCAGAAAGTTATGAATTAAACATTAAACCCATATAATGCTGAGGTGGGAACCACACTGGGGTGGGCTGGCCCTGGCTGCACTCCAGGTGCCTGCCAAAGCTGCTCCATCATTTCCCTCCTCAGATGGACAGGGGAGAGAAAACACAATGAAAGGCTCCTGGGTTGAGATAAGGACAGGGAGGGATCACTCAGCAGTTACCATCACAGACAAAACAGACCTGATTTCAGGAAACTGGTTTATTACCAATCAAATCAGAGTAGGGAAATGAGAAATAGAAACTAAATCTTCCCCCCAGCCCTCCCTTGCTGCAGGCTCAACTCCACTCCTGATCTTCTCTACCTCCTCCCATCCAGTGGTGCAGGGGAACTGGGGCTGTGGTCAGTTCATTGCACATTGTCTTGCTGCTCCTTCCTTCTCAGGGGAGGACTCCTCACACTCCTCCACTGCTCCAGCCTTGGGGTCCCTTCCCATAGGACACAGTCCTCCAAGAGCTTCTCCAACAGGAGTCAGTCCTACAGGCTGCAGTTCTCCATGAACTGCTCCAGCATGGGTCCCTTCCATGGGGTGCAGTCCCTCCAGAACACACTGTTCCAGTGTTGTGTCCCCATAAGGACACAAGTCCTGCAGCAAACCTGCTCCAGAGTGGGCTTCCCACAGAGTCACCAACTCCTCTGGATATCCTGCCTGGTGTTGAGTCCTCCATGGGCTGCAGGGCACAGCCTGTCTCACCACAGTCCTCACCACGGGCTGTAGAGGAATCTCTGCTCTGGTGCCTGGAGCATCTTCTCCCTCCTTCTGCACTGACCTCAGTGCCTGCAGAGCTGCCAATCTCACACACTCACTTCTCTCTGGCTGCAGTTCTGCAGTGTCCCCCCCCTTAAAATACATTATCCCAGAGGTGCTGCCACCACCACTGATGGGCTTGGCCTAGCCCAGCAGCAAGTTCCTCTTGATTCCATAGAGGAAGCTTCTCACAGAAGCTATCCCTGTAGCACACCCCCCCCAAACCTTGTCATGGAAGCCCAGCACACATCTGAAGCCCTTCAGCTCAAACCTCCATTTACATCTGAGCTCTTTTCTGGATGCTGACATCTGAAAGCACTTTGAGTGTCTTTTTGTCCATTAGGAAGCCCTTGTCAGTCCAAGTTCAGCAAATGGAAGGCTTCACATGCATTATTTTATGGCTTGCAATTACTTCTTCAGCATGGCACCTTGCTAAGGACAGCATCCTCATATCACACAGCAATCTGACGTGACATCCTCACAATATTGAAGATATGCTACTGCCCAGACACAGACAAAAGACTTGTGAAGACGGGTGTGGGGTTACTCTGGTTTAGCAGATACCTACCTTACCCACAAGCTCCAGCTGCTTCTGGAAAGAACTTCAGACACGTAGGGAAATGCCTGTGCCTCTCTTGCTATAATCATATTCCAAGCAGAGCTTGGGCCATTCCACCTCTGCTGCTCTAAAATGTTTGCCTCCAAAAGACTCCTGAATACATGAGTATCAGGCATCTCTCTCTGCATCCTGCAGCTTCCAGTCATCACAGGTGAGGGAGAACAGCACTGCTCTAAGAGCACTGCCTTTCACAAAGTTAAGGGTCAGAAAATGGATACTCAAAGAAAGGATAATTATAGAAATGTTAAAAGTGTCTTTTGTGACATAAGCAGCTCTGCAAGCAGGTTGTCCTGCAGCTCTAGCACAGCACGTACCACAGCACCAGTTGTACTCTTACTCACTGTGCTGTCCAAACACCAGCATTCACCACCCTTTCTCTTCATCAAAGGAAATGCTTGCTTGATATCAACCTGAAGGTCCTCTCTGTTCATATCCCTGAACCTGTCGCTGCAGGCAGGTGGTTTATATCTATCCTTCTGAGTGTGCTCCCAGTGGAGAGAAGAGCTTCGGAATGGCATTTACCTTCCCTCAAAGGCAAAGCCTTCATGAACTCCCAACCTTTCATTCTTAGCACTGTCCATGCTCATAAAGTTCTGTTTCTTCCCCAAGAGATGACCCTTGCAACTCACCATCAGAGGAGAACCACTGACAACAGACAAAGGAGCCACATTTGTCTGTGTAATGGTTCATGTTATGCTCGTGGCATTGTCACATAAAGCTTTTATTTTCAGATGAAAAATTAAGCAGCTACTTTAGGACACCTTCACCACCAACATTTCTCAGCCTGGTCTACATTTCTATAGGCATATTATCAAATGAGGTGGTAAACAATAAACAGATACGCTAAATATTCCTTTACTCAAGGACCTATTCTGTTATACAAACTACGATGGAAGCTTTTAGAAAGCAGCTAAAACATTGATGTTTGAACGGGCTGCAGCTATCGGTTGCAACACATCTGTAATCCCAAATGTGGAAGTGCTCCTTCCTCTGATGAGAGAAAATAACCCCTCAGTTAAACTTAAATGACGCATTAACATCAAGTTTGGCATCCTACCAAATGGCAAACCATCTTTTAAATCCCATTCATCACTTCAAACAGTGCCCATTTTGCGTACAGCTGAGATTATGCTCCTTTTACTATGAACTAACTCAGTCATTCTACTGAGGCCTGAAGGTGATGTATTTCTGAGTGCCCCAAAGTGCTGCTTAAAATGTGCTTTGCTAGTAGTTCCATAGGCAAGATTCAATGACTGTAATAATTAAGACAGCAAAAAATCAGGAGAAAGGCATTACAGGGTGAGCGAGAGTTTGGGTTTCCCCTACAAATACCCTACAAACCAGTCAAAAACAACTAGGTCTGGTGACTGAGTGGAAAACCAGCTAGAACAGACCAAACAGAAATGCTGGTATTAGAATATGCTCATCATTCATGTGCAAGAATTCAGGCCATAAAATGATGAGGTGGATGGCAGATAAGAAACTACATTAAGAAAACAAAGGGATGAGCTCCACAAAGCTACCTAATAGTAAATGCCAGGCAGAAGACTTTTGTTGGAAAGTCATTATTTCATGTGTACTGTAAGGGAAAGCTGTGCATGTGAGCAATTACCCCAGTAAATTGGTGAGCTGCAAGTTCACACTCCTGCTAATCCCGTGGCAAGCAGCTCATCTGGTCACAGCCCTGTGCGCCTCTCATCGCTGGAGCTATTTTTACCACGAAATGAGATTTCTCTGCCTCACCTCAGCACCAAGGTAATGTCTTTCAAGTGCATTTTACAAGAAGGCTTTAAACCCCACTGCTTTTAGAAGTGCCCACGGTTAAATCTTCATTAACATTAAACAACATACAAACAGGCTTTAAGGATCCCTACCCTAACGAGAGCATCCGCGCTTGGATGAGCCAAACCTGCTGTGCCCATCTTCTGCATTAAAATCTCAGTTGCTACAGGATTTACAGAAAGAGGCCTCACCCCTAGAAAGGACTCAATTTTGGTGATGACCCCAAGTTCAGTACCAACCTGCTCTGTTCTCTTCTGTACATCCATCCATCCATCCATCCATCCATCCATTCATCCATCCATCCCACCCCCCTCAACAAGAGCTCTCCAAGAAGCACCTTTCACCTTGACCTTATAGCACTGTTGTAAAAATCACCCTTTCTTACTCAGACCTTGCATCACTGCTTCTATATCCAACAGCAACTCCAGAAACTGCCCAAACAGTCTTGAGTAACCCGACTGACTGGTCAGGTTTCTACTGGAGTCACTGAGAAATACCCTGTGTGGATAAGGATGAATTTCAGGGGGAGCCTTTCTGGTGATGCAGGCTGGAATTCAAAGCAAAACACTGGAATTGGAAGTCCTGTAGTGATCAGTTTGAAAGGAAAAAATATGTGCATATTAATCTTCAAAAGTCCCACAGCACAGACCAGTTCTAAGAAAAAAGCCTCTTATTTGAAAGTGAGGAGAAAAAAAAAAGCTAACTGAGCTAATGTGGATTTTGAAGCATTAATAAAAAGTCTAATCTGGAAAACTACACTTAAAAATTATGAATACAAACACTGTAAATCTGAATAAAGGTTATCATGTGGAGTTCTGTGCCTTTCATAAAGGCAATAGCATTATTATTAAAGCCCACTTCCAACCCCCCAAAGTCACAAGTCACTGTTCATTAAAAATGTTCATTAAGTCAGCTCTGCTTTGGCCAGGGGCGAGACTGCTTGTGCATATACAGTATGGAGAGAAATGCACCAATTAATCTTACACACATCTGCAGCAGGGGTGAGCAAGGTCTGTAAAAGCAGTTTCATTTTCCATATAAATCAGAACAAACTGGAACAGCTGAGCATTCCCACTGCCTGCCAGCTACTTTATGTCCTCAATTCTTTCAAATGCAGTACCCGGAGCTCTTTCCCTAAGCAGGATGCAGAGATGCTTTCAGCACAGGGATAAGCAGTTCTCAGAAACAGCATCAGGTACCATCAGGTTAGGAAACTGCCCACGTATCAGCATGTTGCCTTGTAAAGGTGTAATTAGCAAATACCTGATTTATGCACTGCTACCCTCACATGAACCTCAACAATTTGCTTTGAGATCCACCAAAAGAAACTTCATGTGATGCAAGGACCTTGGCACGTTTTCACCACAACAGCCTACCTTTTGAATAAGCATCAGTCAGCAAAGCTTGAACTGGAAATGGGAAAGAGAAAGGAGAGGTGCCCAGTTTCATGCCACCGAGGGAAGTCCTTTTGTGAGTAAAGATTTGTACTATTGCTGGAAGTGTCATTACAATTACCAAGCCTGTGCAGTTGGCATAAATGCTATTCAAGTGCTGAGGGGGAGCACATGTGTACATGAACAGTGTCATTCACTTCTGGCAGGATCAGGACTTGGAGCATGTCATCTTAATTGCAAAATTATCTTACCTATTTTCATCACAAGCCTTAAAATACTATTTAGCTACAACTGGACTGTAAACTGCTTGGGTTTTAAAGAGCAATGAGTCTATCAGCAAACTGAGGGTACAGAGATCTCCCAGTGTACATACCAAACAGGACAACCAGGTCACAGCCCTAAGAGCCAAGTACACAGATCTTATGTAGAAACCTTGGTATTTCTGCAATTGAATAGTCAATGTGCAAAAGAGGAGAGACAGAGTAAGATTTAACACAAATCTCTAGCCAGTGACCTGACATTCCCAAGCATAAGTTGCTCTAAAAAACACTGCTACACCCATCAAAAAAATGACTGGAGGTATCAAAAAAGGATTCTCAGAGAACTCTGCAGACATCTTTTCAGAAGCACCAAAGACGTCAGAAAGAAGATGGAAACTTTGAACTTTAGTAATTTGGGCTAGATCACTAATATTTGCAGTATATGCCCCAGGTGTGTAGAACAACAGAGCTGCTGACCTCAAAAGGTTTGCATTAGCCTGATCCAACTTTTATTGGTTTCTAGGAGTAATTAAAGGACTGGAAGTGAAAAAGAGTCAGGAAAAAGTTGTGTGAAGAAGCAAGTCAGCTGGCACACTTCTAGCTCAAAATGTTGTCAGCAAAGAGGCACGAATCTCACAGAAACCTCATTTGCATTTCATCTTGCTGTGGTTAAAATTAACCTTTGTAAAGCCAGGCAAGGGGGGAGAGCTTGCTGCACACACGTGAACCTTCACAGCCATTTCTCAGAGCCATTATTGATGGAAGCCTTGAAGGCATAACAAAAGCAAGACTCTAACATTAAACAGTTTTTCCACTGTATCCTAAATGTCTATGTCAGAGCTGTACCAGAGCCAGATTTAACAGTTAACCACATCCTGCAGACAAAACGTCACTCACATTTCTGAAGTCCAGTGTTCATCTGCGTGTAAGAAAGAAGCTGAAAGGAGAGGTCACCTGGTCCTGGCAGACAGGCCAGCATGGCAGACAGGCACTAACACAACATGGGGCATTCACTCCTCTGCACACTGCAACAACAGAGAGACAATTCAAAGTTATAATACAAGGAGGAACAGAGAAAAGAAAGCGGCAAAGAGCCATCCCTGGGTGATGCCTGACCAAGCACAGATGTGCCACCGCTGCTCCAGTCTTCCCTGCATCTCATAACGGCAATGGCCATGCTTCAAGAAGTGGGTCACCTGCAGGGTTATAACTAAAATAGCTATCTCACTCTCCTCTGCTGCTTGACACACAGAGGATAACCCGTAACTCCATCCCCTCACATTTCAAAGGTGGTTGTTACGAATGGTACAGAAACCACCATCACTCATTTGCACTGTATTGAAATGTGCTGGCTATCTACCAAGCGTGGCCAAAGTGAGTCCTCTGGAGAAATCCTGTCAACTGCTCTTTTACATTTAATAAAAAGGCACGGCATGCATAAATTGAAGGCAAAGTATGCAGCACTCTGCCTCGTGGCAAGATTAAGCTGCGTGCTACAGCTTGTAATTTCTGTGGTCCATTAGGCTGGAAGATGAATGGCTACAACTTCCTTCATTTCATAGGAGACTTGCTAACCTGGGTTAGACAAACAGCCAGACGTGCCTCCTGCACCAAGCAGCTGCAGAGGTGCCACCAGCCTCTGCTGCAGAGGGGCAGCATTTAGGAAATCAAACCTCGAAACAAATGCACAGAGCACTAAAGCTCTTTTATATATAAACACCACATGCTGCCCTCATATCCCATCATCCATGTACAAAGAGCAGGGGGTCTCTCAACAAACCTCACTCAGGCTCAAAGAACCCCGGCTAGAATTATGGAGAGATATTTAAGGTGCAACAAGGTCTCAAGAGGCCTCCTGGTCCAGGACCCTGCCCAAATCCTCTGCCACAGTCGATGGGGCAAAGCCACAGCCGGCCACAAGCACTTTAGGAAGCTCTGGGAAACAGGGAACAGCTGGAAAAGCCTTGGGGTTTGTTCTATGACCCCCAAGACATGGCAAGAGTTGAAAGCTTCAAAAGTCGTAGGCTAATTTCAGTCAGTTCACAGACCCCAACTCAAGCAACTGGGGAGACATTCAAAGACCAAAAGATGAGAAACAGAAAGCTCGAGACTGGTGTGAGAAGCCACAGAGGCCACGTCTGAGCCACACTGCCGAGGACTGCACAAAGAACACAGACCCTCTGGATGACACCTGATGTGGCAGAG
The DNA here is from genome assembly GCF_012275295.1 of Melopsittacus undulatus. Taxonomy (NCBI): domain Eukaryota; kingdom Metazoa; phylum Chordata; class Aves; order Psittaciformes; family Psittaculidae; genus Melopsittacus; species Melopsittacus undulatus. The sequence goes on along the minus strand of NC_047539.1, from coordinate 9,901,705 downwards.
CCCATGCAGTGTCCTGGACAGTACCACCACCTTCATGCTGCAGAGAGCTCCAGAATCAGACTGCTCTACAGGGATCTTTTAATGACTTTAATTTGAAGCCCAACCTCAGGCCACCCAAGGAACACTTGCACCAGTGCAGCAAGCAGCACGGACTTACAGCTTTCCTGTAGCACAGCAATTACTTGCTGGGTGGAATTCATTAGCTCCATGTTTACATCCTTGGTTCAACATGCGAAGGTTGATTAAACCAACGGCCAACAAAACCTCACACAAACATTAATTCACGAGAACTTCTGCATCTTCCCTGTGTGAGAGCTCTCAAAAGCTGAGTGTTGCTAAGTCAGCCCGCTGGGTGCCACTGAGATTAACAAAAATAGGTTTGGGCACTGAATGTCAGCTTGACAACTCCAAGCTATTGCCCATTCACCCTTCCCACTCAGAGTAACAGTGACTCAGGGCTGTGAGAAACAAACATACAACCTCACAAGCTGCAGGGTCGACAGCTCAACCACCAACATGCTAAATCATTCTCCATTTCATTCCTAGGAGATAGTAACGATCTCCACTACCACAAGTTCAAGATATGTGGCTGTAAAACCTTGTAAGAGATCTTGGGTGATATGGTTTAGTGTGAGGTGTCCCTGCCCATGGTAAGGGGGTTGGAACTGGATGATCTTGAGGTCCTTTCCAATCCTAACCATTCTATGATTCTATCTAAATCCAGGTTTTCTCCTCATCCTCTGTAGGAGGTGGAGTTCTTGGAGTCTTTCAGAAGGTGCTCAGAAACGATAACTGAAGACCTGTCACATCCACAACTTGAAGGAATCACTTTAAGAATTGAAAAGTTGGTCAACCTTTATAGATGAGATTCATTCACCACTCTGTATATATAGATATATACAGATATATATGGTCTTATATCTATATATATAGTATGCAGTGTTCAGTGAAACTCTGCAAACAGCCAGTGGGCAGCAGTTTCTCGTTCCAAATCATGCCCAGCATGACCAAAAAGACAAAATGAGAAGCCAGCTCCTTTTTAATCAGAAGACAAAAGCACTGCATGTTGCCAGAGCTTTACCTGAGTAACCAGGAGAAACACCCACAGTCAGCAAGAAAAAAGAATCATTGTTTTCCTTTCTGCTTCATTTCATCAACTGCACAAGACTGACAAAAACAAGACCTATTTCTCGGTGAAAAGCAGACAAACAACATTAAGAGCCTTCCCTGGAGTCAGAAAACCATCAGGTCACACCATTCTCTAATACTCACCTAATATTCATACCCACCTAAACATCTACCTTTTCCTCCAGTAACATCTGACGCGGGGCCAGGATTACTTCCCATCCCTGCACAACCAAAGCAGCTCAGCATCTACAACATTACTTAAGTGATGACAAGTCTGCATGCAGCCCCAACAGAGGGAAACAGCACTGCACTCAAGGTGCTCTTTGACTGAACAAGCAGCATTTCTGACAGCAAGATCCTTAGTGGGTTTGCTCACCTGCTCCGTCATTAGGGCTCATTACAGCCTCAATGCTGTGGCTCCTGGAGTAAGCCTCTTGCTGAGAGGCTCAGCGCCACAGACACAGCAATAAACACAGTAATGGCACATTAGGAGAGAGAACAAGTGATTAAAGAGTGGCCACAGAGTTGGGCTTCTGTGATAAGACACAAGTATTTCCTTGAAGGTCAAAACATGTATTTACAGGAGCTTTAGCTCCAATACAGACAATAATGTTTTAGAGAGGGTTATAAAAGCAAGTTGTTCCTGCAGACAGATAATCATTTTAGGTGATACCAAAGGTTCATAAGAACTGGGGTGGCAATAATAAAGAAAATACTAGACTTATAATTTTCAGTAGAAGCATAATATCAATCTTGTAGCTTGATTTGCAATAGGCAAATTGATGCCACCTAGGTCACGGCCAAGCATTAAAAGCAGAAATCCAGACTGCTACAGAAGTGCTGACCTTAACTCCCATCACTGAATCCCGTAATTAAAACCCTGCTCCAATTTCTGTTCTCTATGAAATTAATGTGTTTTTCAAAATCAAGATCTCAGTATTTGAAATATCTTTACAAACAAGCCCATTCAGGTTTTTTATGGTAAGAAATTATTTGACATATATTCCCTTTAAGATACTCAGCACCTGACTGCTACTTTCTCACTGGCTCTTCTTCAGCACGAGCTAACACAGACAACTCCAACATAGCACCCAGCTGACATGAACTGAATCCCCCCACATCATGTTTGGGATCGAGGTGAGCATTAATGGTTGTCTCAAACAGTTGGCACTCACAGTCTCAGGCCAACAGGGGTCTTCACATGAAGGCAGCTTGGCCCATCATCCCCTCCCAAGCTTGGCTTTATTGCTTCTAATTAGTCCAGAGCAGGAGATAAACTGAACTTGGCACATCAAGACCTCTCACTAGCAAACCTGGCTTCACAGCAGCAACTTGTGTGGGCACCAGCACCTGCAAAGCTGCCCCAGTCCCTCCAAGGATGGGTGGATGTTACTGGGGGAACTGGAATGGATGTAAGGAATTAGGAACCAAGGGGGTTTTGCACTGTATCAGGCCCAGTAAACCAGTCAGCTGCAAACTGGAAAGCAAGACCAGTAGGCTTTGGCACCCAGCAAAATGTGGCAGCTGTGAAACCCTTTCCTTTAAAGTCCTCAAATTGTATTTTAAACTGATTGTGTATGCTGCCAAACACAGCCCAACCAGCTCTGTCTTGAAAATATATATAAAGTAGATTTCTGGAGGAAAACAATCATTAGATTGAATGAATAAATAAATAAATAACCTGCTTTGAAGTGATTTTAATCTAATTTGGCTGCAGGATAGCATTTTAACAGCTCACGTACTGCAGGATGCTCCATTAAATAGTTAGCAGGTTTAGACACATGAACAGAGGGGTTTTTTTTCCTCATAAGATTTATTATCATCAAATCAAAGCATGTTAAGCTTAAGAGGGATTTGCAGTGCTTGGGATTTGGGGGTCACTGTCACTTGCCCACAATGAATGTTATGTTCAGCCTTACCTGCACATCAGGGTCCAGGCAGCAATGTCCCATGCACTGGTTTTCAGAGTAAGTCCTATCACCATCAATGCTCACCAGGCAGGACAAAGAACTCACCTCCACCCATTGCCCAGGGACACCCTCCCTGTGGAGCTAAGAATCAATTACAGTAAAATTTACCATGATATTGCTTTTCTGGACTAAAAAGATATATTCTTTTCTGCCTGATATTCAATGTTTAGCATCAAATCTGCCAGAGCCAGGGCTCCCCAGGCCAGGGGGTACTTTTACAAGCTAGAGTAAAACCTAGGTGTAGAGCAATGTGGTACTCCTAGGAAACTTCTAACACAGCTTTATCATTATATAAACAGACCACATATGCAGAGCTATTGCCAAGTTTTAGCTACGCCAGTCTCTGAAGCTCCCAAGAGGCCTTACAGGGTAAGCACACAAAGGAAACACTCCCTGTAAATCACCCTGGACCAGTGAAATATGGGAAGCTGAGGCAGTTGAGACGAAAGCAAGCTGCTGAAGTCTAAAGTTAGGTCCTGAATGTAAACATGCATGTTTGAAATTCCACCATTAACTGTTGACAAAGCCTGGGGCCAGGAGGAAGCAGGAGCAGCCACCTCCACACAAAAGAAAAGCTCCAAACTATTCCAAGTTTCCAGCACCCTGGGGTCCCATAAGCCATGTGAGGGCTGTTAAGCACTTGGAGGTGGTTGATACACTTCACTTCTCCTTATTCCCAAGGTAGTTCCATGAAGCTCCGTAACCGCCAGCGGGATTTACAGCGCATGTGGCACGTTTCAAGTTCAGCATCACATAAATGCCGCAAACAAAAACCAAAACTAACTCTGGTTGTGAAGCTGCTTTGGTACAAATGTCTGTTAGAGCTTGCCAGGAAACATAATTGAATCCTGGCCAATTTTCATGCTCCAAGGGAAACTCAGTGTCTCATTTACCCCCTGGCAGGCTGCTCAAAACCAAATGAGACTCATTCCTCTTCCCTCTCCTGAAGTAACCTAAAACCTAAGGGGTTCAAGAGGTTGTTTGTGTGAGCTGCAGATGCTGAACCCCCATGGCCAACCTCAGCGTTCGATGTGACTCCTTCCAGTCACCCATGCTTCAATGGACAGATCCCACAGGCTTCCTGCCTTAAAACTCCCCCTTTATTCATGGGCAGCTCCCAGCATGGCCCTTTCCCAGGACTGCTGAAGAGCCAGAGATAAATCTTACTGTTTCCTGGAACAAAATTACCAAACTAGCCCTGTATTCATCACTGGCTGGTATCACATCCTCTTTAATGGTTTATAAATGGAAAACTGCAAAATAATGTGCAGAGAGGTAGTCTTTAGAGATGGCAATAAATCACAATAGCATCGAGTGTACTTGGGGAGAAATAAATAGGAAGAGTGAACAATAGAAAGTCGCCTTCTGTGACAAGCAGAATGCACTGTCAGCATCTGCCAGCACAGGACCTCTTGGCTCTCTGCATTCAGATGGACCTTTGCTAGAGTTTCCATCAAAATCAATTTTGGCTCCTTGCAGTTTAATTAACTATGATTTTGCTTGTAAACCATTTCAGCTTCCAGGCTGACCTCCATTTATAATGTTAGTCAGGCAACAAAATTAAACAGTTTGGAGGGGAAGGCAGAGGGAATTTAAATGTCTGTGGGGTGCTCGGGGAGAGGGGAGGCTCCTGCTGCAGCTCTGCTCCTCTCCCCGAGCTGCGATGCCAGTGCTCAACAAGGAAAGAAATGAAGCAGCTCTGGGGCAACAGCACTTAAAACAGTATATTGTTCATATCACACTCCTCATGCCCAAGGGCTGCCACTAAAGGCTTCTAGGTGAGCAATTTTGAACGGGATGTTGTGCAGTAACAAAAGCCGAGACTGCAGCTCCCGGCTCCAGGTGCTGTCACACGTGGCATCAGCTCCATCAAATTCCCTCTTTGGATAAAGCCGCAGCAAGCTCAAGGTTATGATCTTAAGAGTTTAAAAAGCCTGGGGTTTTTTTTAGGTCAGTCCCAAGAGATTGTTTTAAAACACAGTCCTACGCATCTGCTGAAGAGGAGAACAGTTGGCTTGAACTGTAAGATGGATTTTTACATAGCTTCTGACCTTCCATCTAATTGAGGCCTGAAGAAGAAGGGAAAAGAGGAAAAGCAACACGTCACTTCAGTTATTAAAATCCATCAAGCTCAGACTTTAGCCTTGGGATAACCACAGCCAAAAAATTGACTCGCAAGTAATTATCACTGCTATCTGCAATAAAAGTTAATTGGACATAATTGAACTAAAGCCCTAATCTGAATGAAGCTGTTGCTGGCAAGCAGCCTGCTCCTGCCTGCACTCTGCAAATGGAACTGCTAGCAGTAAAATGGACAAACACGAGGCTGCTTTTACAGCAAATCACAGCAGTTCTGCAAACAGCTCTTTAGCTGGGCCAAGATAAAGCCATTAAGAGGGCCAGTCCTCACCAAACACACCCTGCGATGCTCCCCAAAGCTTCAAAAACAAGTTTCAGTTTTACTGACCTCTTTAATTACATGGCCTGAAACATAAGATTCATGTCACAAGATGCTGGTTTCATCAGCTCCCCGGTGCTGTGAAGAGCAGTACAAATAATGTGCTTTTCGAGCACATAAAGATACCAACTCGGTTTTCAGTGCTGATAATTTACCACCTTCATGCAGTTCAATAGCCTTTCCTGTTGTAGGACCAGCTTCTTTCATCTCCTCAGCAGAGCAGACAAATAGCTGCTTTCTCTCCTCAGCCCATGCAGGTGGCTGGGGGAAGGGAGCATTAAACTGAATTCCTGCTGATTTGTGCATTTGTTTTGCATTTTTGTTAACTAACAGACCAGAAAGCAGTCGTCATCCCCACATACTACTTTAGAACTTCCTTCCAATTTTAATTATTAACACTCTGCCCTTCACCAAAGCATATCAAAGCACTTAACAAACATTACCAAAGCCACATAATCACTCTGAAACGGGCAGAAATTGCACATAACTCCTTTTACAGGGGCTTAAGGTTATTTTTGACCAGATTTATGTGAGAACACTGGTCTCCTGATTATGGGCTAGTCTGTGACAGAAGAGATTGAGGGATGTGCCCGGCTCACCACAGGTTCCTGACATAGTTTGGGATGAAGCATTTAATCACCTGATGCCACGGTCACTCCTTGTTAGAAGGACAGCAGTGAGTGACAGGTTTGTGCCTCGGAAGAAGACCATGAAGATAAATGAACTTGTGGAGCACTCAGTACCACCTTGGCTCCTCACGTCAGGCTTACAAAGTCATGTTCCAGGCAGTCTCCTGGGGAGAACTGAAGCAAACCAACCCTCCCTGCCCTGAGTGCCATTTGCTCACTATGGCTCCTCTGCGTTTTCACAGCTCAGAACAGATCTGCTTCGCTCAAGAAAGCTGCGACAGAGAACCAGTGACATCAATTCGCTTTCATGACCCAAATCAGTGCCTTACTTTACTTTGCTCAAAGCCCTCACCTCTTTTTAAGCCTATTTTTAGATTTAACTCTGCATTCTGCAGTGTGGCAGGGGCTGACAGACAACACAGGCGCTAAGTAGGTCTTGCCAGGTGTTGCAGGCTGCTTCTAAAGGTGAAGGAAAGATGCAGAAAAGACAAGTCAGGACAATAGCAAGGCCTGGCCAAAGCTTCAAAGGAGTATTTTCTGGCTGTGCTTGAAACACATATGCTAGTGGTCAGCTATGAGACAGATGAGATACTACTTTTACCATGGGAACATATGCAAGAAATAGGAAAATCCACCTGCCTGAAGTCAGAAGTGATTTGAATAGCTTTGTATCTGCCTCCTCTGAATTTTTACTACACTAAAGCACTCTGACCTTTCATTTTCTTTCTCCTTTTATATGGTAACTTCCAAGTTTTTAATGTTGTATTGGTGGGAAACAGGGATGAAGAAAGAGTCTGGGACGTATGTTAGTCGTGTTTCACAGTACATAATTGTACATGGCTGTTTAGGAGAGGGAGCAAAGGATGCTACACTTGAACTACAGCAGTTAAGAGCAGAGGCCAGGTAGATACAGCATTGCCATCAAAATCATAACGTGCCCAGAGTCTTAACCTTACATTTGTATTTTCAAAATGCAAAACAGATTCCCTACCCATCACTTACGGTTCATAGAAGATTCCACCTTCTGCAACAAGATACTAAGAGGTGCAAACAAACATTCCTTCCTTCAAAGCATACATTATCCTTTGAGCAAACTAAACCCAACTTCTTCCTCTATGCTCCAGCACCATCTATAATATCACAGCAGCTACTATAAAACACAAAACAGACTTACAGAGACGAGTGTGCATGTTTTCACATGGTACTAAGGTTAGCTGCGATGACTTCCATCCAAACCAGCACAGCACAGCAACTACTAAACTACAGGATGCTGCTAACACATACCCCGGTGGAGGCACCACACATTCCCACCAACAGACATTCTCCATCCTCCTATGCAACTTCCTTCTGCCTTCAAGTGATAAGAAACTGAAATACCCATTGACCCCTTTCCCATAGCAGAGAGGCTGCAGTTGTAACCTCAACATCCTTAGCAAGAGCCTGCACCACACTGGCATTACGTGCAGCTTTCCTACGTGTTCAATGTCTGGGAGAGGCACAAGGATATAATTCTGGGCTCTACTTTGCCCTCAGCCAGAATTCCTCCCTCTCAACTTTCTCGCCTTCTCAGATCTGAAAAGGAAGCTGTTCTTAAGTGCTGCAAACAGCAGGCTAGGCAAAGGGGAAAGGAAACATGACATAGTTCTCTCTCTAGTGGCTGCTTTGCACAGATCACCATTATCTTCACTCGTTCCACACTTGCTCTGCAAAAGCCCAGAATTAAAGTCTTAATCATGACTTACAGAAATCCTTGTGGCTGCACATGACACCAGGATGAGTTTTTCCTTATAGAATATCATTAGAAGTCACAGATTATGACAGTTCCCTAAGTAGGGAAGAAGCCATCTTCCCCTGTTTATTGCAAGCTGATTATTGAAAATACACATTTCAGAGCTACCTTTGCACAAATTCCATGTCTATGCAAACCAGACACTGGTCAGATACTGAAAAACACACTCTGAGTCCAGTTTTAAAAACAGATACACTTGAAAATGAGAAATATTTGCAAATAAGGTAAGAACGAATGAGGCTTCATATGAAACAGAAAACTGAAGTTGCATATTAATTAAAACAGCACAAAGTGACTCACTTGCAGGCCAGGGGCACTGGTGGCTGTGAACACAGGCAGGCAGCTCACAGGGGATGGATTTCAGTTTGCATTGCTTATGTGTGTGTACCACTTTGACCCGTCCAATCATAGAATCATAGAACAGTTAGGGTTGGAAAGGACCTTAAGATCATCTAGTTCCAACCCCCCTGCCATGGGCAGGGACACCTCACACTAAACCATGGCATCACACTGACAGTTGCTTGGGTTTGGTATTTAGCTCTTTGGATACTGAATTAAGGTCCCACCTATAGTGAAATTTTTACAGCCCATTTACAAACCAAGTGGAGCAAATTTGTATTTAAGATACAAAAGTGGAGAGCTCTGTCTAACTGCATAGTGCCAGAGCTTCCTGCTGGACCACGGACACACCAGCTCTTAGATACACATGTTACCATTTGTAAGGGCAAGATAAGACCTTCTTCTGTACTTACAAGATATTGTGCAGCCTACTGTAAAGATGAAAAGGACTCTAAGAACCTCAAACAGAAGCTGCAACGCACGCACAAAACCCTCACCAGCAGCAAATACAAGTCATCAGGTGAATACCGAACAGCTGGACCAGACACTGGGATGGTGTTTTCCTGCCAGCCTTCCAAAGGAGGTGCTGGTGCCCCCCTGGCTTGTCCTGACCCAGACCTGGTGTTCTTATCAATCCTCCAAGAAATGTAAAGGCCATCTCATAACAGCTCAACAGAAGAAATACATTAATTGTGAGCTACTATAAAAAGTCTCTGCTGCTCTCAGTGCTTTCCTGAGAAGCATGAAACCCGGCCAGCTGCAGTGCTGGCAGCTCTAAACAGCCACGGGGAACGCAACACGAATGTGCAAGATGTTCTCAAAACCTCTGTGCACCACAAGCACCAGAGACTTTTGTCTGCAGATCTGATAAAACACTTCAGTGGGATCTCACCCGATTCCTGCAGATGCTGCAAACACACTGCCTGCACCCAAAGCTTACACACACAAAAGGCTTCTATCTCCCACAGTATGTTTTACTGACTACAGGTGAGCAGGAGACTTTAGTTTGCTTCTGTCCATCCTTCCTCCTCTGTACTTGCCTTTTTCTTAAGAAACCCCAAACCAAACCAACACCAGACACACAAATATACATAACGTGTATAGACAGGCCACAAGAGGCAGCTGTAACTGTACTACAGTCCGTGAGACATCCCTGTGCATGGAAAACACAACCTGGCTGTGTGGGCAAGAAGAGAGCAAATGCTACTACCACAGTCCCAACAGCAAACACAGCACAAACCCACCCACATGAATGCTGAGCTGCTGATAACTTGGCCTGTAACAGCCCTGACCTCCATAGAGCATCTCACACTAAAGGGCAGCACAGCCCCTGTGAACACCACGTGAGACACTGTCACTCAGGCAATCCCCAAAGTATTGCTTGATTTTAACTTCCAGGCAATGTGTCTTTCCAACCATGGAATTGCTACAGTCACCAAACTCAAAAGGTACATTTTTCCACCTTCAGTTAACTGCATTAGCACTGTTTATAACTGTGTGATTGATAAATGCTCCACAGAAGCTGTAATTAATGTATTTTTTCCTTGGAACACACACCGAACCCCTTGGCGCTCAGACACTTAATGAAAAGCAATTTATCAACTTGCTTTGAATAGCTGAATCTGACTCCTTAGTGCAGAGAGAAACACACTTTGCTTTAAGCACTACCACTGAAGAGGTGCCGTGTACTGTGACATTACAAACACCATCAGACACAGTGTGGATCTTCATCGGGACAACAGCGACCGTCTCGTCTCACTGGGAAACATGGCTTAGCTGGGATCCCTTCCCATGGGATGCAGTCAAGCAGGAGATGTGCAGATGTGCTTTGCCAGGATGGAGATTAAAAGGGTTTTTTTCAGGATACTGGACAACGTTCCAAGTTCTGTGTGGCCGGGAGCTGCCTCACTGCTGGGAAGCAGCAGCTCAGTGTTTTTCAGCCTGGACATGTGTTCAGCTGCTCACAAAGCAGACAAAAATAAAGTGCTTACAGAGTGTTTGAATGCTCATTTCTCAAATTGTGTTGCTTTGTATAATTGACATATGCAAAAAAAAACCCAAACCAACCAGTATTTAGAAGGAAAAGCTTGAGATCACAGGAAAATTTATGTGGGATTAACCAGCCTTCAAAGCCTCAAATCTAAACTCATGTTTCTGGGAGTACAGGCTACAGATTACCAGTGCAGAAACTGGTCTGTACTCCATGTGGTAGACTGAACCTAAGGATTACATATTCCCATTGCACATGTAAGTCTGTTTCCCATTCCTGCAGTGTCTTGCTCTATTCCATTTGTCTTTTGATACAGATAAAAGCCAATGCAGATTGCAACTGCTGATACAGAGAAAGGCGCAAGACACAGTGTGCCTTTGGACTAAGGCAAAAGAAAAAGACTCTGGTCCAGACTGCTAGAGCATGTCAAGAGATTGTCTTTGAAACTACAAAACTAGAAATGAAAGCGCTGCATTTGTATTTGATTTGATCAAAGGGACTGGAGGAGAGGGGGGAGAAATCACATCCTACAGATGCAGGCTAAAATTTAACTACTTCACGCATAATGTGGGACCAGCTGATCCTATACAGACATAAATAAGGAGAGAAAACAAAGAAGTAAAGTCACTCTCGCTCTGAATACGCTGCTTCCACAGACGGCTGCTTCAGGGTCTGCCAAAGAGCAACAGGAACCCATTTCAAAGCCAGAAAGACAGAGGAAGCACATACCCAGCGCTCTCACCATGGGCACACATTTTCAGTCTCCAGTGAAGAACAGAGGAGTGAGCTCCTGTCAAGTAAGAGAACACATACTCTAAATGTAATGGCTATTTGAATAAATAACTGATTACTCCCTGTGAGACACTGCTCCACTGATCTGACTGTGGGATGAAGGCAAACAGTGGCAATCTTCCAGAGGAGGGCTTTGGACTTCAAGCTGCAAAGGGACACAAATGTTATTCTCTAATGGAGCATCCACTCGGATACCTGCTCAGCACTGGGAGAATGAGGCCTTGCAGAAGTACAAGCTACACTACAGGTAACAGCCTTGCAGATCCCAAGCAGCAGCACAGGAGAAAGAGATACCTATCACTGCCACGGTCCCCAGAAGCAAGGATTTAGAATACCTGTGGGATAGGCTGTGTGCTCCTGGAAATTCCTAAGTGCAGAAGGTGAACCATTTAGATGGCCTCTGGGCCAAAAGGATCGAGGTCTTTGCCTTTAACTAGAAATGAAGCAGAAGTCATTTTAAGGAGTGAGGCAGACAACAGTCTTGCACAGGAGATCAAAAAGCCCTCCAGATGTTTATTTTACATGAAATTCAGAAGCCAGTATAAACCAGATTTCAAACACTCAATAATCCTTCCCATCATCTGCATGAGAAAAAACAGGGGAAAGTTTCCATCCTGCTGCTCTGAAACTCTCCAGGAATGTGCAGGATTAGATTTTGTTCCTAGACTCTTCAGACGAGAATTTGAAATATGAAGAGCTCCATGCTGCAGTCTGATGGCACTTAAGCATGTTTCTCCCCTGTGCTATACGCTTTGATGGATGCTCAGCACACACATATGGGGGCATCCCATGTGAAGGAAGCCTCTGACCTTCCTCCCCAAGACTATTCAAAATCATGGACTGAAAAGTGTCTAAAAATGTCAGTCCTAAATCTTCAACTTTCTTCTCCTCTTGCTACTTCACTGAATGCCTCCTGATTGTGCAAAAGCAGAACATTCAGGCGTCAATCTAAGCAGCTTGGGCTGACAGTGTCTCTGCAGAGAGGAAGACAAGACAGATTTCCAATGGCTCAAATGTAAAGAAAGCTGCTACACAGGAGGAGAGATAAATAAAGAGGGAAAGTAACATACCAGAGAAATTTTACCAAGGTCACATCAGGATGCTGAACACTACCCATCTGCAGGGGAAGATTCAGATGCCTGTTCCACTACACATATCCATTCACCTGTTGGCAACAAGAGCCCTCAGTAAGCCAAACCGGTTCTATCCATGAAAGGAGGACATTGGGAAGATGATACCAGTTAACAAATACAAAAGGAAAACCAACAGAGCTGGTCCTGGATGGGTGCCCTCCAGGGCAAAAACCTTGGCATGACAGGCAACAGAGGATATGGCAGCCAAAAGGATGGACAGCTCTGCTCTGATCAATGCTAAGGGCTCCCAGCTTGCAGCAGAGGAGATTCTGTACTCATGTGAGCAAGAGCAGCACTGGGATCCCACCAGGAACCAGAGCTTTCTGACTTTGCTGCCTCGCAGGGTCATCTACAGGTTGCAGTTCCTCATTGCTTTGACATCAGGGCTGTGGACACGTGGCAGGTTGCTGCAGACAGACTGTACCATGAGGAAAAAGCTCTGCTCCCAAATATTCTATCAGTTACCGCTGTGCCCTGAACAAGAGGGTTTCTTGCCCGTTTCAGCAATCTGACAGACATGCTGGGCAAAATTTCAAGCTCTGACAGAGTGATCTTATCACTTCTGTGCTGTTCTCGCTACACAAGCCCCTGATTCAGCAGCGTGTAATAAAACCTTCATTTGCATGAAAAGCACTCTCTGATCACAAAGTCTTCTGTTCCACAGTCCTCTTCCCGTTTACAGCGTCAGGATGCAAGCACCACTGTAATTTCTGCTGGTGACTAAGGTGGAATATTTTATTCCTGCTTTATTTGGAGAGGTTCTCAACATTTTAATCCCATCTTTTCCTACAATTCTAACAGTATTTTTGACTAACACAAAAGCCGCACACATCCAAACTATGCAAGCATTGCAAAGTTCAGACTATGCTTTCACCTCCACTTTAAATAACCATGCCACGTGAAGCACATTTCGTATCAGCACGCAGTGACCATAAGCAGTTCTAAAATGGTTTCAGCATTCAACAAGTCCAACCTTTTCCAGTTTGCATTTACAGTGTCATGACTCACAGCATTGGTAGAGGATGTATTTCAGACGATAGGAAGGTGTAGCCATGCAAAGAACAATGCTCTCTGTCGGCAACATGATTAATCTCTGTCATGGAAAACTAGTAAAATCAAGTATCTTGCTATCTTTCTTTACAGAGAAACTGTTAAAGCTTAACTGTGCTAGGAAACTTTTTCCTTTGGACTAAATCACGAGCCTAATGTATGTGGGCAACACACATACCAGCATACACAATTAACTGCCTCTCTCCTGATGCTGCAGGAGAAAGTCCACCAGCTCAGAGGCAAGCTGCAGCCTTCAACCAACCAGCCCTCTCCCCATAAGGGATCTCTCCCCGAAAACAGCCTGTGCCAGGTAACCCCACCTCCCGTATTCACCTGTTTGCCAAAGTTAATCACATCCCACATCTACACCCCAAAATCCCACCTGGCACAGAGCAAACTCAGCCAAAACAGACATACCTTTCCTCACGTCAGCAATGCAGTCCCCATTTAGAAACGTTTTCTTTCACGTTTATCCAGTGCCAAAACGTTAGGATGAGTGTGTGCTGTGCTGATCCAGGAATGCTGCTACGGATGCTGCTGCCTCCTGTCTATCACCAAGCGTCTCATCTAGCGCATGGCCATGCGACAACAGGCACTTGAAATTGGGCAGCTCAGCAACACATGTACACCGAATTTTTGAGCAAGCTATTCTAAGCTGCTTTGCTAGCAGTTTCTGGCCCGTGCAATTTGAAAGCACAGGGTTCTGGCCCTCACAAAGAGCAGACCTGTAAATGACATCTTGAGGATTAAGCTGATTGAGATGCAATTTGCCTAGCAACCATTCATTAAGCAGAGTTCAGAAACAGGCCAGCAATCTATTCCACCTCCTTATCTGAGCAGTAAACAGATAACAGTCTCTACTGTGTCCTCTACCCTCTGGTTTAGACACATTGTAAACAGATTTTTCAGAAGTTTAAACTCCTACAGGAAATCTCAGAGAACAATCCTACCCCCAAACACGGAGGATTCCGTTTCACCAAGTCCATACAAGCCTGGGCAGCTCTAGAACGAGGACGATGCAAATCAAATTGCAAATGCATTTGCAGTTCCTGTGCCTCCAATATCTTCTCGCACGAAGCACTAAGAGCCCATCCTAGTTGTTAAAAACTAAAATCTTAATCACACAAGCACGTGGCATTGCTATTCTGATCACTGCAAAGAACCCAATAAAAATCTTATTCCCTTCCTTCATCTTCTGGAAGGAATCGATTGGCACTTCCAATGTCTTTGAGAGAGGTTCCCCCCTTCAGAGGAGAAAACAAAAGTCACGTCCTCCCTCCCATTAAGTGCTTTTTCCCCTCTGAGCAAGTCAACGTCATGAGGGGAAATCAAATCAGCTACCCTGGCTTGAAGAGTTAAGCTGAAAAGGTTACACGAAATCATGATTTTGCATAATTGTCTCCCTGCAAGAAACATCTGATGATATCCTGCTCTGCTCCAAGATTAAACAACAAAGATTAGCACGGACATATTTAAGGCTCTCTACCTGAATGGTTTTCCTTTGGTGTACAGTTCTTCTGGGAAATCACTGTGACATACAGCATGCTATTACAATTAAATATGCAAGAAAGAAGAATTAAACTGACTATGAATAATTAATACCCTACAATACTACTTCATAAGGAAAGGCTGGCTGAATATTGCTGCAGATGAGATGCACCTAAATACAAGGCACATCAGAGCTGATAGCTTTGCTTTTATGATGGAGTCTAAACCACTGAGTAACTTCATGGCTGTTACTCAATTCTAGATGAGCTGCTGATCACTTGTGCCTCCCTTCTCTTCCTTGCTGCTCATGGAGCTGCAGAAAAGGAAGAGAAATAATGCAAGTGTTGCGATAGTTGCTGCACTGCTCATGTAACAGGCTTCCCAAACGCTTCCCATCAAAAGGTATAAAACAATTACCTGACTTCCTACTACAGAGAATAAAGCAAATATGATGCAACAATTACTGATGTGATAAGATCAGGTGAAGGTTGTGAGAAAAAACAATTAAAAAGGTTTGCAAGAGCTAAGGAATGCAGCTTATTTTCCCAGAATCTACCTTAATGAGAAAGATAGCATCAGCTCACAGAGCAGACCTTCCTGTTCCAAGTTTACTGTTTTGGAGGCTGCAGAACATCAACTGTGCTAAAGCCACAGCTGGGTGGCTGGGTACAAACCCTCCATCTCCAGCACAACTCTCCTTTGTCAGCTGCTAGTGAAAACAGCAATTAGAAATACCCTAAATCACCTAAATTAATATTTACTGAAGTCCTCATAAAATTGGTATTCAACTCCTGGCATTTCCCACTAGGCACCAGTCAGGTCAGCTCTGTGCTGATGGACACACCATGCTCTTGTCGCACCCATTTACCTGGAGAACCTCATTTCCCCTCACTTTATCCCAGCAGCACAGCCACAAACACCACCCCACTGCAGAGAGCTACATCGAGAGATACGCATTTGAAATCCAACCAACACTTGTGATCACTGAAGCAGACCAGGGCATTACTACTGTATTAGCTGAAGGTGACAGCCCTACAAAGACGTATGCCCCTGCTCAAAGCCCATGCACTCTGGCTCCCTCGCTCCTGAAGGATCCAACGTTTTTCTCCTCCAAAGCAAATACAAATCAAGAGGTCTTTCTGCACACAGGCAAAGTCATGTTAGAAGTATGCTAGCTTAATATTAATTTCCTATTAAAAATTAATAGGATTAAATGAAGCCTGCGAGCCGGCAGGCACCCAGACAGTCATTTTGTCGATGCACTCATTGGCCGGAGGAGTG
The DNA here is from genome assembly GCF_012275295.1 of Melopsittacus undulatus. Taxonomy (NCBI): domain Eukaryota; kingdom Metazoa; phylum Chordata; class Aves; order Psittaciformes; family Psittaculidae; genus Melopsittacus; species Melopsittacus undulatus. Next base: position 9,885,658 of record NC_047539.1, on the reverse strand, counting down.
GGATGCAAAGGATGGGCTGCAGTGTTCCTGCAGGATCCACATGCTGGCCAGGAAGCAGGACGCTCTTCCCCACATCCTCAATAGGACCCCGTGGTCCACCAGTGCTGTGCCCTTCTGCTGGTGAGCAGCTCATCCTCTTGTCCAGAAACTGATGGGGAACCCATGAAGATCATCCTGAGAACTCCAGAATCTTTTAACTTCGGGTCCAGTCTTCTGGCTCTTACCCTCATTCATCTGCACGTGTTCCCCTTTCTCACTGCTGGAATTAATCCCTTTGCCAAAAAGCATCCTGCAAATACCCAAGTTTACAGAAGTGAAGTTTAACCTTCAGTCCCTATTAATGTTAACAGAATAGGAAAAAATTAACCACAGCACAACAGAAACAAGCCTGTATCTACATTTCTAATTATACAACAAAACACAGCACGTGGCAATATTTCCAAGCACCTTGCTGGGAATAAAATAGTCAGTGGACTGCAACTTCCATTTTGAGCAGTGGATGTGAGAGCAATGGGCACCAAGGTTGTCAGTGTTAGGGGATGAGGATGTGAGATTTAAGGGGAGATGAAGTGACATATGTAAATGATGGTAACAAAAATGCTCATAACTAGAAAAACAGTCACCTTAAACATTTAAAATTTCATGATCTCTCCTACTTTTTAATGGCTTAGCCTACTTTTCCCAACCTAATTTGCATGATCAAAATAGGCCTCCTGCTAGGAAGCATTAAAATGGCAGCCCCCCATCGAGACCAAGCTCCCTTCACCATACCAGACTGAAGGACTAATAACTATTCCTAAAAACATTTAAAATCCATTAATGGTGTTTAGTAAACATTTATTTAGAATTAGTGCTGCTATTGGGATCTTCTTTATTTATGAAAGTGTTTTATAAAAGCCTTTGATGGAGGAGCAGGTAACCCTCAAATACCTGTACCATCTCCAACCCTCTCCATAAAGCCAAGCATCCTCATGCTCCTGCTCTGTGCTGCTCTCATCATCCAAGACCCCCAGATCATTCTCCAGTATGAACCAGACAATTCCCAATAGCTGTTCTGGGAAGGGTGGGCAGCTGGAAGCACCCCACTAAGATGCAAGGAGCAGCCAGGCTGGAGTTTACCAACCCCACCAACTTTTACACACGGCATCTAATTCTATATGCAAAAAACACCCCCACACTAGTACCATAGTAGTATAAATCTCAATATTACCCAAGATTTGGATTCTGGTACAGATACACAGTGCTTTATACACATTTGTCTGAGCTATGTGCTATCCTTCCAGTGCCATCTGCACAAAACCAGGGTTTTATCTAAGTGTTGGAAACTAAAATAAATCATTTCCTCCGTATCTGTGATGTAGTTGGAGACAGACGCCACAAGCCCGAGAGCTGGCTAGTGCAGGCTTGTCTAGTTAGAAACAGAATTATATCTGCATCTATGTGATTTATTTTTAATAAAAAATGAGGCAATCCAGACCCTTAATATCAGCATAGTCTCAGCCAGCACCCCCCAGCCCTAGAAAACATAATGCATGGTGTTAAATTGGCATTGTCACTTCCCCAACAAGAAACGCCACAATCAAGAGATATATTTGAATTGCCACACCTAATAAAAAGTACCTGCTCATCCTCCATTTGCTGTATTTACTGCCATATAATACAGGACCACAAAGCTTGGTAGGGTGTTCTCTGGTACTGTTAGGTTTTGGGTGTATCTGTGCCCCCACCAGGATTGTCAAGAGTGAACTCAGCCCCCCAACACCATGCAATAAATGATGCACCTCTGTCCATCCTGCAGGAACCACCTGAGGTTCTGGAGCTGCGTTTCTCAAAGCATCTAGTCCTGAGCATCCTCTGTGAGTGGGGACCTCACACCAAGTAGCATATTCTGATACAGAAAACTCAATGAATATAAAAGCTGATCCCTCAACAGTACAACCCACAACTGGAGACACGTTATTCCCACAAGACCCGTTGTTTCTACCTCTCAAAGTCACTAAAGGCTGGTATAAATAACTTACATTCTCCAAAAGCATTGCAAACAAGAAATTAGTTTCTCCTGGTTGAATAAAAGAACCTTTCTAACGCTATATAGAATCACTGAAAACACCAAAACTGGTTTATTTTCTTACATAGAATAACTTCTACCATCTGAACTCGCTACTGTGAGGTTGTAATGGATTTTATTCAGCGAGCCAAGCCATCTAAACCACAGATTATAAACCCCAAACACTAAACATTTTTAGACATAACTTTCCTCCACAGACTGTGTTTTATGCACTTTCCACTGCAAATGTTACCTTAGAATAAAATCAGATTTAATTGGCTCTTAAATAACTGAACAGGCACTTTAATTTTATTTCAACAGCGATAACTCATAAATCAAGCAGCTGAAATCCTCGCACAGAATGTCAAGTAAATAGAGCAGAACACACTGAAGGAGAGGATGAGCATCACATGGTGAAAGGTGATTTTTCTTAAGCCTCCTGCATCGCCATTTTATGGACATCACAAAGCTACTGCCACCATAAATACTTAAGAGCTAAAATCTGCCAGCTTGGGGATGCTACAGTTTATCAGCAGGAACTACTTAACAAAGACCAATGGGTGAGATGGCCCTTGTCCAGCTGGAATTGTTTGGAGAGTGTTTGGGATTTGAACTGTGGATGCAATTTCCCTCACGCACACTAGATGGAAGTATGTAAAATCTTAATTCTTCCCTCCTTTAAATTGAAGTGGTTGCAAAGTTATGTCTTACTAACACGTTTTGAGAAGCCTTTTTGGGGTTCTTCAGTGGCAACTTCATTGATAATCCGTAAGAAGATGCCCTGAAATATTAAACTGGGTTGGAAATTAATAGTAAATATGAGAGGATATACAGCAGAAATATTAAATATAGTATTCAGGCTAATTTCCAAAGTAGATGTGTTCCATTCCCAGAGTGTTTCAATGATGAGTTCTTTACTGTTAGGGTGGTGAGGCACTGGAATGGGTTGCCCAGGGAGGTTGTGAATGCTCCATCCCTGGCAGTGTTCAAGGCCAGGTTGGATGAAACCTTGGGTGCCCTGGTTTAGTGTGAGGTGTCCCTGCCCATGGCACAGGGGTTAGAACTGGATGATCTTAAGGTCCTTTCCAACCCTAACTATTCTATGGTTCTACAATCACTCACGAGGTCCTTCACAGAAATTGAATTTGTATTTTTAAACATTCAGGCTATTTTAACAGAATAATCATTCTGAAGATTCTATCCTGTCACAGAATAGAAACAGGGGATAGGAAAGGTATAAAAAGGTTCATAAATGCTGCTGCAAGTTCTGAGTAAGAAAAAAAATCCTCAATTTCCAGATAATACTGAGAGAGGGATAGGGAGAAAGAGCAACCTAAAGCCTTGCAGAACAAGCTAAACTTGGATCAGAGCAACAGAGCAGCAAATCTGAAAGGGATTAAATTACACACAAATCTTCTGGAAAGGATCTTAAAAGTGACTTGTTCCCAAACAAGCCATTTCTAAATTTAAACACTGAAGAGTTCATAGACAGGAAAACTCAGAACCAGGCAGTGGTGTGACCAGGAAAAAGGTGCTGGAAGAGCTCTCTTCCCTTGCCTGCTCTGGCCTTTTCACATTGATTTTCCTCCACACTCATTCACAAATGCTCAGCATAGCTGTGAACAATTTAAAGCCCGAGGATGTATGAATTACCAGCTCTAGGAACACATTACCCATTCCAGGCAGAAGCTGGAAGAAAAATGAACCAACCCAGAATCAGAACAGGCTGATGAGCTGGAAGAGAAATAAAGGCAAGGAAATACCTGACGTTTCCTGTCCACAATGAAGCCAAAGCATGTGATATTCCTCTAGTTTAGAAGGACAAAAAAGTAAGACAGAGAGAGACAGAAGAGGATGAATCAAGAGCAAGAACAATAAAAAGAACAATAAAGTAGGCATGAAGGGCTCCCCATTCCAGCTGCTGAAAATGCATGCTTTTTCCATTCCAGATTCCAAGAAAGATGAGCAGAGGAGGAAGCTTCCTTTGGAGAGTGGGAGCACCTGTGTCATTTTCTTATTTAAAGGCTCATACAATGCTATTTCTATCCAACAGAATTTAAGCTATATATACACATGGTATGGGCTCAGGTAATCATATGATAGTTTTCAGAGCATTTCAGTACCTATGGAAAGGAACAGAATAGAGTGACAAGACAACAGCCACAGGAAAGGGCAGGACTGTGATATGTGAGCGCTCTAAAACACATGCTCCAAGTTTAATACGTGGAAGCAAGAAGAGGGACAGCAGGATACAGCAAAGGATATGCTTGGGTCAGGAAATGGGGATAAAAACCCTCCACAGCACTGAACATTGACTTGTGCAATATTTCAGCAAGTAAAAACATGTTTTTTCCCCCCTTTTCCATTGTTTTCGCTATAGCAGCAACTATTTCTTCTCCACCAGAAAGCCCAAACCCACCAGATAGGAAAACATCACCTGGGAATGCTGTGGGTGGCTGACATCTTAGCTGAGGAGCACAGGGCAGGGAGATTGCCCATGCAGAAGTGGAATGACACAAGGGGATGCTAAATCCACTCTGAACAGCAGAACATGTCATTTCACCCATTTCCACTCGCTCTCAAGTGGTTTCTAAATCAGAAACAATCAGAATCCTGCTGGAAACAATATACAGCACCTTAACTGGGTTGGCTGCACTACAGACGTCAGCAACGTGTCATTTGGTGGATCATTTCTGTCTCTTTTTTAATACTAAAAATAGCTTCACTTTCATGGTTCACCTTTTCTGTATCACATTACTACAGACATTGTAAGAAATTACAAATCTCTCTTACTTACTGCACACTGATGCTACAGAGCTTGTTCACACTGGAGGCAGGACCTAATTCAACAGAATTTTACTTAGAAGTATGTCACCAATGCATTGCATTTACAGAAAACCTGTTTTCTAACACATTTCCCTATAGTACATCCATCAATGCATCCATTTAGAAGCTTAGAGCAGCTCAGTTATCTCTAAATACATCAATAACCCAGACGTTCAACTCAAGTGCTCCACACACAACATTCAGCAGATCAGAAGCACTGCACAGGACTTGAAAACTTCCATTAAAAGTCTCTCCTGATCCCACCCCAGCACACCCCTGTTATTCCACACCAAACCAGACTGCAGCCAAACTGCCTTGTGAAACGATTCCAATCCTGAAATACCACCGTTTTCTTCACAAACCCTGGAAACTTGGACTAAGCTTCAAACACAGTATAAATAAGTTAAGCAATGGGAATATGTAAACTATGCATAATGCTTGAGCGCAGGGGGAGAATAATTATAGCAACAACAAATCAAATACAAAATGAGTGGGGAGACATGAAGAGACACCCAGAGAAAATGTACTGAGTTAAGGAAGAGGGGTCTGCAAAGTCTATGAAGCCAGATTAGCCATGGGCCATCATCACTGTTGGCTTTTAAGTGCCCATTTAAATCATAGAATCATAAAATGGGTTGGGTTGAAGGGACCTTAAAGCTCCTCCAGCTCCAACCCCTGCCACTCGCAGGGACACCTTCCACTGGAGCAGCTGCTCCAAGCCCCTGTGTCCAACCTGGCCTTGAACACTGCCAGGGATGGGGCAGCCACAGCTTCTCTGGGCACCCTGTGCCAGCGCCTCAGTACCCTCACAGGGAACAGCTTCTGCCTTAGATCTAAACTGAGTTAGATCACTAAAATCACTAAAAACATGGAAACCAGCAGCTTTTGAGGAATACAATCCATTGGAAAAGTATTTTTGGACAAAGCAAAAGCCAACTGTTCTGGACGCCAGTCAGGAGAATGCCTTTTCAGGAGCAATGTTCTTGAGCAGCTGAATCAGTAGCTGGAAAGCAATTTTGGGGGGGAAGAAAAAAGATGAGTGTGACAAAACTCCTTTTAGCATTCATATTCAAACTAAGGATCTGCAATTGAAAGAAAAACTGCTCCAAGACCGTTATGGTTATGATTTTAATAGGAGTCCCACAATACAATGGGAAAGTGGAAATATGGAATAGCATACAAGGAGTAAGAATTTGAATTATTCATTTAACTTCCCAGTTTGGAATACTGACAATTGGGAGTGGTGGGATAATACATTCCATGAGGAAAACGCTGAAGCTTTTACTCATCTTCAGGAGCATCTTACCCCAGAAACAGCTTCAGAGGAGTCAGCAGGCCCCTGTTAGTCTACAACGTGACGGAGTGACCAGCTACTCCACTGCTGGGTGTAGTATTTCAATGAACTACATGTTCTTAAAGCAATTATGTGAAAGTTCTGATCATCTGTTAAATAAATCAAGCAAGTCAGGTTGTGGCTATGCTCTCAGTGGTGTCTTTAATAATTCCATAAATCCCAGAATCCTAGGAGCTACCAAGCTTTAGAGAAATGCAGAATGGACATTACTTCATCTCCCATCTCCATAAATCAGCAAGTCCACTCACCGAAGATGAGCAAGCCAGCAATATACAGGCTACAACATGTTTCTATGACAGAGACTTCGGGGTGGGGGCAATCAAGGCAACCACCTCTACTTCTTCCTCTGCCCATCTCTGTGTGTCAGCCCAGGTCAAGACCAAAGCAGAATGAAGATGAACGGACAAACCAAAGTGAAAACCTACTGCGCTGGAGAGGAAACTATCCAAGTTTGTATCCCATATCCAGCAAGTGCAGGTGAGGATACGAGCTGGGGCTCCTGTACATCACACAGCAGTCTGCATCTCTGGCAAACACAGATACTTCAGTCCTTGACTAAATCCCTTCCTCGCCTCTTGATCTACTTACAGTTCCCAGAAGCACATCTAGATCTAAAAGCTTATCTATCAGATGACAACTTGAAACAAATACAAATAAGATGTAATGAAGGCAAATATCCAAGTCACAGGGAACATAAGGGTTCCTTAATTTTACATTTGGAGAGGAAAAAAACCCTTATTACTATGTGGCCATTCTCCAACTTATTTTTTAACGTTATTAACAGAAATAGCACCCGAGGCTGTGTTCAAGCAGAAAAAGTGTGAATCTGTTTGCAAATGTGAAGCGAGAGGGGGAACAAAAATACCATCTTATTAAATGGTATTTGTTTGGTGCTAAGCCCATTATTTATTCAATTGAGAAGCTCAGGAAATGACAGAGAGGGAGCAGCAAGTAAGGTCACTACTTACTGTCAGTATCAAAGATGATCCTTAACAGAATTTAAGCACCTGCCTTTTCTTTTATCTCAGCATCTTCTTTTCCCTTTTCTTTTCTACACTTCCAAAGCTGTGTAACACAACACACGCACACAGCAAGCACGAAGGAACACAGAGCGTGCCGGCATCTTTCAGCAGTCATCTCCCTTGTCATCCATTATGTCAGATTTCTCTATTTTTGCTTAATTCCTGCTCCTGCTTCCTCTCTCCAGACTCTCAGGCTGCTTGGGCTTGAACTCAATATGGCTTCTTAAAATAGTTGAGGAATACTGAGAATATCTGAAGCCACCCTTGTAAATCACTGCCGGTTCTCAACCCATCCTCCAGCTCCTGTGACTCCCCCTAGGAAAGGGTCAGTCTCTGATTTCTTCACCTCAGAAATTCTGCTCATTGTAAATATCATATAAAAAATTACAAACAGACTTTCTTTATGGGATCATCTTTCCCTGAAGGCTTCGATCCTGTATTTATTGCACGTCTTACCCTCTGTTCTGATGCTTGCTCTCGATCCCAACCTTCCTGTGCTAAAAAATCACCAGTTAATTTGCTACTTGCTTTCTCTTCCCCTCCCTGAGTTTTCAGACCCTCTGGACTGGCTTTCCAGGACCTGAATGCTCCCCTTACATCCTCCACTCCCCAGGCTGCTGGCTGCCAGAGCCTGCTCTCACCTCCAATATGCTTCGACAGCATCTTTCCCACTGCTTTACGCATTTACTTCAATGAAAGGGCTCCAACAAGTTCAAATTACTTAGGTGGAAAAAAGTCATGAGCAGAAACACCCGCGCTGAAGGGCAAAAGCAACTGCCATCACTGTGCTCCCTTACTGCCTGCTCTGCTCCGCTCACAGGATCCTCCCCGTTGGCTGCTGTATCAATGAAGTTTCTTCAGCGCACACACACACAACCCGGTAGGATTTATTCGATCCCAAAGTCACCGCCAGCACAAATGACATCACTCGAGAAGCCAACCTCATCCCCGTGCAACAAAGAGCCGGTTTGTGCAACACGCAGCTAAGGAAGTATTGCTGCAAAGAAAAGTTTGCCGAATAAACTTGTGTTTTCTTAATGCGGTACAAGGAAACGAAGGGCTGCGGTAAGAAGTGAATGGAATGAATAACACTGACCTAACCCAACCTGCGCTGCTGATCTACCCTAAACCGGGTGCCGAGCAGTGAGAGGCGATGCGGGAGCAGGGTGGAGGATGTCCATAAGCCCTCGCAGGTGCCGCTGTGGAAGCTCACACACCGCACAACCAACAGCATCTCAAGTACTTTGCTCAGTAAAAGGGCTGCAAGGAAGGAACTCGAGCTCCGCAGCTCTCCTCCCAACACATGGCTGGGGGGGATCAAAGCGCCCCGTGGTTACGGATACCTCTGGCGAACAGACACTTTTCTTGGGAAGGAATTACACAAAGGATCCGCACGCACTGCGACCGCAATCCCCCCTGCTTCCTGACGGCACCTCTCGGTCGCGACTGAGGAGGCATTATCGCGGTTCCCGCTGTGTGCTCGCTACCGAGGGGCAGGCATTGGCAGTGCCGGGGGTGCAGAGGGGCCTGGCCGGGCTCCCTCCGGCCCCTCACAAGGACGACGCGGGGGGGGGGGGGAGCACCGGACCGAGCGGAAGAGCCACCCCCGGGGGGGAAAAGCGGGTGAACTCCGGGAGGCGCTGTCGCGACAGGAAGGGGGGGTCACGACAACGGGAGCACCTCACGCTGTGGGGGGAGGGGACACCGGGGAAGGACAATGGGGGGGGGGGGGGGGGGGGTGTGGGCCGCGCCGGTCCCGTGCCCCGGTGAGGAGGGGACGGCCCCTCCCGCCCCGCAGAGCCCGGACTCACTCTCGGTGCCCCTGCCCGGGCCTCATGGCGCCGCCGCCGCTGTGCCCGTGCCGGCCCCGCCGCTCGCCGCCGCCGCCCGCTCTCGCCGTGGTGGCTGCGCCAGCCGCTCCCGCGCACGCGCGCCAACGGACCCGCCGGGCCCGCCCCCTGCGCATGCGCCGGAAGGGATGGGGGGGGGGGGGGGCAGAGCCGCGCAGTGTCGCCCCCTGGCGGTGCCCGGTGCATAGGGTGCTGGGGGGGGTTGGGGTAAAGTCAATTAAACACTGCGAGTGCAATGGTTAATGAACCCCATTGTCAGGCTCATTAATCAGGGTGTTCACCTCTTCCTATACCTCCATCACCCCCCGGACCAGACATTGCTCTGGGGACCCTGCTCCATCCCTGTTCCTTCCTCATCCCACCTAATCCTGACCTTGCCATGCCATGGTCATGGCTTTCCCATCATATTCCCATCCAACAAGACACGTCCAACCCCTCCATATCCACTTACCCGGCTTTTCCCTCCCCCAGAGTCAGTCTTCTGGAAACAGGATCCAAGCTAAGCTGGGAATAAAGGAGGAAAAACCTAAGAGCAGCCTGGAGTTAGTAGGAACAAAGCATGGGGAAGGTGATGGCTGCGAGGTCTGGGTGATGGGGAGGAAGAACAGAGATGGGAACCATCAGTTGTGCTGTGACCTCACTTTATTGTAAGGCAAATACAGAAGTTGGACAGCAGCATTCCAGAGACCCCAGTGTCGCAGAGGCAAGGCAGCCCCACACTGGAGGCTTTTCCACCCAGCTCATGGATGATCCATGAGACATTCCTATCAGTGGAATATCCTTCAGCAGCTCCCAATTTCCATTTTCCCAATGCTGCTAAATCATCTCCCTGATCTTATGCTGGTGGGTGCAGGATTTGCTCAACAGGTTCCAAGCTCTGCTCACTGGCAGGGCAGCAGCCTGGGCTCTCCTCACCCAGGGATGTTGATGTATTACAGGACATGGGGATTGGCCTGGATTTCTGGCTCCAAACACCTGAGCACAGCCTCATGTGGAGAGGAAACTCAAGCCTCCCACCACCAGATCCATGTGCAGCTCAGGAGGGTGCTGGGCTCCACTGCCTCTGTGCCAAGGGCCCCACAGAGTGGCAGGTCTGGAGGTTTTATTTCAGTTTAGGCCATTCCCACACAGAATAACACATCCTACTTCAGGCCTCGACCCTGACACCATCATTCTCTGCTTCTGGACTGAATAAAGGTGCCAAGAGACCTGCGGGGGAAAACGGGACCGGTTTCTCTGCACAACCAGAGAGCTCAAGTCTGTTAAAACATGGGCAAAGAGCTCAACTCTTCACCTCCACCTTGAGCTTCAAGCGGACATCACACAGGAAAGCGTTCATCAGGTCCTGGCCAGCCTCCTGAGCAATCCTGCTGATGACCTTCCCTCCTCTTCCAATCAGCATCATCTGGATTAAAACCCAAAGAGAAGAGAAGCTCACCACGCTCATCCTGATGCTGCTTAACAGCAGGAAGGAACTGCCCCAAGAACACAGCAGGGGATACAGCAGCGTTAGAAATCCCCAGATCAAACCATGGGCAACTCCAGAAAGGCATGAGCATGAGCAGCCTGTGCCAGGCTGCAACCCCACAGCTGAGGAGGGGGGATCACAGCAAGGATGCACACACACGCAAAGGAACCTCATTTCACACTCCCCAGCACCCATCTGTCTTCTGTCACTCACCATATGAGATTTCCTTGGGACCAGGAGGCTCTGCACAATGAGGAGCTCCCCACACTCTCCTTCCTCCCACATCTCTGTCACCTGCAACATCAAGTGAGCACTCAGCACTTCCACAGAGCTCCTCAGCAACCACAAATGCTGCTCCCTCAGAGGCCAGCTCAGCTCCCCAACCCCTTTCAACACACATCAGGCTCTGTGAGACTGTGTCAGTTCCAGGTTACCCCATGGGGCCGGTAAAGAGTCTGGCACATCAAATAAAGGGGTTCTCATCCCACACTCAAAGGCAAGTCTGCTTCTGCATGCTTCCCACCTGAGTCACACCATAGGGCACTTCCAGTGGCAGGTACTCCAGTATCTTCTCCCTGATGATATTATTACAGACCTCCTGAGGTGACTGGCTGGTCAAGACCCCACTGTGGAACTCCCAAGGGCCTGGCTTGGCTTGCAGGAAGAGGTACCGCTGTCACACAAAGCACACAGCACACCATCAGATGTCACCTACTGCTCACATGGTGTCACTTACCCCTGTGCTGACCCTGCTGTGAGTCACTATGAGGATGTTGCTGCTGGTCAGGCATCAGAGCATAGAATCATGGAATGGTTTGGGCTGAAGGGACCTTAAAGCTCCTCCAGCTCCAACCCCTGCCACGGGCAGGGACCCCTTCCACTGGAGCAGCTGCTCCAAGCCCCTGTGTCCAACCTGCCCTTGAGCACTGCCAGGAATGGGGCAGCCACAGCTTCTCTGGGCACCCTGTGCCAGCGCCTCAGCACCCTCACAGGGAACAGCTTCTGCCTAAGAGCTCAGCTCAGTCTCTCCTCTGGCAGGTTAAAGCCATTCCCCTTGTCCCAAGCACCTCTCCAGGTTTCTTGTAGCCCCTTTAGGCACTGGAAGCTGCCCTAAGGCCTCCTCTTAAGGAGCCTTCTCTTGTCCTGGTAGTTTAGTACCTGTGCTGGGGAAAGGAGAAAGGGAAGCATCTGAAACTCAAACCCTACCAAAGGGTCACACCTCCCCAGAGTTATCTGTACAAGTTACAAGAGCCCACAGTATCTTTTGTAGCTCAAAGATAACGCACTGGGTGGTCTCATCTTTATGACCAAGGTGCTGTTTGGAGAGCCCCAAGTAAGAGTCCTGTACAGAGAACTCTGGAGGTACAGCATGAACATACTCCACATTGACAACACTTCCCCCAGATCCCAGAACAGCAGCTCTGCTACTTCCCACATGACACAAAGCTCAGTAGGAAGTACTGGAGGGAGTCTCACAGGGATACGAGCACACCAGTCTCAAGTTCAGACTGCAGTTACCTTCAGTGTATCCACCTCCTCCCCATGGAGAGCTGCCAGCATGAAAATCTCCTGGAAGCCCGGCCAACCTTTCCTCTCTTTCAGCTCTTTGGGTCCATTTCGAGTCAGCCCTTGTGGTTCTCCTGTGACAACGCTGCACTCCGAAGCCTCCACATCACTGTGGTTTTCCAAGCCAGAGACACTTCGGGCTTGATTTGGGCTTGACTGAGGGGCCCTGTTCTCAGATGGTGAAGCCTGAGTGATTCGAAGAGGAGACTTGGCTGAAGAACTGGAATTCTGTTCAACCGCAACTCTCACTTCCAATTTCTTTCCATTCACAATTCCCTCTGTCAGCTCATTGACCAGCTCCAGCAGGAGGAACTTCTTCTTCAGCAGATCCACCTAAAGCGAGGGAGACAGGCATCAGGAATTTGTTCTGAATGAGGCTGGCAGCAGGGCCCTGGAGCCAAAGGAGCCAGAGGAAACCATCCAGAGGAGGAAGCTGCTACAGGACAAGGCTTCTGCAGCATAAGTGGACAGAAGCACACCCAGCCTCAGTGACCTGGACTCACACCACTGATGATGGTGCTGCCTGATGACACCAGCATAAACCACTGTAGAAGGCAGAAGGCACAAGCTCCTCATTTACCTTGTTCAGAACCAGGACACTTGGGACGTGGGGAAACGTAGACAGACACTTCAGCACCTCCTTGCTCAGGGAGTTTCGTGTCCAGTGATCAGACACATCCACCAACACCAGAACTGCCAGGGAAGAGGGAGGGGGATATAATGAACCTGCACCATCCAACACGTTCTCTACAGTTTATGCTGCTCTCCTGCTGCTACTTCTCCATCTTCTAAAGGGGACCATGCAGATGGAGCCAAAAAAGAAAACTCTAATCGACAGAACTATAAAGTGCCATTTATCCCTGTCATCCAAACATCACACGTGCTAAAACTTAACATCCAAATCCAGTACTTAACCCAGGCTGCTCCCTGCTTGGCACCAGGCAATTCTTACCCCATCCTGAGCTCAGTATTAAGTCTTTTCACCAACCTTTGCTTCTATTTCATGCTCCTAGGGCTGCCTTTTCTGCCCAATGAACACCCAGGTATCACAGCCATGGGGCTGTGAACCTCTGTGGCAGATAAAGGGTTTGGCTGGACTCAAGAGCAGCTGAGCACCCACCTAAGTCCGCATGTTTCATGCTGTCCCACGGGTCTGTCAGCATGGCTTCCTCCAATTTATGTCTGAAAGACAGATGCAAAGGAGTAAGGCAGACACACAGGATCACAGTCATCTTCCTTCCCCTCAAAGGGGCAGGGAAAACAGTGCTTCCCTTTATCCCAGCTGACACGAGGCTGACTTAAGGGCTGTGACATCCCTTGTTACATGCACATGGGCAGAATCAAACACAACAGGGTTCAAGGGACACCACTGAAACTGCAACAATAAAAACCCCAGAGACCAAAATAAGGCTAAAACCCACATTCCTGTCACTCCTGGTTTCCAAACTCAGCACAGCAGAATCACTCTGGTTTTATGACACCTCAATGGACAGGACCCCCCTTCTCCCCCCACACCACCAATGATGATACCTTTTGACTTTAACACGATTAGTGAGGCCAGGTGTGTCCAGAATGATCTAGAAAGAGGAAAGACAAATCCTGTGTGTCTGCAGCCTGTGACCAAGCTCAACTTTGTGCAATTAGAAGGGTATAAATGGAATATAAGACAGACATGAGAAATAACAGGATATAAATAGAGAAATATCCATAGGTGTAAATGGGAAACCCCACACTTCTGGCTAAGAGTTCCCAGTGCCGCAGGGAGGCCGCTCACCAGCTGTGTGTCCTCATGGGTGACAACACCCCGGGCCTTGCACCGCGTTGTGTGCACCTTCTTGGAGACAGGGAAAACCTGCAGCAAAGCAAACACATCCAACACCAGGACACGCGTTAAGGAGAGGCTGCGAACACCCTGAGCTCCCTGCTGTGCCGCAGCCACACCTTCCTGCCCAGAAGCTGGTTGCACAGCGTGGACTTCCCCGCGTTGGGAGCTCCGATGATGGCGATTCTGAGCACCCTGGGGTTGCTGGGCTGGTCAGGCCGATCCTGCAGCAGCCGCTCCTGCTCCTCTATGGGGGAATGAAGGGGTTTGGGTGCTGATAACAGCCCACCGAGGGCCGGGAGCACCGGTGGGACCCGGACCGCTCACCTCTGCTGATGGCGACGGGCGGCGGGTGCTGGCCCAGCGCTGCGGGCGGCTTCTGCGAGGGGACACCCAGGATGCTGCCCAGCGCCGAGCTGCTCCCGCAGCAGCGGCCGGGCCGCGGAACCGAGGCGGCAGGGGCTGGAAGGAAGCAGCGGAAGGCATGAACCGACGGCACCGAACCGACGGCACCACACCGACAGCACCAAACCGACAGCACCGAACCGACGGCACCACACCGACGGCACCGAACCCACGGCACCGAACCCACGGCACCGAACCCACGGCACCGAACCCACGGCACCAACCCCACGGCACCGAACCCACGGCACCACACGGACAGCACCACACGGACAGCACCACACGGACAGCACCACACGGACAGCACCACACGGACAGCACCACACGGACAGACCCACACCCCATCCCCCCCCCCCGCACCGCGGCCCCGCTGCCCTCACCCGGGCCCAGCAGACGCGGCCCCGCGGCTGCGGCCCGCACGACCCAGCGGACGGAGCGCGCCGCCGCCATGGGTGCCGCCATCTTGGCCGCCGCGGGGCACGGCGGGAGCAGGAGCACCGCCCGCTCTCATTGGTGCAGAGAGGGAGGGGGCGGGAGCAGTGCGCCACCGCCCGCCGCGGGGGATTGTGGGGAGGAAGCGGGAGTGGGAGGGGACGAGGGGAGGGGGCGCCCCCTGCTGGCCCCACAGCACGGTGCAGGGTAATGGGACCCTCCCCAGTGCCCCCCCCACCTCCCAGTGCCCCCCATTCACCTCCCAGTGCCCCCCATTCACCTCCCAGTGCTCCCAGTGCCCCCATCACACCGCCCAGTGAGTGCCGGTGCCCTCTGGAGCACACCCCAGTGCACACAGTGCACCCCACTATACATCCCAGTGTGTCCCAGTGCTCCCTAAAACACTCCCCAGTCGATCCCAGTGCTCCCCAGGATGCCCGGTGCCCCCCACAACACACCGCACACATCCAGCTACTCCTCCGTGCTCCACAATAAGCCCCAGTGCTCCCAGTTCCCCTCTTCAATGCATCCCTGTGCATCCCAATGCTCCCCCTGCAATACACCCCAGTGCTCCCCAAGTCTCCCCAGTCCCCACAACGCACCCCCAGTGCCTCCCAGGTCTCCCCAGTGCCCCCTTGAAATACACCCAGTGCACCCTGCACCTCTGTACACCCAAATGCACCCCAAGTTTCCTTGTCCTACCCGCACCCAAATGCACCCCCTGAGCCTCCCAGTGCTCCCAGTGACCCTGCCCTGGGCCCAGAGAGCCCAGGGGACATGATGAAGAAGAAGAGCCGGATCCATGGTGCCGTAACCCCCTTTATTGCTCTGTGCCCCATCCCAGGGCTCCATTGCCGTGTCCATGCTGTGCCCATACCATGTCCATGCTGTGTCCATACCATGTCCATCCCACATCCATGCCACGTGCTCGGCCGTCAGCAGAACCGTTACCATTACTAAACTCAGTAATGGTAACGGTTTCCCCGCCGGCCGCAGGTCCTCGGCTGCACCCATGGTACCCCCATCCCAACCTCTGCACCCCATGCATCCCATGTCCCACATCCCAGCCCTGCATCCCCCATCCCTCCATGCTGGTGGTGCTGGTCCTGGGCCCGTTGGTGTGCCGGTGGTGGTGCAGCGCAGGGGAGTACATCATCTATACTGTAGTGTCTCATAGTGAACTTACAGTATATGATGATATCCTGCCCAGGGCAGCGTGTGGTGTGTGCCATGGGGTGAGCAGCAAGCACAGCCTGTGGTGGGGACGGGACATAGAAGGTTAGAACCACCACCTCCCCACCCAGCATTCCCATTGTACCATCCCTATCCCCCTGGTCCCACTGCAGGATTGAATCTCCAGTGTCCTCCCAACCCTTTATCCACCCCAATCCCACCACCCTGGAGCAGGTTGGAGGATCTTGATGCCTTCCCCATCCCAATATCCCCCCTACTCCTTCCTTGTCTCCCCCAGTCCCATTGCCCCAGAGCGGAGCAGCAGCTCCCAGCAGGTGGTACCTACCCATGGGGGTGTCCCTGCGGCTTTGGGGGGTGCCGGCTCTGCACCCGCCTTATAAAACCTGCTCTGCCTCATCTGCATATCTCACATCTGCACTGCACAGCTGGACCGAGCCCTTAACCCCTTCTTGCCTGGGGAGGGGGGGGGCACAACCCTAAACAGCTCCCACCCAGCCTGGTGTAGCCTATGGGGTTCTTGAGGATGGGGGTCTTCAGGGTGACACCCCCCCCATGCCAGAGGCATTATGGACACCAGGATGATCCCTTCCTATACCTGTGGGGACCCCAAACTGGGAGCTACTCATTGCAGACTGGTTCCCAGTCTTTGGACATGCAGCTGGGACATGGCAGCCCCACAGGGATGGGGTCCAGGGTGATGATGGTGGGAGCAACACATGTGTGCAGGGGGTCCCCCTAAGCAAGGTACAAGGATGTGAGTGTGAGGACCCTGTGTCCCCCTGGGTGGGTGGCCTTCAAGGTACCACATATACTGCCATGAGGGACATGGCCCCTTGCAGTGTGTGTCCCCCAGAAGATGTGCCCCCAGCCTGCAGGGGCACGTCCCATAGCAGTACATGTCCCGTGTCTTATGTGCCTCCTGCCCAAGGGGATGTGTCCCCTGGAGGGATGTCTCTTTGTGTCCCCATAGGACATACCCCCAGCCATGTGTGTCCCTGAGGGTACTGTGTCACCTCACTGAGCATGACCCTGGTCATACTTGTCCCCATTGCAGCCATGGGCCATAAATGGGTCATAGGTGTCCCCCATCCCCAATGGGGGGGGGTCCCCCAGTGTGTCCCCCCCATGCCATTGTGCCCCGTTGTTTGCCCCGGCACACGCTGCTGTTCCTGGAAGCCGCCTGCAGGGAGGTGATAGCCCCTGCCAGGGCCCGCATGGGGACCCTGATAAGCAGCAGGGTCTGGCTATCGGGGACCCTGCCCTGACACACGGGCTGTCCCCAGGCCTGCTGGGTGACAGGAACAGGGGCAGCATCACCCACATCCCCCCCTGCCTGGCCAGGCCATGGCAGGAGGTGGCATGAGGTGAAGCCCCAGCTCCAGCCTGTCCCCAGGCATCAGGATGCTGGGACCTGGGGGGCTGAGAGGGACGGTCCCCTCCTGTCTTCAGCCCCTGCTGTCACCAGAGGTGTCCTGGGGGGGCTGCAGAGCACATAAAGCAGGATAAAGGCAAAGTGCCCCCTGCCAGCCCCATGGCATTATCCCCATCCCAGCCAGCCCGGCTGCCTGTGGGTACCCAAACACAGCCCTGTGCTGGAGCCCTGCACCCCATGGGGCAGGAGCCTCAGTGTCCCCAGGGTCTGTACTATGGAGCTGATGTGGGACCCCCGGGTGATGTAGGGACCCCTGGGTGCTGCTGCAGGCCTCCCACCAGCCGTGCTCCAGGCAGAGTGTGTGGCTGCAGATAAGAGCATGGGGGCTGCAGAGCTGTCCCCACCCCATGTATCTGCAGGGCCACCCTGCTGCAGGGTGTAAGGGACAGGGCCCTTTGTCCTGCCTGCACCCCTGCTCAGAACAGGGGGGTCTTGAGGAACCCCCTTTGCTGCAGGGAGAGCAGTGGAGCAAAGCCCCCCCATGGCTGCTGTCATTGCTCCTGTGTGCAGGAAGGACAGGGACCCCCCGAGCCACCCGTGTCCCTCAGCACAGGGTGCATGAGGCTGGGACATGGTGCTAGCATCAGCCCTGCTCCAAACCCTGGGGTGCTGCAGGTTGTGGGGTGCTCACCACCACCTTCACCCATGTGGGGGCAGGACAAGGCTCTACTCTCACCAAGCATGGGGCAAGGAGCCCACGAGGGACACGGTGACCGTATGGAGACCACAAGGCCATGGGAGCTGTGGAGCAGCATGAGCATGCACCCCACATCCATCTGCTCCAGCCCCAGCCAGCCCCATGCCACAGTGGGTCAAGTGCCGGTGCTGGGGAGATGGGTGCCATGGTGTGAGGGGAGGTGGGTGCAGGAGGCACAAGACAGAGCCAAGGGACACGGTGACAAGGCTTTATTATCATCCAGCAGCAAGGGTGGCAGGGACACAGCCATGCACAGCGCAGGCAGATAGGGCACAACGCCGGGCACACCCGCCGGCACCACCACACACCGGGGGCTGATAACACCATCCCTCCCCACCCCGATGGCAGGGAGGGGGACAGGGTGCCACCGGCCCCACAGCACCCACCCGTGACCATAGGTCACTCCTGGCAAGGGGAATGGCCAGAAAGGGGCATTGACAGGAGGTGGAGGGGACCCGAGTCCCTGTGCCCACCCTATGGCAACGTGAGGGACCCAGCACCCCACAGTTGGCTTCACACATGGGTTTGGCAACAGCCACACTGAACACAGGCATGGAAGGGACAGGGGCCAGAGGAGGGCCCTCTATGGGACACACACAGGGGACAACCTCTTTCACATTGTCACTCAGGACAGCAAAGCCACTGGCCTTAAAGGCAAAGGGACTGAGCAAGGTAGGGGCTTCTGCACTGCCTGCACTGAGAACCAGCCCTGGGTGCTGGTCCCTGTCCCCACTGCAGTGCCTGCCTGGTCCCCAACCTCCCTCTGACCCAGGAGCTGTGGGGAACAAGATGTGGGTCAAGATGTGGGGCTCCTGGGCACGGCCACCACAGTGGTTTCACCTCCCTCTCGGAGCACAGGGTGGCTTTGGCACAGTGCTATGTTTTGGCATTCCTGGTGCTGGGACCTCACCAAGCCTGGCTCAGACCAGAGCTCGGTTGGGCTCTCCCCACTCCAGATCCCAGGAGGAAACTTCCTCAGAGGAAGGCAGGATGGGAATGGGCACCGTGATCATTGCCACCTCTGGGAAGCCAAGCCAGCACTGCAGAGGTCCCGAGACACTCCAACAGGGAAAGCCACAGGAACAGGCTATGGGCAGAGGCAGGGGTTGAGCAGTGCCCAAGGAAGAGGACAGGGAGCCAAGAGGAGATGGGTCCTGCCTGTTCTCTTCCTTCAGCTCTGCATCCCACAGAGCCTCTGCTCCGAGGACAGAGAACAGCAAGGCACTGGGACTGCAACACCAGACAAGCTGCCAGTTGTAGCTGGGGGTTGGATCCAAACCCCAGCCTGGTACAATACAGGTAACTAAAAAATAAATCCCTTCCCCTTGGTAATAAAAAGAGCATCTGATTGGACATGCAACCTTCTGGCCCTACAAAATAAGGCACCAGAGCTTCGAAATGAAACCCTGATTGTCTTTGATATAAAAGGAATTCCCACGTGTTGAAGGCAGTTGATGTCTGAGTGCATTAACAGGGAGTGATCTTCACTAGCTTTGGCTTGGCCAGCCTCATGCCTGGGCTCCGGTGGCTTTCTGGATCAGGGGAATCTGCAGGAGGGGAAAAGAAGCTGTTAGGGCTGGAAAAGGGGGAGGCAGGGAGCTCCTGCAAGGAAAGGCTCCCCATGAGTCTGGAAGCTTTCAGGCAATTCCCTATGCCCTGAAGAGCTGCAGGAATCGCAGGTGCTGGTGCATGGCTCACCTTTGTGAGATCCACACCGGTGATGGCACGCACGGAGGCAGGGATCTCGGCCAGCAGACGGTTCACCTCCGACATGGTGGTGTTGTTCTCTCCACCCAGGATAAGGATCTCATCCACTTTGGAGAGGGGAGCAGCCACTTTGGCAGCGATCTGGGGAAGCAGGGAAGGAGGATGGTGTGAGCAGAGTCAAGGAGCTGCTCACCAGCCTGCTAGGCAAAGCTCCCTGCGCACCACAGGAGACCTGGCCCAGCCTGGGATCTCCCCTAGCAAGGGAATGCTGCTCCCTCCTCACCTCAGGCAGTGCATCCAGCACCAGAGCCAGCCGGGCAGCTTCTCCATACTGCTGGAGTGCTTCAGCTTTCAGCTTCATCCGCTCAGCCTCTGCCATCCCGATGGCCTCGATCACAAAAGCCTCAGCTTCCCCAATCTTCCGGATCTTCTCCGCTTCCGCCTGAGCGAGGAGGACCTGCTTCACCCTGCAGAGGGAAAGGCAGCCCTCCAGCAGCCCGGATCCCTGCACTGCTTCCCCCCATCCCTGCTGCAGCCACAGGCTCAGGGCTCACTCACTTCTCACCCTCGGCGATCTGCTGCATGCGGTAGGCTTCGGCCTCGGCCGGCCGCTTCACGGTGGCGATGAGCTCCTTCTCCATGCGGATGATCTCCTTCTCTTCCACATCGATCTGCTTCTTGCGCTGCACCACCTCGATTTCAATCTCCTCCTGGCGGATCTTCTGCTGCTCCCGGGCGCTCTGGAGCTCGTAGGCGAGCTGGGCCTCTGCAGTCTGCACACACGAGACATGAGACGGCTCTTGGCCATCCCCTTGGCAAGCACTGAAAGCAGATACAGCTCCTGCTCCCAAACATCAACCCAGGGGTGACATCCCAGTCCTTAGAGCTGCACTTGCTGTCCTTCCCTATGCACTCTTCCCATAGCATTTGAGCCCCACCAGCTCCAGGTTCAGCATGGATGACCCTCCCCATCCTTTCCTCTCCTTGTCCCACCGAACTGTTGTGAACAGAACCCAGGTTTCTGTGTTTCAATCTGGATTCCTCACCTCCAGCTCTCCTAACATGTGCAGGATGACAAGTTCCAGAGCTACCTATACCATGAGGAAGCAGGCAGAGATCAGCAGTGTGCTGTCAGACAAGTCTTACCTTAATGTTGACCTCCTCACTGAAGGCAGCTTTCTGCAATTCAAAAGCCCGTCTGGACTCTGCTATTTTGGTATCTGCCATGAACTTGACATCCAGCATTTCCTTCTTGCACTGTGCCTCCTGCAGAGAGGAAGCAGAGAGCAGAGCTCAGCTGGAGCAGAAGAGGCTGCTATAGGGAAGCCCAGCGTGGGTCTGGACTCACCCGAATGCCAGCATCTCGCTCAGCCTCTGCCACCCCAATGTCTGCATCCCTCCGGACAGCCGCAGTCTGAGTCTTCCCCAAGGAGCTCAGGTAATCCACTTTATCATAGACATCCTGGAGAGGGGGAGGTAAGTCATAAACACTGCAAATGAGTGATTCCATCCTGCTCCAGTCCCACTGAGGCTCAGAGCAACCACTTGTGTGGTTAGGCCAAGGCCAGAAAGAGCCATGTCAGCCTGCTACCAAACCAAACAGGGGTGCCAGGGGGAGCTGGGCTCTCCTGACATCTTCCCTCTGTCTCCCTGGCAGCTCAGTTATCAGCGAGCTCTCTCCTCAAGCCGTGTTTACAGAGGCAGCTGATTTAACTGGGTGCTCTTTGCCATCTGCCTGGATACAGGACATGCAGCGGCGGCTGTCATGGAAACACCCAGAGCAGGCTGTGAGCTGGAGTCTGTCACCTCACTGCAGCAGAGGAGCCAGGGCCAGGCTCTGTTCTGCCGCTCCTACAGCTCTGCCCCATAGCACAGCACCCTGCACCTGAGCATACCTTGATGGTGAAGCTCAGGATCTCGATCCCCATGCGACCCACGTCGGGAGCTGCCACCTCCCGCACCAGCTTGGCAAACTGATCCCTGTCCTGGTAGATCTGCTCCACTGTCAGGGTACCTGCAGAGGGGAGGAAGGTGAAGTGCTTTATTTGGAACAGGTAACACACAACAACATGGGTCTAAGCTCAGCAACATCCCTGCTGTCCCTAATCTCCTCAGGTCTGGGCACCAGGGTGTGCACCAACATCTCAGAGTCACAGCACAACCACCAGACACATGTGCCACCTGGATCCCATGGGGACTCAGACATCTCTGAGTGCAGGCACTGCAAACCCATTTATCACAACACCCAGGAGCTGCTGGAGGGGTGGAACCACCTCAGATGTCACCTCTGCAGCCAGCAGAGGAGGCACCCATTGTGGGTGCTGTGGTGGCAGCAATACTGCTGGGAGCAGCCAGCAGAGAAGGGAGAAAGCTACTCAAGATGCCTTCAAAAGCATGAGTCCCCTCTCACCTAGGATGGAGCGCAGGTGTCCCTCCAGTGTCTGAAGGACCACGTTCTTCACATCCTGCACGTTCTTCCCCAAGAACTGCTCGCAGGCTACAGCCAGGAGCTCCCTCTCAGTCATGATCTTCACCTAGAGAAAGGAGGCAAAACCAAAGGGGCTGAAGGCTGCGGTTCAAAGAGGCACAGGCACCCAACAGCAGCAGCAGCAGCAGTACCACCACCAGGCTGCCCCCATGCTACTGATGCTCCAAGGGACCATGCTGAGCTGTCACCACTCTCACCCAGGCCACCAAACCAGCCACTGCTGCTGGGGACAGCCCTGCTGCAGGCACATGCATGGGGCTGACACCTCTGCAAACCCCACTGCAGCTCAGTGTGGAGAGGTGCTCCCTGCAGCCATCTACCCCACAGCAGCAGCCCTGGGGTGATGTTGGGGCAGGTCCCACCAGATGAAAACCCTACCAAAGAGCCCTGAGCTACTGCACCAACACCAGACCTAGGAGGAGAGGGCTTTCTAGTACTACCCCTGTCCAAAAGCCATTCTGTTACCTTTCTCTTCCTCCTCCTTCACTAGAATTAACTTTTCTGACACAGGAAAAGCAGGGAACAAGGAAGAGTCTCACATGCCCAAGGAGCAGCTTGGGAACAGGGGCTCCATTCGGTGTTCCCTGCAAGGAGAGATGAGATGAGATGGCCATAGTGCATTGGTTTGCCCTTCTCGTGGCTGGGAGCTCCCAAATACACTTTGCAGTGACCCCAGTGTGCTATGGCCAGGATGTGGCTCTCCTACTCTGCATGGTCAATGTGATAACCCCAGCAGTGGGACACAACTACCCCAGCACTGCTTTCATCTCCCACAGTCAGAACCAGACATAAAAGCATCCCTAAATCCAGACATCCAGGGTCTCCAGATGGTCCTGCTGGTCATAGGGCTGCTCTTGTAAGGCAAAGTGGGTTAATGAGACGTGTGCTCATGGAGCTCTACAGGACCCAGCTATGAGGAGATACAACCCACCAACGTGGCAGCTCCTGGTGAGCAGATCCAGCCTGGACACAGGGATGTCTCTGGGGCAGCACCAGAGAAGGAAGCAGGGCTGTACCAGCCACACAGCTCTGCTGGGACCTCTGGGTGCTGAACGGGTCCCACAGCACCCTCTGATGGAGACATCTGGGCTGGGCAGCACCTCCAGTCCTATGAAATGCTGGTGGCACCCAGCACAGGGCCCCGGCTGCCACCTGTGATGCCAGCACAGTCCTGCCTCAGAGACCTCCTCAAAGCTGCCCTCTGATGGGTCCACAGCCCATAGACCTCATCCCTGATCTGTTACCCTGTGAGTCCACAATGATCCTGCAGCCTAACCTCTGGAGCCAAACAGCAGCACTGCCAGAGAGTGGGATAGCTGGGACCAGCCACCACCTCCTAAGGGAGAAGCACAGGGCCAGGCCATGGGGATTTCTGTTCCCTGCACCCCAAGGCCAGCAGTGTGCACTGCCCACACAGGGGGGAGTTGGGAGAGCTGCTCATGGAGCTGCACCCAGAGTGTGGGTCCTACACAAGGCTCATCTTGCAGCCAACAGGAGGCTTTTGCAATACCAAACCCAATCAGATTCAGCAGCAAGGTTTATGGTGTACATGTGCCAGCAATTCCACCTCTCCAAACAATCCCCATCCTTTGTGAACTACAGTTAGGATGGAGCAGGGTGTTGGTTAAGAGAGTCCCTGGGGTGCTTAACAGGAGCAAAACCAATTCAGGCTCTGAATAAAGCCTGCACCAGTGAACCCTGGACAGCTTGAAGAGCTGGGCTGAATATGGATGTCAACCTACAAAGCCAAAAGCTGCACAAAACAGCCAGAGTTGAGCAATTTGTGCTCAGCTTGTTGCCTGTTTCAGACAGGGCACTGCAACACTGGGGGCTGCTTCAAATGTCATTCACATCAGAAAGAGTGGAGCTGGCAGGGAATCAGAGAGCTTCCATAAAGCAACCCCATGTGGATCGATAGCACCGCACCCAGCTCCAGGCAGCTGCAGCCACAGCCAGGGCTGGGCAGGGACAATCCAATTGGCTTGAGGCTCAGGAATGGGATAGAGGGATACAAAGCCCAATGTGGCTTAAGGCAGCAGCACCCCAAGCACTCAATCAACACAAGAAGGAAGCTATTGGTGTGTCCTCATTACACCAAGACAAGGACAGCATCCTTGTGCACATAAAGCCCTTTATTAATACAGCAACCACTTTCAAAGGTGGTAAAGGGCTCTAGGAATCATTTGTTGGCTTTTTTCCTCTCTTGCACAAGCCCTTGAAAGAAAAAAGGTTTACTTCAAAAGTACTTCTGCAGACTCGAGGTAACCTCTGCCATGCACAGCCCCAGCTGCATCAAACCTGCTTTCAGCAGGGCAAATCCTTGCAGCTCACAAGCCTAAACCTTTAGTAATAATTGAGAGTGAAAGAAATGAACAGTGAGAAGAGACAATAACATCACTGAGATGGATTGGGAACTGCAGTTTTAAATCAAGGCACCCAGTGATCCAGCCTTCTGTTACCATGTACCAGCCTAGACCATTCTGTAGGCAATGGAAGGATGTTCCCAAACTGGGTCAAGAGATGCTGGCTTCAGAGAAATACCTTTCTCAAATAGAGAAGGAAAAGCCTACACATTTGTGAGATGTGTGTGAGGGGGAACATGGGTGCAGGCATTTTGCCAACCATGCAAAGACTGCTGTGGTTATGTGATGTAAATATGGATATGGGATATATATATGGATATAAAGAACTGAAAATTGAAAACCAGGATGCTGATTCACATCACCAGAGCCAGGATGAGGCCAAGAAGCTGTCTCCTGTGCATGTAGCTGCTCCCCAAGAGCAGCAGGGTGATGGGCAATCCACTGTTGAGTCACAGTCCTGCCCAGCCCTTCTGCTGTGTGCAAGAACACAGAATCCACTCCTGGCTGGGTTCTCATCCTCCCTTACACAGACACAGCCCCTCTGCAACTTCAGCTCAGAGCAAACCAATGAACCTGGGCTGGAATGCACTGGGTGGAGTGTGTCAAGTGCTTGGTCTTAAAAGGGCTGCAGCAGCCACAGTGCTCTCTCTTGAGGGGGGCTTTAGATGCACATGGGACATCACTGCATCACTTAGCAGCTCCACTGCTCACCTCAAGGAACATGGCAGTCACCTCTCATGCAACAACAGACCTGGACATGCCTCGAACACACAGTGACCACAGCCTTGTGTGCACTGAGAACCACTCTCTTGGGTTTCTACACCCAGAATGAGCTGTCAGGAGCAATTCTCAGTCAAAGCATCCAACTGCCTATTTGGGGAGTCAGGTTCTGTCAAAAGCTAACAACGTTTTCCTGACAGCATCCTCCCCAAGGCAGGACCTGGACACAAGGACAGACCCTGCATCAGGACAGCCGAGCTCAGAGTCTAAGACACTTAGGTGTTTGTGTGCTACCACAAGCAGCAAGAGCTGGTTTCCACATAGGAAGAAGGCTTGAGAGAATCAAAGTTCAACTAAAGCCAGCAATTTTACAGACAAATTTTAGTGCCTGGAGGGATTAAGCTCTTTTTTAAGCTTTAACTCACTGTGAAGAATCACAAGGTCCACGTGCTAATAATAATAATCCAAAGCAACATAATGCTCAATACTACCTCAGGAGTGAGCGGCTCAGTCCTGCAGGGTCACACACAGCTCCACAGGCACCACAGTACATCAGCATTTCACACACAGGTCAAGCCACCCACAAACAGCTCATTTGCCACGTGGACAAATGAGACACGAGAAAAAGAGGAATGATTTTTGGGAAGAGGAGGAGAGATCACAACCCCCTTCACAACATGGGACGTTTCTGAACCAACAAGGACAGTGTGTACAAGGATTTCAGAGCAGTTGGCTTCTGTTCCTGGACAACAGCCACCTCTTAAGGAGGAAAACAAGATGTACTTTAGAGACATGCATTCCTGAAATGATGTTTGGAGTTACTGTACCTGTGCCACACCTGTGACAGTTAAAGCTACCCCCTCCGCCGTCTCTACGTCCTCACACCTGGGCTGTAACGTCATTATCTCTAGGGAAATCCTGCCAAAAAACGTAAGATATTTGCACGTTTCCAGGTTACACACACTCAGCTCTTCCTTTTGCACCTCCTGCCCTGGGCGACCTGCTGCACTCATCACAGGTAATGTCAGACAGGCTCAGAACGCAGCCGAGAGGCTCCATCTGTGACTGGAGACAGAGATTTTGGTCAAGAAATAGATTTTCAGATAATGCTTAAAGGCAATTCAGCAGCAGAGGAAGGCTGGGAGCCAGGCTAGAAATGATACCATGACTCTTTCCCTTCTGCTGGGCTAGAAGGAGACCAGAAGCTGGCAGCTTTGGGACTACAAAGGGTCTCCCATCAGAGGCTCATTCTGCTGCACTGCCCCGGTGCTCTCGCTGGCTGCTGTCACTGGTTTAAAAGCACAGCATGGACCTGAGGTGCTCCTGCCCCATGGAGCCCAGGGCATGGCAAAACCTGGTGCCGGTGCTGCAAGAAGCAGCCCTGCCTTTGCCCTCGTTGAGTCAGCACTAACACCTACCTCCTGATCTGGTTCACCTCTCCTGTGTCCCATGATCCAAAGGCAGAGAGAAGTGAGTCTCCAGCTCTTTAGGGCCATGACTGTGTAATATCAGGCATCCAGAAACAGATCAATCATAGAATCATGGAATGGTTTGGATCTGAAGAGACTTTAAATCTCATTCAGTTCCAGCTCCCCTTCTATGAGCAGGGCCACCTTCCACTAGACTAGGGTGCACATCCTGCAGCTCCAGAGCTTTCTCAGTCACTCAAGTTACTTTGGCCAGACCTGGCAATCTGCAGGTCATGGTTTGGTGAAACAAGAGACATGCTTGGCCATGGCAGGTTCTGCTGCAGGAAGCAAAGCCTGGCTCTCCCATCAACAGGGATTGGGAGTCAGGACAAGGAGCCACAGGGCAGAGAGCTTGTGTCAGTGAACATTAGGTCAAACCTCTGAACCACGAAGGGGCTGTACTGGGCTGCTGTGTGCACACATTGTCGCTGCAGGATTGGCTGCAAGTGCTGAAATCTACCTCTGCAAGTTCATACCTGCTTTGGCCACTGTCCTAATGAAACTGGCACACAAGCTGGGCGCTGGTAAAGCAGATCCCACTGTCCAGGATGCACAAAAGCATTTTCTGCATTCACAGCTTTAATCACCTAGTGCAGGATTTTAACCTTCTGAACACCTAACCTATACCTTGAATTTAATTGACTGTGCTGCTTGTTAGCCAGCAAGTCAGGGGGATGCTTGGTAATTACTGTTACACCAGTTCCTAACTGCTCACAGTGTAAACGCCACTCCTGTGTGCTGCAACTCATCCAAGATCTCTGTGCTGTACTTTCAAACGTGACAATATCCAAACCATGCACTGTCTCCATGTAGAGGCAGAAGGGCTGACTGGAAACCCATATTCAAAACTGCAGAGCCAGGTACAGTTGCCATTTGCCCATGTGTGTACAGGATTCCTTGTGAAATGGCACAAAACCTGCCTCAAATCCTGTACAGAACCCAATCTGGCCTGCTTGTGGCTCCACACAAAAGCAATGCCCTTCTGCTCTCCACCAAACACACAGTGGAAACAGGGCTGTGAAGTGAAGGGTCACATGCCTGCAGCATTATCAGAAGGAGCCAGTTCAGCAATGCTGATTTGGGATTTGCCAAGTGTGCATCTGTCTGCATTACCTATAAGCCGTGGAGTGCACCCCAGGGTGAGTGCCAGAGGAGGGGAAGGAGAGGAGGGTATTGAGATTTCAACTGTCCCATTAGAAAACCATTAGCTCCTATGTTATCCTGCTGCTGCTGCTGCTGTTGCTGCTGCTCAGAACAGAGGGATAAAGTCAGACACAGTGTTAGGAAGCTGGTGGATTATTACCTGTGCAACCCCTGTTACGTACAGTGGGACCCCCTCCGACGTCTCAATATTCTCACAGCGACAGAGGATGGTCATAACCTCCAAAGACAGTCTGAGCAGTGAGGAATAAGGGTAGGACAGCAAATATACAAAGCAGTTATCAGAGGGTAAGACACTCATCGCAAAGGACAAGATGAGACTTTCAGGTTTCAGCTTCTCCCTGGTCAGTTTGCCTTTCTCCCACCTATTTCTCCCAGGGCTCCATAACACTGGGCCAGGCCAGCTCCCTTCATCACAGCTTCTTTGGATGAGACTGAAGGGGCTCATCTCAACCCTGTGTGCCACAAGTCACTGCAGATGAAACTGAACCAGGTATCCCACCTGGACTGACATCCTGCAGGAATTCTCTGCTGGAAGCAATCTTTACACACAGAAAATTCCCTTCTGTAATGATTCAGATGCTTCTATGCCAACATTTAAGAGGGGACAGGAAAGTTTTAAATGCTAGGGGCCTGGTTACCCACCCCTGCTCAGGCATTGATGAGAGGTGCTTCCAAGTGCTGTCCTGAGATGAATAGCACCACTTGGCTCTCCCAGAGGCATGCAAGATCATGCTGCCTCTCTCTCTGCTTTTATTCCTGGCCCTTAAACAAGGACAGGACTTTTCCTTTCCTTTTTTTTCCCCAGTCCTCAAGGTTGCAGCAGGATAAGAGCCCAGCACCCTGCCAGCTCTAACTGTTCCTTTTGTTCCCAGGTTAGTGCTACCTGGCGGGATGCCGCTGACAGGAACACAATTGCTGCTGCCTCTCTTGCTTTCAGCACTGGCAGCCCCAGAAAAGATGTCCTAATTTCAGGGGAGGAAATCTGCCTCACTCTTCATGTTAAAGCAGCAGGCTCCATCTGTGGCACGGCTCATTTGGGAGAAGTTCTGTTTTCCAAAGGAGAATGAAGCCCCACGTCCCATGGTGTGAATCAGAGGATAGATTTTAAAGTCAAAGATTTGTTTGGGTGCTGGAATTGCTGCCAAGAGCCCCGTTTGCTAAATAATGCACAGACCTCTATCATATGACAGCTCACTCCTGGCAAGCAGCTCTTGGCCCTGCACTCAGCCTCTGCTTAACTTAATAAGTGAGCCCCCTCTAACATCTGCTCTCTCCTGCACACGGCAGGTCAAGGTCCTGCACTGTCCTCTGCGCTTCTCACAGAAGAGGAGGAGCTGGAATCACTCATTTAAATCAATGGTTCTCCCATGAGATACCTCACAAAACTTTGGGAATGAAGCTTGTTTGGATCTAATGGAATTATGAAGGACTGAACCCACAGGCTGGGCCTTTCCTTCCCCTCCTGCCTGGAGGGCAGGCTGGAGAGCCCAGGCTAAAACGTGTGGTGTTAGCTGAGACCTCTTCGTGCTCTCATAGCAACCCTGTGTACGAGCAGTCTGGAGAGGACCTGGGAGCTGTCACCAGTCGGTTGCCAGCAGCAGCCAGGACCCCTCTGCACGAGGCAAAGCTGCCTACTTCAAGGTGAAGAGCAGCTACAGCAGTGTATCATCTGCAGAGCAAGGGCAGAACATGCTCACTTCGTCTGCTGGTGGCAACACGTGAACAGGGAGAAGAGGTGGCAAGATCAGGCAGTAAGGGTCAACTCCGACCATCACTCAGTGCAAAGCCCAAAAGTCCCATCATTACCCTTTTCCCTGCTATTTTTTTTACACAGATGGAGGAAACCTGCATCAGTGAGTATGGGGGAGGTGTTGAGAGCAACATTCCCACAGATCCTAAAGACAAACAGCTGTATTAGCAGGACAGCAGCACTGTCAAAGCATGTTAGTTCAGAGACCAGTGCAGGAAGAAGCAGCAAGCAAAATGCATGAATGAGGAAAGGCAGAGAAAGGAAATCCCATGGTTTTAAACAGGAACACACTCTGCTCCCAAGGAGAGAGCAGTCAGCACATTGTTAGAAACAGAGCCTGGAGGAGCAGGAGGGGGCACTGGCCACTGCATGATACAAGCTCTGCTGAGCTCAGGGATGAGCCAGCCCAGTGCTTTGCTGCCCAGCACCTCTGTGAGAGCCTGGAGCACAGCAGAGGAGAGCAGGGCTCCTGCCTTCCTCAGCACCAGTGCAGGATGGAACACACTGACCAGCCAGGCTGCAGCCCTCTCAGCTTGCTAGAGTTTCTGTAAATAAATAACTGTGTTTGAGGAGGGGTCCCATGTTCCTAAAGCTACTGCTGACTGCCCCACTGGGATGGCTTTGCTGAATTCCTACTCCAAAACCACAAGGAATGGGAGGTCCTTACCTTTGGGTGTCAGTAATGCACCACCAAGCCCAGGCCCAGCCTCCGTACACGTACTGCTTGACATCAGAGCCACAACAGCCACCTGCAGCATAGCAGAGATGTAGGATTATACACACAAACCTGAGTCATGAGCACAACTTCATAACAAGCCTTCCCAGCCTTGGGGTGATGGGGAAAGGGCATCCTGGGGAAGAGTCATTGGTTCCTCCAGCCCCTTGGAGCACAGGAAGCACCAGTGCTGCCAAGCCAAGCTCTGCAGCATGACCCAGACAAATCCAAGCACGCCTGCAGGATCTGATGAATAATGAACACAGAAAATGCTTTCCAAGATCCACAGCAGCCCTGGAACACCCTTTGGTCAGCCATAATGCAGCTGGCTACCGGGGACAAAACACTCTTCTTCATTCCCATGGGCCTCACACAGCAGTTTTCCAAAGGCAACTGGTGTTTTTTAGAGTTGTCTTGTAAAAGTGGGAAATGGTATTTGTGATAGTTCAGTGTGAAGAACAGTAACAGCCAGAGAGTGACTGGATTTCAAACCCAGATTTAAGTTTTGTTTAGCAGTTTAAGCACTTTTAGCAAAGACAGTTCATGCTTCAGTATTTTTAACCACGGGAACCAGCTCTGTTATGGAAAGCCATGTAGGAAATCCACCCTCACCCCACGCTGCAAAGCACCCTTTAATCCACCCAAAAGCTAGCAAGTCACTGTTGGAGGAGGGAAGAACCTTGCAGCTCCCCCAGAACATCTCCTAGTCTGGGCTCATGCAGTACTACAGTGCCTGGAGCTGATGGCCCATCACAGAGCTGATTTAGATCAGCTTCCAGAAGTCCTTTGATGAATTTAAGATCTGACCCCAGTGAAGCCAGGAGATTCTCACATCTTTGATTCAAGGAATGAGCCCCCTGCTACCTTTCAAGGAGCACCCTGCCATGACCAGCCCTAGGTTTAATGCCTAGCAAGAGAGGAGCTCTGCAGCTCCCTGGCTTGGACCAGGGATGTGAGCTGCCTTCTCCCAGGCAGATGAACCCAGCAGTCCCTCCCTAGCCTGTCATCCATAATCACACTTACTACAGCAGTGCCCTAGGGCCTCAGCAAGGGGAGCACTGCACCAACAGAGCAGCAGCTTCAGCCCTGGGGGATGCATCTACACAAGCAAGACAGAGCCAGCGCTGGCACACAGGGAAAACAGCGCAGCTGGAACATGGTTGGAGGGGAAAGGGAGAACTATGAGACCAGCAGACAGCTCCTTCAAGAGAGATGACAGGCTAAGTTTGCTGCAATAAGTCAAAAAGAAGAAGCAAAGGCAGCACACATCCAGGCCAGTGTGCTGGCAGAGCTCTCTGGACCACAGGAGGGGCCCTCTCTGTCCCATCCTCAAGTGTTTGGCCATCTTCTGCTCTCAGCTAAAGGTACCACCTGCTTCACTGGCTTCCATGCAGTGGTTGATAAACCATAAGCAACAGCCCCACCTACAATTCTTCACCTTCCAATATCAGTAGGACTTAAACACAAACAGGGGATGGGTTTACACACTTTTCAGGTCTCCTGTGCTCCACAGCCCTGAGGAATATTCTCCTGCCACCTCCAAGACAGCCTCTTGATAGCTTCTTCAGCCTCTGGATAGCTTCTTCCTGTAGCTGGGAGGCTATTTCAGCCAGGCAAGCAGTTACAGAGCTGATGATACAATATCCTGCAGCATTTCAACCGCAATGCCTCTTAACTTTTCCTGGTGGACGTCAGCCCAGTTAGCTCAGCCTGCTAGCCAGGCCCATGTTTTCCAAGAACAGGAAGGGAGGTGTTCCTGCAGTTGGGAAAAGCAGCTCTACATGGAAAGGTATTTTATTGCAGAGGGTCTATGTGGCCTTTACCAAACCTTTGGTAGTTGCTTCATAATAATGTTCTGAGAAAACTCTGCACCCTCAACCCACTGCTCACAAGAACATTCCTCTCCACATAGATACTTCTTCTCTTCCGCAGGAAATACCTTCTGTGGCATCACACCCAGAGCAAGCCCCATGCTTGCTTCCAAACACTGCTCCACAGCAGTTTACTAAGCTAGATTATATGTCAAAAAGTGTTTGAAGCATAAGGAAAAGAGGGAAAATCAAGACATTAAACAGGAGCAGGATGCCAGCTGGTTGCTTTCACGCAGGCTGGACGTCTGAGCGCAGCAGAGCTCTGTCCTGGTAACACAAGTCAGATGAGCTGAACGCTCATTTTCCATTGCAGTCCCGCAGTCTCCTTCCCAAGTCTCAAAGAGCAAGTGAAAAAGGAACCAACAAAGCGAAATCTTTGCAAGGCTAAAGAATAACCCCTCTTGCACAATGACATTTGGCAGAGAAATTGCCTTTTCCAGCTATAATACACCCACTGTTCCCGCAGCCTGGGTCTCACAGTCGCTTGGCCATGGCTTCCACAAGCATCCACTGCCTCTTCCGGGGCAGTGTGCAGCAGCCAGGCACACTACAAACACAGGATTCATCACCAGGAAGCTGCCATCCAGCCTGGCCTCTTCCCAAATGAAGGGGTCCCATGTTCAAGCAAGAATTCCCAAAGGCAGGAGAAAGCACGTTGTCTGTTTGGGTTTGGTGGGGTTTTATAATGAGATGAGATTCGTCGCTTGGGAGTTTGGAGATAAATGGAGCTCTCAGCAGATGCAGGAAGCTGCTGCACTGATGGATAGCATGCAAGGAAGAACAGCAGCCCCAGCACAGACACAGGGCACAAAACAGCAAGGCTGGGACAATGGGAAGTTGGGAACAAACTGTGTTGCTTGCTCTCCCAGTGTAACTGGAGGCAATGAGCTTGTATTCTGGCAGGAAGTGGTGAGTGTTCAGAAATCAGGTCATGGTAAGCAGGCTGCTATGACAGCTCGATAATGATATTCCTTCCCTGAGACTGCCACAGGCTGCTGACAAGAACAAAGCAGACATCATCACCCTCACCTGCACAGAGAGAGCTCTCATCTCCACACCTCGGTTCAGGGCAAACTGTGCTGGAGTCTCCTCCTCCAGGAGGACCCATCACCAAAGCAGGGAATAAACAGCTCGGTCCAGTGGGACAGAAGCCAGGTTTGTAGAGAAATGGCCTCATGTCATGGGGTGCTAATAAACGAGTGCAGGATAAGGGGGACAATGATAACTGAAACTAGTTACTGACAAAAGACATAATGGAGATGAGAGAAAGAGGCAAAGGCATCATGTAATAAAGCAGGGTCTTGACTAAAGCCAGTCTGGTTCTTAGGCCCTGCTGGGCATAGAAATGAGGTTTTGTCCACACAGAAATGGGACAAGGTTAACAAAAATTAATTTAAGAGAGTGCAGGGTTCTGAGTTGAATCCATAAAATCCTTGGATGGTCACTACAGCAGATGAAACGGATGCTGGCTAGCTCGCTTTGGATGTGATCTGTATCAAAATGACTGCTTAAAGGCTGGAAGTATCAATGCTCAGAACAAGTTTAAAAACACACATTTAGTTTAATTCATCTTGTAAACAGAAGCTCACAGAAGACAAACCACAATGAAGTTACACAACAAAACCACAGAGACACTACCCCAGAATCCAAAGGGAAAGCTCTGAAGCTATTCTGTCCACTTCCTTCTCCTGCCATGCTTTCTGACGAGCCATCTGCAAGTCTTGGACATTTAACAAGTACCTGACAAGGGAAACCTTGAGCCCCACCACCTGCAAAAAGCTGAAGAACTACCCCCAGAGGAGAAACAACCTCCCCATACATTGTGTTTTGAGCACCAGCAATCTTGCACTACAGACTTGAAACAAGCTGTGATGCTGCACTGTGGGCAGCAGCCACTGAGCATCACAAGCAGCAAGAAACTAACTGCAGGTGAAGATTCTTGGCCAGCCAAAATGAAGAACCCAGGAGCACCCAAACCTGCAATGAGTGCCACTAGACGTTTCCTGCATGGCTTGCCTGGTGCAACAGGTAGAAGATCTCAGCCTCAACCCTCAGATGGCTCTTGCTGCTCACCACATCTTTCTGCAGGACACAGCCTGGACCTTCTCCTTCCATTTTCTTGCTATCGACTGTTCTCACCCAAGCGTCATTCTCTGCATTTCTCCTTGTTGAACTGCATCGTATTTCGTCCAGGCCATTCCATCACTCTGTTGAGTTTGTTTTGATTCTAATCCAGGTCTTCAAAGCTCTCAAATCCATTCCTAGCTCAGTACTGTCTGCAAATTCAATAAGCACATTCTCAATTCCATTATCCAAGCCAAAACAAGGAACGTACTTGATAAATCCTTTCAGCTGAACAGTGAGGCACTGTCAAGTTCCCTGGCAACCCTTTTGCAGGCAGTTTCATATTAATTTTATAGTATCTGAGAAACCCGTTCCTCCTGGCACTCTGGACTGTAGATTTCTTGCAGGAATGACTTGCAGAGCCTCAAGAAACCTTTCTTTTCAGGCTTTCAACTTAACAGAATTACCATGAAAATGGCACAGTGACACTGGCTCCAAATCAGGACTGGTTCTTGGGGGGGAAAAAAAAGGGATGCACTAACAGGATGCGAGAGCTTAGAGCAGCTCTGGAAGGGTTAAACTACCCCAGCTGCTGGGGTGTATCAGGAAGTGTTTGCACAAGAAAGGAATTAACTGCTAGCTCTTCTACTCTGACAGAGATCAAGGAGCCTCAAAGGGTGATGCAGGAAAGCAAGAGTTTGAGAAACAGGGCTGGGCTGTAGTTCACAAGATGAATTCTGAGAAATCACATGAAACAGGCTTTAGTAAAGGCAAGGTGCAGGTCAGAGCCTTCTCCCTGTCCCCCGGAGCACTAACCTACTCAGATTAGCTGGACATAGCTCATACTCAGCAAATACAAGGAACTGTTTTCTTGTAGGCATTTACAAGCCATGCACTTGTTTCAATGCTCTCCCAGGAAACAGAGCCAGGCTGACTGGGCAATTCCCCTGAACTAATGCTGAAAGAGCAGTTTGTTCTGACCCGGAAATATGGGTGCCAACCTTCCCCTATCACCTGCCTCCAAGGGCTCACTCCAAGCTCCTCTGGCTGCTCAACCATTGCTGTGTGGTGCTGCCCTGCAACCCTCAACACCCCCAAAGGAAAATGTCTTAACTATAAAGATCCAGAACATATTATTTACTTATGGTGACTGCAAGATGAACGTGGCCATTCCAAATTACATCTCCTTACAATGAGACTGCAGAAAGATCCTAGCATTCTATTTCATAATTAGCAGATTGATCCTTAGCCACAAAAGCTGCATTCAGCCAGACTGCAACCCAAACCCAGCATTATGCATCCAACTAAACCTACTTAGCTGCTGGGAACATTCTGGTATCTGGATTTGTGTATTGCCTGAAAACTTGACTGGCTCTTGGAAGACTCAGCACTGCCAAAGACTCCTCAGAACTTGCACCAAACCTTGATAGCAAAGTTAGGCCCACATTTTGGAGACACCATCATTGCCTCTGTAGGGTTTGTGGAGCACTCGCACAAAGCCTGGGCTCTACATTTCATGGACATATTGGCTAAAAGTGCAGTTCTTAGAAGGAGATCAATATTGCTCAACATGAAGGATGCAAGTGCCATTAGAGTGCTGACCTGTGTCTGGGAAGCAGCTTCCCAAATAAGGCTGTGAAGCTCCTGTGCACACAGACATTCCCTAGGCATGGCTGGCTGCTCCTGGAGCACTGGAGGAACTAGAGCATCTTACAAGAGAGTGAAAAGAAGGGACACCATTCCCTGGAACCCCCCCATGCCACCCCAGACTTCAAGAGGCACAGGCTGGATCTGCAATAAGGAAACTTTTCAATGGGCTTCCTGATTTGGAGGTGCCTTCCCACAAAGTCCTTCATGTAACATTCATATGGCAATTCGAGACTGTGAGCCAAAAGCCTGATTTTTATATTATTTGCTGTTGGTTTATTGTTACCTTCCCCTTCTCTCCCCATATCCAACCTAACAGCATGCAAGTAAATGCTGCCTCCACCCCCCTTCCTCTCTGCTTTACCCTGGAGGGACACGGCTGAAGTTCCTGGAACTACAACTGCTTGTAGTTACACGCCTCCCACTAATGCCTTGGCATTCACTGTGTAAGCACAGAGGAGCTGCAGGCCCTGCAGAGCTCCCACAACCTCTCGGGCTGCCCCTGAAGCTCACAGTGCTCTCAGACCATGTTGGGCAGCAGCAGAGGAAAAGCACGTGTGGTGGCAGCACAGAACCCAGTTCTGACCTACAGAGCCTGGCACGATTTACGCTTCCTTCCCAGAATGTGGTTGTGCATCAAGGAGTGTCCCCAGCTGGCTGCTCCCAGCTGTGGGAAAGCCCAAGGCTTGGAACTGCGAGCAGATGCCACAGATTCCTGCTGGCTCATCCTGCAAGCTGTGTTTTGTACACTTGAGAGCTGAACAGATGCAAAAACCCAGGTTTGTAAAGGCTGAAAGGCACCCGGCACACCTGGAGCACAGCTTCCCGAGTCCTCCCATCTCCGGACATGGTGTTTCTCCAAGCAGCACTGATTCTGATGGGGGTCTCACTGGAGGGAAGGGCAGCACCAGCTCTAGATCCCAGCTGGGAACTGCAGAGACGTGCAGAAGACCGGGAGAAGTGCAAGGAACACTGCTGCTCCAGGCAGTGCTGGGTGCGGTCTGGAACTCCTCAGAAGCAGCAGCCGCAGAGAGCATCGTTGTTTCCAAACCGCAGCCTGCTTCTGGCTTCTCCCCGGTAATTCCCGTAACAGGTTTGTTATCCAAGAGAGATGGAATGATAACAGAGCAGCCAGAAGCAAGGGCCACAACAACATAGCTTTACATGCACAGCAGAGCTGTGACAGTAGCACAGCCTTGACCTTCACATGTATTTCCCCCCCCCCCCCGGGGAAGGTTAGGTCTGAGTATCACAGCTCCTGCCACAAAACTAGTTCAGTGTTGACAGAAAGGATGTAACATGACTGAGGACACAAGAATTGACCAACATCTGTATCTAACCTGGTTATTACCTTACACTTGGCCCCAACCTGACATAAAGAGCAAAGTACCCAGCTCTTGCAGCAAGCTATTGCATCTCCTAATAGTCATTAAGTCCTGTTTGTACACTGATGCTGTGCCAAAGCACAGCCTGGAGCTTTGGCCGAGTATTGAAGCAGCTACAGGTTGAATCAGACCTAGTGATTTCACTACGGGTTTAATTTAATCCTAACTTAAGCAACCAGCTCACCCGCTGATAACGTTACACATGTGAGACCGGCACCAACTGTGCCCATTGCCAGCACCGAGGCAGTGCCAGTAACAAAGCAACGGGACACGATGGAGACGGGCACGGCAGGGACAGGAGCTGCCCTGAGCTGCTCCCTCTGCCCCAGCGGGATGCTCACCCCCGGCTCTGCTCCCAGGCTCAGGGAGGCTCCCGCTGACCCAACCATGGGCTGCCGGCAGGGTCCAGAGCCGCAGCCCTGCGGGTCCCTGTGCCTGACACCACCCGAGGGCAGCAGCACCGGGTGTGCTGCCAGCACCGCAGGGCCCGATGCAGGAGCTGCGCTCTGCAGCACCCCAGTGCCCCCCACAGAACACCCCTCAGGACACGGACCCCCCAGTGCCACACACAGCTCCTTCAGGTGACCCCCTCAGGGCACAAGGGGTACCCCCAAACACCCCAACTCCTTCAGGTGACCCCCTCAGCGCACAAGGGGTACCCCCAAACACCCACCCCAGATCCCACTCCCTCCCAGACAGGGACCCCCACTCCCTCCCAGCTCCCTGTGTCCCTCCACACCAGGGACCCTCCCCAGCGCCCCCTATGGCAGGGTCACCCCCAGAGCACCCCCCATCACGCCTCGTCCCCAGTGCCCCAAAGCCCCTTCAGCACAGACCCCCAGCACCGCGCCCATGCCAGGGACCCGTCCTGGCAGACCCCATTAACACAGACCCCACTGCCTCCAGGGTCTCCCCTCTCGCCATGACAGGGACCCCATCCCCGGCCGTACCTGACACCACCAGCGCCTCATTGGGCCCCACCGTGTGGCAGTTGCCCATGGCGCCCACCGCCACCTCCTCCTCCTCAGCTCCCACAACCCGCCGCGCCGCTCGCCCCACCCCTCTCGCCGCCATGCTGGGGAGGGGAGCAGCGCCGCCGCCGCCATGTTAGGGAGGGCAGTGGTGCTGTCGCCGCCATGTTGGGGGGGTCGGCGGTGTCGCCGCCATGTTGGGTGCTGTGTGTGTGCATGGGCGGGCGAGGAGGGTGTGTGTGTAAGGCAGGGTCTGCACTGCAGCATCATCGGTGTGCGAGCCATGGTGTGTGCATTGCGGTGTGATTATAGGTGTGCAAGGCATGGTGTGTGCATTGCAGTGTGATTATAGGTGTGCAAAGCATGGTGTGTGCATTGCAGTGTGATTATAGGTGTGCAAAGCATGGTGTGTGCATTGCAGTGTGATAATCGTAGAATCATAGGTTAGGGTTAGAAAGAACCTTAAGATCATCCAGTTCCAACCCCCCTGACATGGGCAGGGACACCTCCTACTAAACACTAAAGGTGTGCAAGGCATAGTGTGCATTGCAGTGTAATTATAGGCGTGCAGGGCATAATGTGCACACCACAGCATGATTATGGGTGTGCAAGCCATGCTGTGTGTACTGCAGTGTGACCATAGGTGTGCAAACTGTGGTGTGCGCACCACAGCATGGTTATGTGTGTGTACAGCAGAGTGTGTGCACTGCAGTCTGACCATAGGTGTGCAAACTGGTGTGTGCACCACAGCATGATTATGGGTGTGCAAGCCATGCTGTGTGTACTGCAGTGTGACCATAGGTGTGCAAACTGGTGTACACACCACAGCATGGTTATGTGTGTGTACAGCAGAGTGTGTGCACTGCAGGCTGTGCAAGGCCTACAGCACGTGCTGCATGTGTCAAGGCACGGCACAAGCACCACAGCATGACCACACCATCGCCAGGCATTACCGGAGGCAGCTCCATTCACCATGGTCACATTCAGTGCTGAGCTGTGGCAGTGCCATGCGAGTGTCTGTCATGGTCCCCATCCCCACACAGCCCCAGCAGGCGCCGGCTGCCCTCCCGCAGCGCCCGTGCCAGGCGCTCATCGGCACCGGGCGGGCAGGGCTCCTGTGGGGCACAGTCACTGAAGTAGCAGCCGCTGAGGGGCTCGAGGCCGCGGTGCAGGGCACAGTGCAGAGGTGTCTGTGCCCCCTCGGCCGCGCTGCGGAACCAGAGCCAGGCCAGCGGCACCAGGAGCGGCTTCAGCCAGAGCGGAGCGTGCCGGAACAGCCCCGTGGCCACAAACCCTGCGGGGACGGAGCAGACACGTCACATCCTGCACCGCGGATGGGCAGATCTGAGGGGGGTGTCCTTGGGTGCTGCCGGCACTTGGGCTTGGCACTGGTGTGTGGTGGGATGGGGCACGAGGGTTCGTGTAAGGGTGTGTGGGTGCAGGGATGGACCCTGCATGGGGACGGTCCATGGAAGGGGTGCTCCTGCACAGGGACACACTGTGTGATGCCATGTTTCATGCCAAGGGTGCACTGTGCAAAGGGACACACAAGGGACACTGTGCACAGGGACTCACAGAGCACAGGAACGCATTGTGCAAAGGGGTGTTCATGACAAGAAAGTGCTGTGCAAATGGACGCACCATGCAATGGGACACGGCATGCGAAGGGACAGGCCATGTGAAGCTGTGTGCCATGCACTGCCATCCTCCATGCAAGTCGTGTGCCATGCACTGCCATCCTCCATGCACTGCCATCCTCCATGCAAGTCGTGTGCCATGCACTGCCATCCTCCATGCACTGCCATCCTCCATGCACTGCCATCCTCCATGCAAGCTGTGTGCCATGCACTGCCATCCTCCATGCAAGCTGTCACCATGCACTGCCATCCTCCATGCAAACTGTGTGCCATGCACTGCCATCCTCCATGCAAGCTGTCACCATGCACTGCCATCCTCCATGCAAACTGTGTGCCATGCACTGCCATCCTCCATGCAAGCTGTGTGCCATGCACTGCCATCCTCCATGCACTGCCATCCTCCATGCAAGCTGTGTGCCATGCACTGCCATCCTCCATGCACTGCCATCCTCCATGCAAGCTGTGTGCCATGCACTGCCATCCTCCATGCAAGCTGTGTGCCATGCACTGCCATCCTCCATGCAAGCTGTGTGCCATGCACTGCCATCCTCCATGCACCACACAAGAAACCCCCATGCCATGAGCACCACATCCCTACCTGGGTGTGCAGCATAGCAGGTGACCCCGGTGCCCCGCAGGCGCGCGGCCAGCTCACGGGCATGCAGCACGTTGGCCAGTTTGCTGTCACAGTAGTCCTGGAAGGGGCCCAGAGGCCCCGGGGATGGGCTCCCCAGGGCATGGAGGCGCAGGCGGGCGGCGCGGTGGGCGCTGGAGGCCACGATGACCACGCGGCTGGGTGAGCAGCTCTGCAGCCGCGCCAGCAGCAGCTCCGTCAGCAGGAAGTGCCCCAGGTGGTTCACCTGGAAGGTCAGGCTGAAGCCGTCCTCCGTCGTGCCCCCGGCGCTCACTCCTGCCGAGGAGGTAATGGTGGCACATGGTGGGTGCTGCAGGGTGCTGGGGGGGGGAACAGGATCTATAACTCACCAGCGTTGTTGATGAGGAGGTGCAGGTGAGGCTCTTCACGCAGGAAGGCGCTGGCGAAGGCTCGCACTGAGCGCAGGCTGGCCAGGTCCAGGTGCATGAACCGCACATCTGGATTCCCTGTCTCCTGTGGGCACAGCATGGCCTGGGGCAGGGCTGGGGCACCATGGGGTGGGGATGGATCCCACCCAGGTTAAGGAGGGCTGCAGGTGCTGGGTGGTCCTCATGCCAGGGCGGGGGGTGCCCTGGGGTGCTTGGAGATGTCCTATGGGCCGTCCCTGGGGTGTGCCATGTGCCATAAGAATCTCTGAGGGGTGCCCATGGGGGTGCCCATGTGATGGCCGGTATGTCTAATGAGGGTGTCTCGGGAGTGCTATAGGGCTTTGCTGGGGTGCCCCCAGGGGTGTTCTGGGGGTGCCCCATGTGGGTGTCACAGGGGTGCCCCATGTGGGTATCACAGGGGTGCCCCATGTGGGTGTTCTGGGGGTGCCCCATGTGGGTGTCACAGGGGTGCCCCATGTGGGTGTCACGGGTGCCCCATGTGGGTGTTCTGGGGGTGCCCCATGTGGGTATCACGGGTGCCCCATGTGGGTGTCACAGGGGTGCCCCATGTAGGTGTCACGGGTGCCCCATGTGGGTGTTCTGGGGGTGCCCCATGGGGGTGTCAGGGGTCCCCCGCTCTCACCGTTCGGATGCGGTGTGCCGCAGCCTCCCCGCGCTGTTTGCTCCGTGTCGCCAGCACGACCCGTGCCCCGCAGCGAGCCAGCTCCAGCGCCGTGGCCTCGCCGATGCCTCCGCTCCCCCCTGCGGAGCACGGCGGTGAGCGGCGGGGCCGGCTGCGGGGCCCTGCCCGGTGCAGGCCCTGCCCGGCGCTCACCGGTGACGATGGCAGTGCGGCCGCGCAGCGAGGGCCGGGCTCGGGGCAGCGGCGGCGCTCGGCCCAGCCAGCACCGGAGCAGAGCCCGCAGCAGGGCCCGCAGCGCCGGACACCGCATCCCGCTGCTGCCGTGGGAAGGGAAGGGCGGGGAAAGCGCCGCTCCTTTCGCAACCGCAGCGCCCTTTGTCCCCCATGGAAGCAGGGCCCGGGGTCAAGGCCCTCTCCTGGCCGCATGCGGCCCATCACCGTGGCACGGGGCTCCAGCATCCCCACGGACACATCCCCCCCTTCCGAGTTAAGCACTGTCTACACTGAGGGTGGTAAAACACCGGCACAGGTGGCCCAGAGGGGGTGGATGCATCATCCCTTGCAACATTCAAGGCCAGGCTGGATGTGGTTCAATCCTGACCTGGTTGAGGATGTCCCTATTCATTGCAGGGGGGTTAGAACTGGATGAGCTTTAAAGTCCTTTCCAAGCAGTCTGGAATTCTGATTCTCCTGCTCTTACATCCCATCCCTTTACACATCCAATACCAGGTGGGACGGCAGCAAGTTGGTGCCCTTCAAAACCATCCTATCACCCTCCATCCCTCCTGGACTTTCCCATGCCTCCATCCTTCCCGCAGCTCTTCCGTGCTCAGCAAGCTCCATGTCGTGGTGACAAGAGTTAAAGACAAGACAGTCAAGAAAACAGAATGTGAAGTATTTTTTTTTTATATACAGAATACAGGAAAGTTTTCTGTAAAGTCTAAAACGTTACAATTACTATGTACAGTGGAACTAAGCTGTTCTGCGGGGAGGTGGCATAGAAACAAAAAAGGAGACAGACAGGTTACGACAAACGAGCTGCTACAATAGACAATTTGAGGAACGTCATACCACATGTAGCACTGTACACAGCTTTAAAACATTGAAAAAATGCCATCACTGATGTATTTACACAGAATCCCAACGCTTTTCCTCTGTCTGAAAGCAAAATTAGGATGGACACCAGGAAAAGAACTCATTTCTCACTGCCCATAATACACAGTAGCTACTTGTAGTGCAACCATAGCAGGGAGGGATGGGAGAAAGAAAATAACTGTGGGAAGAAGAGCGCTTCTTTACATTAAATAAAACAATGATATTGTATAGATTTGCTGTATGAAAACTGTATTTCTCTTTTTTTAATATAAAACTATTGTCACTGGCACAAAATAGAACAAGTTTCTGATTATTTTACAACTGCATGGGAACTATCTGTCAGGGAGAGTCCTTGAGTCAGACAGCGGTCGCCCCTCGCTCTGACACGTCCTGCTCTCGCTGCAGTTTTCCTTTTTAAAATGAAATGTATAGTACAAATATATGTGCAAATGCCCCTAAAACTTGAGCAAAAAATGAAAAAAAAAATTAAAATTAAAAAAAGTTAAACGTTCTTCATTTCATGCAAACGTGTGAACAGTCTCTGGGCTGACACACAACATCCCACCTTGATTTTGTACAGTTTTGCATTGCAACAGTCTGAAGGTGTTTTATTTGCCTTTACTCCAAAAGGTCTCTTCCTAAAAAAACTTCCTAGGGAACGGAGTTGGACCTCAGCACGGGCACCTGGTGGGGTTTCAGAGGAAGCTTCTCCTCCAAGTCCATGTCTTGTACTAAGGCAGTGTCCCCCTTGGGCTGTTTGGTCGCAAATTCAGTGATGCTGAAAACAAACTGCAGGCAGCCCAGCTTGATGTAACTGCCGTGGTGGAGCAGTGCTGTCCCCTCCCAGCCAGC
Source organism: Melopsittacus undulatus (assembly GCF_012275295.1). Classification (NCBI taxonomy): domain Eukaryota; kingdom Metazoa; phylum Chordata; class Aves; order Psittaciformes; family Psittaculidae; genus Melopsittacus; species Melopsittacus undulatus. The sequence continues at coordinate 9,841,982 of NC_047539.1, read as the reverse complement.
CCCACTGCCCCCTATTAAGCTGGAGCTGCTGGCTTTGCAGTTACAGGGTTTCCTAAGCTGTCCTTGTGCCTGGGAACTCATCACAGCAGCTTCTTCATGCGGCTCCTCTTCTTGTTTTCTGCTTTTATGTCGCTCTGGAAAAGGAAAGTGAGAGGTGTGAAGTTTGGGTGGGTTGTGGCAGCTTGTTTTCATCAACAGGCCTGCTGTGGAGGGGACTTCGGTGAGATCCTCCAGCAATGAGGTGTTTCAGTCCTCTGTAGGGAGTGGTTGATAAGGGAACCATCTCCCCACAGCTCAGGGAGGTAAAGGCATTTACTCATCTACTTTAACAGCCAAAACAAGAGGGAGCTGATAAAGTGGAGAGCAGGAGTAGGCCATGTGGGGATGGGATGCCCATGGCACAGCCCAGATCGCTTACTCACAGCCTGGAAGGGAAGGATGTGTGGCCAAAGCTGCTGGTCCAACTCTGAACCAGAGCTGGTGTCAGGCAGGGACCTCAGTGTGGTTTAACTCTGCCACTGGAGGCAGGAGCAGGGTTTAGAGCAGAGCGCTGGGCACTGCCCAGGCTGCAGGGGAAGGTCTTGTGCAACCCGGGCTGAAAGCCAAAGGAGAGGCTTCCCCTTCCCACAGAAGCTGTGGCTGCCCCATCCCTGGCAGTGCTCAAGGCCAGGTTGGACACAGGGGCTTGGAGCAGCTGCTCCAGTGGAAGGTGTCCCTGCCCGTGGCAGGGGTTGGATCTGGAGGAGCTTTAAGGTCCCTTCCAACCTCATTCCGTGATTCTTGCAAGGGGTGCACCAGCTGCTGCAGAACAAGGGCCACCAACAAGGAATCGATCTATACCTGCTCCCATCCCCTCCTAACAGCTCCCTGCGATGGTACATGGGGCTGATGCTGTCTCAACACTCACTTATCACACTCTGCACTTTGGCAACAATACTGCTGGGAGGAGTGGGAGTCATCTTCTCCGAGAAGTCACACGAATACAGAACGTTGTCCACGGTCGTCCCATGCTCACTGTAGTTCAACAGCTCGTAATGTTTCGTATTCTGAAAGAAAAAGGGAGGAAGTGGGAATCAAGACATCAAGTCAGAATAGCTTCTGCCCATGTACCCTTTCGGAGCACTGGAACACAACCCCTCTCTCCCTCCTGCTGGTGGTGGTTAAATAAGAGCAGTTAAAATATCCTCCAGCTTCATGGACCACCAACCCGGCCCTCGTGAACGGCTCATGCTGACAGAACAGCTTTCCAGCAAGAGCTGGTTCTCCATAGGGAAGCAAAGCCAGAGCAGCTTTGAAGAGAAGTGAGTTTTCCTACTGTATTTGTACCAACAGATCCTTGGGAAGCAGGGATGCAAACTGGTTCTCCCAAAGCGAGCACACCATCTTAACAGGCACACTAGATGCAAGCTTGGCCTGAGACCTGTGCCTAAGCAGAGAGGAGGTGCACTTTGGAAAGCAGACACAAGATGGCAAGAGGGATGGCAGCGTGCTGCAGCAGCTGCAAGATAGAGGCAGTCTGACATGCCAGGAGACATTACCCTGACACGCAGCATTACACCAGCAGCGTCACGCTCAACTGAGCTTTGCAGAAGATGTTGACAGAGCGGAGGAGGTTTCAGGTTAGCTCACAGCAATCCTATGAGGGCTGAAGACCTTGCCCCCCGAGGGGCTACAGAGCTTGAGTAAGTTACAAAAGCTGCCCTCGCACAGAAGAGTGAGTTTTCAAGTAACCTGTTAAGCTGCAGAGATCAAGGGCAAGCATGAGCTGCCAATGGGCAGAAGCAGAAACAACAGAGCTAAGGAAGGGGAAATTCTCCTTCTAGAGCAACTACAGCCATAGGAGGCCTGCTGGAGTATGGAAGAAGTTCAGTGCCTAGAGCCTGATTTAGGATTGACCACTGTGAGGAGATGCTTCAACACAGATTTAAGGTCTGGATCCCATTACTGAGTGTGTTCTGTAACTTGTAGTGCACTGGAGGAATGGCTAAAGCTGGCTGTGGGTCAATCCTGGATGCTGCTCAGTAACTGTTTGACTAATGGTGATATAAAAGACTCTATCTTGCTTCAAAGACTGTTTCCATGCTAAGAGACATCTCCAGCAGCGCTTTTATTGGCGGCCCCACCAGCCTGTTTACTTCAAGAACAAACTAATCTCAGGCTTGTAGTTAAGGAGCAACTGCAGATCTCTGCTTATGCTGAGAGCTTAACTGAAATCCAGTGAAATAAATAATTTAGAGTACTGCAGATGCCATGATCGCTCAGCAGCACTGCCACACCTGAAAGCAGAGGCTGGGAGCAGTTCCCTGCCTTGTTCCAGCTGAGGTCTGATGTCGACACGCAGCTGGATCAAAACCCATCAAACCATTTCCATGACTTTCTTTCCTTGGACACCAAGCAGTGACAGTGCTTACTTGTGGTCAGGCTTTGTCCACAAGCAGTTAGCTCAGAGGAATCACGCTGGCAGGGCTCTGGGCTTCAGAAAAGGGTTTGACAGAAAACGCTGACGCAGCCTTCACTGGAGTGAAACCATTCACAGCCCTGGCTCTTTACTTTGTAGTCCACAAAGGAGCCCCAGACAAAGGCAACCTGCTGCCTGCATCTCCAGCTCTCCCATTGCTGTGCATGCCAAATAATAAACCCCCAAACCACCCAACACTCAAGCACTCACCTCATCGTAGAATATGCAGGCATGTTTGCCAGACACATAGTTACAGTGACCATAGCTTGTAAGGCACACATCCATATCAGCTCCTGTCAATGGGAAGGACAAAACAGGCTCAGTTCATTCCAGAGGCAGAAAAAACTGTCAGGCAGCAGAGAACAACAGACAGAATTAAACTTCAATTAGCAAAACAACAGGGGAGCAACTGCCTTTGTCTGAGCTCCCAGGACTGCATGAATAATGCCTCGATAAGCCACAGAACAAAGTTTCAGTGGGGGAAGGGAAGGCTAGCAGCCCCAGGGAGGCTGAAGAGCATTTCAGCTCTTGGGTCTATCCAGAGCACTACAAGCATCTCAGCAAACACATGAAACCTGCAAACAAACCATTACACCTCCAGGAGAGCCACCCTCTGATACCAGCCAGGTTACAAAGGTGCAGCCCCACGAACATTCAAGTGGATGGGAAATATTCCCATGTTTCCTGGTAACGAAGAATCCCAGCACCAGCACACCAGTGTCCAGAATGGGTCTGTTTCCTTCTACACCCACTTGGCAAACACTTAGGGAGAGGTCAGGGAGAACCACCCTGATTCTGCAAGGTCAGGCCAGGAAAAGCTGCTCACCTGTCCCAATGTAGAGGGTTCGATAGCACATGTTGACTGCACCCCCCAAGCCCATGAGGGGATAGAACACTGCCCGGGCTTGCACTTCCTTTCTTTGCGCTGCAAGAAGAGAAGAAATCACTTGAACAATGTTATCAGCCACAAAGGCTGCTTGACCCCGGTCCCCACTGCTAGACTCTCCAAAAAGCACAGATCCTAAAGAGGATGCAGTCAGCTTTGTCCTAAACTTCAGTTCCCTCTAGGAATGTTTGTGCATTAAACATCTTTTTGCCAGTCATCAGAGAAAACTGCTCTCTCCCATCACCCACACAAGCCATGCAACAGGGGAATGTTAATACCGAGTGTGCACAATGGAGCCACAGTGAGGAAGACACCAGCTTCCTACCACTAGTTTCTTTCTCAATCTCTTCCACTTTGGCTAATCAAACAGCTGAGCCTTAAGTGTCACTTTGACACCAAAAACCTCACAGAGTTTAGGCCTCTCCTGACACCACATCTGCACGGCAGTTTTACACCAAGAGTGAGAAATCAAAGAAGAGAACATGAGGGTTATGAGAGATTGTTTCCAGAGCCACCTACACCAAGGACACTGGCCACACTGAGTGGCATCACTGGACAAGCAGCACTCAATGAAGCTGCAGTGTGCAGATCCCCACCTCTGCCCTGCACAAGTCCTTTGAGCTGTTTGGCTCTGCTGGCTCAACAGGGCTCACTAAAGGCCTTGTATCAAATATTTCATCAGCAATTCTAAGCATTCCTGCCCCAAAAAGGTGATGGGTTAAGACTGCTGAAGAATTTCCAGACCTCATCTGTTAAGAGCAGCACAGGAACACAGCTCAGCACAGCTGCTGTCCTAAGACAGTGTTCAAAAGAAGACTGACAAGCATTTAGAGAATGCTGTGATGCTACAGGAGCAGAGCAGGCAAGCACAGAGTTTCAGAGGTTACTGACTGGTAGCAGACTTCCAAAGATCTTATCTTGGATATCTACCCCCAGGCCTAGCAGAGGGGGAGCAGGCAACAGCTTCCACAATAAGGCTGTCCAGTTAGTGCTTGGAAACAGATTGACTGGGAACAGAAGCCAGTTCACCCTGCAGCTTTAGGTGTTAGCATGCTGGTACCAGTGCCCATAAACCACTGCTGAACTCGGGAATCTGGAGATTTCCAACAGAGGAACAAGTTGTTTTCCACTATTTCCATTAGCTGCATTTAGTGTTTCAAGCTTGACAGCGATATTATCCTGCACAGCAATGACAACACATATATTCTGTGCCTCAGATCCTCCTGTTTGTGTTTGTCTCACAAGCAACTTCTCCAGAAGGAGGAAGCAGGAATTCACTCTTGCCCATATCAAAGGTGAGGACAAAAAAGCAAGCAGCTGAACCTTCCCACTGCTAAGTGTAAGACGAAGGAAACACAACTTCACTACAGATTTCCAGCAGCAAATCAGGAGTTACTGAAGGTATTTCCATTGCCATAGTCTGTAAATAATTAAACAGAGGGACCTGAAGGAGTTTCTGGCCAGTGGATATCCAGAGTGGGGGGATGAGAGGAAAGAAACATGAAACGCAGCATCAGACAGATATCAGAAGACGAGAGAAGATCTCCTTCAATGGGTAAGCAAGGGAGTGCCAAAAAGCTATGGCTCAACATCAACCAACTATTCTAGGGCTGCTCTTACCTTCAATGTGGTTTCCTACAGGAGATTGCTGATGGGAACTGACACTGCTCGCTAGAGACTGAGCTTTGGAAGGAAAAAGCTGATGTATTCTCTGCAAGGCCAGAAACTTGATCAGCTGCTCATCCAGCATATTTATCTCAATCTCTGTTAATAAACAAAAAGCAATTAGTAAGTTATTCATGGAAAGGGTGCAATCTGAGCTGCAGTGGATTTAACTGTCCCACTTTCAAAAGTGCCACTTGCTTCAACAGCAAAGACCTGACAAATTCTGCAGTATTGAGAATCTTACATAGAGTTGATCTTTATATTGTCTCCTGTGAGCAGTGTGCAAGGAGAGCACTAACCATGGCCAGAGAACTACAACTGAGGCCACAAGCAGAAGTTTAGGGGAACAAGGGCTGACAAAGTTGAAAACCTGCTGGTCTGCCTCAGAACCAACAGATCTGCAGACGTGGGCATTATGCCCCTTCAGGCAGCAGCCTGGGTCCCTCTTGTGAAGCTCCATTATCTAGTTAGAAAGCGTAACCCTACATTACAGAGGAAAGGTGTAGCCACCTTTGAAGCTGCTACAGGCTCATTCTTGAGCCACAGACTTTCATAGCAGGGTCAGTTAAACCAAACAGGGCAATTCAGACAGTATTATTGAGCTTTAAAACAGATCTGTGGCTGACAGCTTCGAAGTATTGATATTTGTAAAGCCCTACAGAGGTCTGCTTTCTAGCAGCAAGCAGGCTGGCTAACCTCTTCTATCCAAGAGCTTTTTCCACATCAACAACAGGTAAAATGGCAAGCAGAAGAAGCAGAGCTTTAACAGCCTTTCCTAGTGGCAGAGAGGTAGCTGGGGCAGGATGAGGAGTTGGGGTTCACCCAAGAAAAGAGGGTCAACACTGGCAATGCCAGAAAGGCTGTTCTTCAGATGTAGAAGTCGTCTCTGGCAGCAGCCTCCCTATGCTACTGATGACTGCTGTTCATCAATCTCCTCCTCCTGGAGTCACTCCACTAAGGTTTAGCATTTCTTGCCAAGTGCAACAAAGGGAAAATACAAACCAGGCCAGTCTTGGAAGACTGACAGAAGCAGAAATAAATCAGAACATTAACTGACCCATTAGAGCATCACCAGTCAGGTGAGCGCTCAACTAGAAGACCTATTGTTACTGGACTTTAAACCTGCCAGGAGCAGCTCTGGATTGCAGAGAGCACCACAACACGGCAGGGCTGCAGGTTTGTGCATGTGAATTCCACCTGGAAAGCTGCCCATGCAATAGCTTTGTGATCATTCCCCAGAAAAGCTCCAGGCAGAAACACTTCATTGGCCTCGCTGCCTTGGCAACACTACAAGTAGGGAAGCATGTGACATATTTAAGGTAATGTATACCCAGCTCCACTCTCACCTGACTGTAACCCTTCTTTATCTCTGGATCCTTTTCCTTAAGGAGAAACAGAATGCTGTAGGGAAGCAAACAAACAGATACTGATAACAAACTGAATACTCACCGCCGTCCATAAATGCTTTCAGGGAACTGGTGAGGTCCAACATAGCTGCAGAGTTTGAAGTGAGTGATGAGGGTAGAGTTAAAGCGCTTCCTATGGATAAGGTGCTGGGACTGACCTTACCATCTACAGAGAAAGATGGTGTAGAGAAGATAGATATGTCACTGTGACGTTCATGAGACATGCACCCAGCCCTCAGGCTGCACTTCCCTTCCAAGCTGCTCAGAATGACTAATTTTGCTCATGGTCATGCTCTGAAAATGGCCTGAATTAGAGGTCATTCATTAGCTTTGCTCTGCTCACAGGACTCATGTGTGCCTCCAACACAGAGCCAACTGCCAGCTTCTGCCTCTCACATTCTGCTGCCAGAGGAATTCTGGACCTATACATTTAAGCTCCTACCCCCTCTTAGAAGCAACAGCAATGACAGACTGTAAATGATGTCCTACAGAGACTGGGAAGATGAGCACCAAAGCCGCAGGAGCTGGAAAAGCTAACTAAACCCTGGGCCATTCGCCAAGGAGTTTGTCTAGGTCTGAACATGCCTAAGAAGTACAAACAGCCCCATTTTCATTTCTGTAGGATTATCAAAGGCTGTACTTCACTGTCCAGGAACAAGGTGACAGTCAAAAGCAGATTTTACTATATGCAAAATAAAACCCCTCCTGCTTTGGCACTGACCACGCAGCTGAAAGAGACAATGGCAAGTGCCAGGAAACAAAATCCCTTCAATGCGTTGTTGATACCAGATCTTCTTGAATTGGTTTGCTCAGAGCTACTATAAGCCTGAAATTTACGGCAACAACAACAAAAAAAGGTCATGAATGATTTGTATTTTTGTACTCAGCAACAAAATGTGCACAGTCTAATTTAAGATTTGTTGTAAATCTATATATGTACATCATGTTAAATGGGGAATCTAAATATTTACACCTCTCCCGAGAGACACTGCACCAAAAGAATGGTTTAATCTGCATTTTGTAGACTGCAGCAAAGGCAATTAATTAACATCTTAAGTAACTGCAAAATTATGGAGGGTTTGCAGCACTCTTCAAACCACAAAGCAAGAAGTTTCCTATAGTGTGGGCTCATTTCCACTACCAAAGCTTCTCCCAGTCTTGCATTTCTAAGCAGGGCACGGTCAAACCAGCAGCCTCAGAGTAACCAAGTTTGTTCAGCAATAAGCAAGGAGGCCAAGTACTCTGGGAGCTGCTTCCAAACACGAGGTGAAGCTCCGAAGTTACTCATGAAGGAATTTTAAGGATAAAAAGCTGTTGCCTCTGCTGCTCGCTCAGATCTAAGCGCTGCATGCAGGCCTGCCACTGAGCAGTGGGGACTGGAAGAGATGTAACAGAGCTCTGTCAAAGCCAAATTTGAGCCATGAGCAGTTTTTCTGACTTCAACAGCTATCAGCATCGCAGACTTGATGTTTTAATACTGAAGAATGGGCATATACACTTTTAACAGCAAGGTTTTTAGGTACAACCTGGGACAGAGATGGTATATCCAAGTCCATAACTTCCCTGCATTAACAAGCTACCCGATATTAAGCAGTCTACAGCTTCTGAAGTCCATCTGTCTCTAACACCAAGGCTGTGCAGCTAAAGACTTCAAACACACCTGTGCTAGGGGACAGAACCATTGCCAAAGCATTTACTGTGTACACAAATCCCAGGATCAGATTTATCCTGCAAGAACTGCCTTGCAACTAGTGCTTTAAAGCAGCATTAGACACAGCAACCAACTGATTTAAAACTACGGCTTTCCTGAATTAAACTGACCTACTATCCTGCTTCTCAGCTATATGCAGGCAGCAAATTCACATCCTGTGGCTCCCATGAAGGGAGCCAAGACAGAGGGGACAAACTTCTCCCAGCTCTCCACAGAAAGCATAATTCCCAGTTAAACACAGGCAGACCTGAGCCTTGAGGCTCAGAGTAACATTGAGCCTGAACACTTCCTCAGCCTCAGGGGGGCCAAGATCAGCTCTTCAGCACGTACCTGAAGGTGGTGCTGGTGAACAGAATCGGTTTGTGGCCCCAACAGCAGAGATCCCATCTCCTGCAGCCTGCGGGGGGGTGAGAGCCCTGGTGGCAGTCAGAGGGGAGCCCATGGATCGCAGGTCTGCCGTCAGCGGCGGTCCTATCTGTGCCTGCACATTCTTCCTTTGCAAAGTGCTGGTGGTCTCCAGGCTGGCACAGGAGCTTGATATGGACGTAGGCATACTTGTGACCGGCACAGAACCCCTTTGTGCACAAGAAACAGGTCCTGCTACGTTCTCCGTTTTGACAATGGTTCCAATGGTGTGATTCACAAGTCCACAGCTCGCTGGGGGTGTGAGGGGCCGAGGCCACGTTTGCCGATGGGACAAAACAGGGATTGTGTTACCAGACCCGACCAGCCTCTGGGAGTCAGTCAACTGTGCTGAAGATTCGGACGCAACGCCATAGAAATGAGGACCATTGACTTTAATGTCAGAGGCTGTCGGCCCGTTGGAAGTCCCACAAGAAGACACCTTCTTGGATTTATCTATACAAGAGTTGCAGTTGACATCTTCCTGTGACAAAGTCTGCTGGGATTGTGAGGAGCTCAAGGAATTCTGGGTGGTAATCCCTGAGGTGCAGGATGACATGGAATAGAGGGAAGGTGTGGGTGCCTTGTCAGCTGCCTGGTAAGGGTTGGCGAGTGAGCCATCTGCCACAATAACAGGCTTAATATCAGCCTTCTCTGTTTGTTCAGAGTCCCAAAGAGAAGTCATCTGCTTAGCAGATAAATGTTTCAATATGCTGCACTGGAGCGCAACAACACTACAGAGCCACTGGGAGGAAGGAAAAAAAGCATAGGTTAGCTCCACAGGCAAACAGTGCTCCAGACCTCAACAGTTACTCAATGGTTCACCCAGCTCAAAGAGATTCTGCTGCTAAGCGCTCTGATGCAGCCTGGAACTACAGCATCTGCTTTGATGCTCATCTAGAATCAGGAGAAAGTTTTGTCCAGAGGTACAAAAGCACAATCAAAGTTACACAGTGTGTATCTCCAGGCCAGGGACAGTACAGAGAGGAGCTGAGATGAAAGGAGGGAGAAGGCAGCAGATGAGCTTCCTCACCCCCAAACTCCTTCTTCACCTCTTCACTTGTGTTGCAACTCTTTGGCTAGTTACAAACACATCTTTCACTGATACGGGCTTCTATCCAAACACAATCCTCCAGCTTTCTCTGTAACATGCTGGAAAGATAAACTGATCTACTTTGTGTTACAGGGAGTCACCCACGGAAGCTGGGGTGGAGAACACCTTTCCTTTTCACAAGGTAGAGGAAGACCAAAAGATTTATTCCTAGTTTTAAGCTGCATGGTGAATATACACCTGCCACATAGAAGCACCTTTCCTGAGCTAACAGGACATGATGACACCACTGACTGCAAAGCAGCATGCCTTCGTGCTGCAGAATCTGGCAAGAAGTTTCATACAAGGTTTAAACACTCACTTGACCTTGGTTTAGAAGTCCAATTCTCTCAGCAATAAAGAGCAAGCCAGAAATGTGACGTTAACATACAAATAAACGTGTCAGAGAGCAGCCTAACATAATCAAAGTGGAAAGTATTTCTCCCTCAGCTAGGAGATAAAGATGACATCTAGACAGAAAGCCCTTGACTCCACTCTTAAAGCCACAAGACTATTGCACCACTTCCCTGAAGTGTCAAGTGAGGAGTTTTACGTTTCACCTGGAAAGCCAAAATGAAGTTTTAATGGGCAAGGGTGTCAGCGACAAGACAAGCTATCACCTTCAGACATGATTCTGAGACTGGTTTCCTAGACAACTGCTCTGATCATGACTGAAATGGAAGAGGATCTTTGTACCAAAGAAACTACAGAGACAGAGTCCAAACATTTGACTTCATTTACCTCCTGTTGTTCTGTCTGGCTGGCTAAGTGCTCAGTGTTCAAAAGGTGCTTCTGCAAGGGTTCCTCAGGGATCCCGTTACAGATCAGCTCGCCATCTCTAATTGCTGCAGGCGCAAGTAACGGGGGTGGAAGCCGGTATTGGGACTTTATAGCATCAGGAACCTACATTGTGGAGAAAGAAGATCACACATGAGAACAATTACTCAAGAATGACTAGTTAAACAAAGTGCCTAACCACCACTCTGCTTCATCTTCGCTGCTTCCTGACCCAAAGGAACCCTGCAGACAATACATTAGCTGTTTCAAGGACTGAGTACTTTAAATTGATGCAGCCATGCTGAAATTAATAGCTTTTATTCCCTTAGGTCAGGCATGACTTCAGCACAACATGGTGGTTACAGCAGAAGAGAAGTCATGCCAAAAAAAAGGCCACAGAAGAAGGGAAACCTGGATGGCATTTTTCAGGGGTTCTGGCAACAAATGCTCTTTGAGGTTTAACACAGCAGCCCCAATTCTGACTGCAGGGTCACCTTCAGGAGGTTGCATGTTGCACTTTTTATGCTTGTGCTAGATTTAAAGGCTTAGTTGTAATAGCTGAGCATTAGGGCTGCCAGCAAAACCAGGTTCTTCAATTCCACATGTAGTGAGAAGTAACTGCTGACTCCCAGACCTCTCACCAACGCCTCCATTCACACCCCACCCTCTTCCTCCTGCCCTGAAGGCTATCCCTGCAGGGTGTGCCGGCTTCCCTTCCAAACTGGAATACACACACAGGGATTTTCACCCACACTGACTTGTTTACACATACCTTCAAACCTTTCCTCTTTCCTGACTGAAGAACTCTGCGATTCGGAGGATGTTTCTTATGGATTCGGTTTAAGAAATCCACCTTGACAACGTGCTGAGATATGGTGTCCTGGAACCGGTCAAATACTCGGCACCGATTACTCAGGGTCAAGTTCTTCTGGTTCAGCTGGGTGATCAGATAATGCCACAGGAGTTAGGGATCTGCAGGTCACTCTACTGTACCCTAAGCCTTTCATAACACCCTGTAGCACTGGCATCAGCTCAGCTTTAGACTATTTGTTTCCTGCAGTACTAAACATTTCTGTTAAAGGGCACACTGCTGGAGATGAATACAAAAGCATTTAGAGGCCTACTAAGCAGCATCAATGCTCTCAGAAGCAGTCTGTCTGGGCACAAGCCCTTTGTTTCAGCCCCCTGTTTCCTGAGTATGTAAGTCTCAAGCACACTGCTTTTCCACAGATGAAAACTTCCATTTGGAATGAAAGCTTTTTGGGATAAGCATGCAAAGAATTACTTTCCCTATTTGTAGCACTGTGCTGCTTTGTATCACAGTTCTGGAAAGCTCATCTAGATCTTAAGGAGTCCAGTCTGAAAACTAGACAAGCTGTCAGTGAGCCACAGTCTGAGCTGTCAGCATCAGTTACAGGAAGGAGTTTCCCCATCTTTATATTTTATTGCAGATAGCAGCATCATATTCCTTTGGAGTGTGTTGCTTGCAGCAGAAGCTTTGCAAGCGTTACAGGGAGCAATAAGAGCTCAGAAGCTGTTTTACATTTGTTGTACTTTGTCCTTTAAATGGACCTGCCAGGTTCCACTCCAGCATCCGGTTACCAAACTGCAATCATAGTCCTTGCTTACCACCACATGTTCTATGTGATTTGGGCACATCCATCTACCCAGAGGCATGGCAGTAAGCGGTGGCTCCAGACAATCCATGTGGAATAGGAGTGGGCAATAATCACACTGAATGAGAGGTGCCACTCTGCAACTCCTGCAAAGACAAAACTGTATCTTATTTCCCATGCAGAATATAAACTGAACACACAGACAAGCTTGGCTAACCACTTGATCTTATCTTTCCCCACCAATTCCCCTACACTATGTTACATGCAACTAAAATTAGGCTTCTGATTTGTAACTTGATCGTTGTGGACCTTCTGCAAGACCCACTGAAGGCAAAAGGACTTGCCCACACACATGAGGGTTTCTCGTTGCAGAACAGGTCCCATGGCAGGAAGAGATGCTGGTGCTGGAAAGCTGCAAGTACCTCTCAGGTTCACATCAGCAACTTTTCAAGTTGACCTTGTCTATTAGTTCTGAGTGGCTTCATTTAGATCAAAAGGAAATCTCAGGTTTAGGTCATTGCATTCTTTTCCTCAGATGAATCGTGTGAAGTTGGGACATTTACTTCAACAAGATGTTCTCAGAACAGGCCTCAGACTCCAAAAAGCTACATCTGATTCCCCAGGCTTTAACGTCTGCACTCCATGATAAAGTCACCAGCTGTTCCCTGCAAAAGCCCACCTGAGATTCCAGCCCACTTCCAGAAACTCGCTGACTGGGGTCCTGAAATAAAGCTTTTTGGTTTCACTTACATTTTGCACTGGGAGACAAATGGGTGCCTTTTTTTCTGCAGTTATAAAAACCAGCAGTGTTTTGTACTGGGTTTCAGGTTTACTATTTCAGTACAATATTCCTATTTGCCTTGGGCTTATATCTCTCTCAGCAGATTCCTATTTCCTAAAGGTCACCTCCTCACACACGAACCATAAACAAACACCTCTGTATTCTACACCATCATCACTTCAGAAAGTAGAAAAATACCCAAGACAAACTCACGTTCCTCAGGCTACATTTTAAAGCCTTTTACAGCCACACAAGGCTGCAGGAGCCACACCTACCCTTGCCATAGTTAAACATCTGGTAGTAGGCAAAGATGATTATTCCTCCGTTTGTTGAGAGGACTGTAAGCAAGTAATGAAGGAGAATGGGAAAGGGAACAGGTCATCTGTGTTTTTCCATCAAGAACTTTGCTCCTGTGAAGGGTGTAGCTACACCCAACAGCCTCCCTGGAAGAGTAGAGTACCTGTTGCATGTGAAGCAGACTTTCACCGGCAAGGGAACCAAACCATTGTGGTCTAACTCATGTTGTGCTTTCTTGACATTCTTTCCTGTGGTTTCTTCCTTTCTCCTCCTCTTACTAGTACCTGAAAGTAAAATTTTACAGGCTTTGGGTTACCCACATAGCGATTTGCTTTCTGATAGGTGCACATAATCATCTAAGGCAGAGACAAACAGAAAAGGCAAAGAGAGCTGCTTAAGGAATCCTTATCAACCACTAAATCCTTAAGTGACAGACTGTCTTTAAAGGCAGGTGGATTTTATACTTGATCATTTCAGTGACATCCCATACATCAAGTCATTACTTTGTTACTAGATTATCATATCATAAATCAAAATCTAGTATCTTGACAGTTGGAATTTATTTCTTCAGACTGATGATCTAGACCAAGGTGACAACAGCAAGCATCTATCACAAGCACTGATGGAGTGTAGCATGCAGCAGAAGTGTCCCCACAGCTCACACCTGAAAGGCCACCTACTGTTGGAGAGCTGGAGGAAGACCAAGGGTACTTCTGTACCAGTGAGTACCACTGGAGCCACAGCTACTAAGGAGTAAGGAGTGGAAAGAGGCAAGATGGCAGCAGGATGGAACTGCAGACATCTTCACCACCACTGGACAAGCCATGGCTCACCTGGAAGTGCTGTGGTGCAGGTCAGTTCATTCGGCAACTGGAACTGCGTTGGGTTCCTTTCCATGGCAGCAGCAATAAGAAGCTCAAAGGGTCGCTTCAGCTGGGGCTGCCCACAGTCCATTTCTGCAATGGCAGAGTCATCATCCACGTCAATTATGTCCTCATCGACATCATTCTGCTCTGAGTTGGGGGTCTCGGTGCTGGCATTGGATGTGGGAGTGCCAGGCCGGCTTGCTCTCCTTTCCAAGATCCTGGCATGCGCATTAGCCCTGATGCTGCTGCTAGACCTGTCCAACAGGTCTGCGTCACTGGTGGGGGAGGTGGTCCTTTTCCCAGATTTGTCCACCAATCCATTTACCTGCCCCAGCTCTTTCTTCTGCTCTCGCTTCTGCACGACATGAATAGGCAGGCTTATCATGGAGGCCACAAACAAAGCACATCAACCTTGACAAATATGCAATCGAAGACAAACAGCATCTGAAAAGGCTTAAGCCACTTACTACAACTTCCCCCGTGAAGCCCTAACTCAGCAAACCCCATTTGTCTGCAGCTAACAGACAGATGACAAAACAGCTGAAGGGAACCAAGCATGAGGAAGGAAATGAGCATGTCCCTCTCCTTTCAGGACAGCCATATTCGATCAGGACAACATTTCACATCATCTAGCCCTAAATACCTGACAAATCAGACAACTCTTGTTTACTTTGCTAACCAACACTGAGAAACTCCACAGTGGACTGCTCATTGTCAACGCACTCTATTAACCCCATCAGTGCATCCAAACCCATGACAGAACAAGAAGTTCAGCTTGGGAATACAAGCACAAGATACAAAAGATACAGTCTGCTATCTCTTGACAGGAATCCTGAATGAGGTGGGCAGGGAGAACTGCAGCAGAGGAAAACAATACATTAGGATCACTGCAAGGTCCATTTTGCAGCAGGAAGGGATAACGCATGGCCTAGCATGGGCAACTGTGCACTGCTCCAGCATCACCAATGTGGATGAGCCAATCTATTTGATCACTAAAATGGTCTGCAAAAGGAGCAAAGTGTGTTAGTAGGCAATTTTTACAACAGAGAAGTTGGGGATTGGTTTTCTCCCCCCCTTTTTACTTATTTTATTATCATATTATCATATTTATTATCATATTTCAATTTGCAACCTTCATTTTAACTGTCAGCAGATGGCTGAACAGCACCCTGGAAACAACAAGGCAATCCACTGAGGAACAAAAGGCTGAATACACAGTTTTCTTCCAATCTGTTTTGGGTGTCACTTCAAGGGAACAGTTGCTAGATAGTTTGGTGCAGTTTCTAAACCCTCTGCTACGCTGTCTTACGTAGGCACAGCAATAAGATGTTTACATTGTGCAAGACGGCTTCCTGGAGAAAGAGCATCAAGGAAAAAAGACAAGCCACAGTCTTGCTCAATCACCTCCTTCCCGTCCTGCTCAACAGCCCAGGAAATCATAACTCACTGTGATTTCACCCTCTGCTGATGTGCAACTGCTGTGAAGTCACACTTCGAAACAAACCCCCACACATTAACCAGAATCAAAGCCCTGGTGCCAAAGCTGCATTAATGTGATCCCTGTTTCACCTGCAGACAGCTCACCTCCTTGAGCATGGGGGCCATTCCCATTTCTCTGTGCCTCAGCTCTCCCTCCTTTCCAGAAGTGTGGGGAAGGAAAACAATTTAAAAGGCACAGCCTGACAAGAACATATCAGGCACTTCAGTTCTGGTTCCTAGTCTGAGGTTAAAAACACCAGAAGGGTCTCATCAAGACCCTTTAGTTTTCTTTAAGCCTCTTCCTAACAAAGCCTTTTACAACTGCAAGCACAAAGAGTAACCCTGGTGGTGCATATGTACATATTAAGAGGAGAGGAAGCTGTAAAACACTGGGTTCACATTTTGAATACAGTGTTAAGGGCAGGGACCGTGGCTGGTAGGAGAGGCTTTACCTTGCGGCGTACAGTGCAGCGGTGACACATCCATTCCCCCGGAGGCAGCATTTCCTCACTGAGCGGAGGGTTGCTACAAGAGAAGCACAAAGCAATGCTTTATTGTTATTTCTGAAGGCCTCTCCTCATGGACACCAGCCTGAGTTGGGGCAGCTCTGCAGGTTCTGCTCCCTGGTTTTGTCCCCCCATATACCCACTTCAGAGAACACCTTTCTAAGCAGTCTTCCACGACACCCATCTCATCTCCAGTTTCAGAAGACAGCCTTAGAACTGAATAGCAAAGATAAAAAGATTCACTTGTGTGCAACACATACACCTCCATCCTGTCGTGGTTTAAACCCAGCCACACAGCTCGTGCACTCACTCCCCCCCCCCCTTTGCTCCCCCAACTCCCACAGGGCTGGGGAGGAGAATCCAAACAATGTAGTTCCCATGGGTTGAGATAAGAACAGTTTAATAACTAAAGTATAACACAAATCACTGCTGCTACCACCAATAATAATAATGATAAAGGAAATAACAGGTGAAGAGAATACAACACCTCACCAGCAGCCAACCCATAACTCACCCACCCTGCCCCACCGAGCACTGACTGATACCTCCTCCAACCCCACAGAGCTCCAGCCCTTCCGGGTAACTCTCGGTTACATCCTGGGCATGACGTGCTATGGTATGGAATACCTCTTTGGCCAGCCTGGGTCAGCTGTCCTGTCTCTGCTTCCTCCCGGCCTCCCTCCTCCCTGGCAGAGCATGAGGCTCAGAAAGTCCTTGCCCAGAGTAAACATCTGAGCAGTAACTACAAACATCGGTGCTATCAGCACCATTCCCAGGCCAAAAGTCAAACACAGAACTGCACCAGCTACCAAGAAGGAGAAAACATGACTGAACTCAGGACACATCCTAACATCAGTGCCTTCTAAAATAACTTGATTACTCCACATAAGACTACACAGATTCCTGTGCAGCAAGCATAGTCATGTATCCAAGCATTTGCATCCCCTGGATTTGCAGTGTGAGTCCAACTGAACAAGCTGCCATGAAGTCTACCCACTGCTTCCCATGTACTCCATCCATGGGCACGCTTACTTAATGGTGGAAACCACTTTCTATCTTAAGGCAACCCAAATACTCTTAAAGGCATCACCACATACAGCTTGCCTTGGCTATGAAGCACAAGATACATCCTACTCATATGGATCTGTACTTACTATAAAAGCTGTATCACATCAAAATGACATTCTCATTTGGATGCTAGAAATAAACCAAAGCAACTTACATGAGGGAGTAAGGAGGATTATTTCGAGAAACACTTCTCCTCAGTTAGAAGCAGAGCAGCATATGTTAGATGCTACTTTCCTTACAGATCCTACTACTAGCCCAAGAACTTTCTAACACCTCTTTATCATTAAGATTTGTTATTTCAGCAAAGTGCTGACTGTTGCAGAACAAGTGTACATGCTGTCAGAAAAACAGGCACTTACCATGCACTGGGGCTTAACATAATACTTTTCAAAGTTCTGTCTACTGATGCAGAATGATGACAGCTGCATAGCAAGAGTGCTCCCTTGTGCTCAACACTCAACAGAGAGATGCGCTATCACAGGACATACAAGCTCCATTTCCCACTGAGTGGGACACCATAGAATCATGGAATAGTTTGGGTTGGAAGGAACCTTAAAGCTCCTCCAGCTCCAACCCCTGCCATGGGCAGGGACCCCTTCCACTGGAGCAGCTGCTCCAAGCCCCTGTGTCCAACCTGGCCTTGAGCACTGCCAGGGATGGGGCAGCCACAGCTTCTCTGGGCACCCTGTGCCAGAGCCTCAGCACCCTCACAGGGAACAGCTTCTGCCTAAGAGCTCAGCTCAGTCTCCCCTCGGGCAGGTTCAAGCCATTCCCCTTGACCTGTCCCTACAGGCCCTTGTCCAAAGCCCCTCTCCAGGTTTCTTGTAGCCCCTTTAGGCACTGGAAGCTGCTCTAAGGCCTCCCCAGAGCCTTCTCCTCTCCGGCTGAACAACCCCATCTCTCTTACAAGCTAACAAGCCAGCCCAAGAAGCCAAATGAGCATGGGGAGCCAGACTGTGGTTCACTTCAGGAGTCTCTATACTGTTTATTTCACCTACAGACAATCATCAAGCCAAACCCAAGTTAAGCTTTAAGAAGTCTCCAGTACCGACAAGCCAGCGACGATAAGACACGTATTTGTTGGCCGGTAAGAGCTGTGCAGCAAAGGGAGAGGCTGCCTTCCTCGAGAATCTTGCTCCTAGCGCAGGGAAATGGCTTAGGATCCCAGCCCAGGCTCCCAAGCTTGAGCTGTAAAAACAAACATACTTCCTTTGTTTAAACAGAGTCCCAGTGAGCCTTGCCCCGAGCGCACCAGTGTGCCAGCAGCAAACCTCCGCAGGTACCGCAGCCACCCAGGGTCACACTCTTGCCTGGAAGGCTAAAGGAAGACTGCAGCAAGAACCAAACTGGCAATAACCTCAGCATTTCTGGTGTCAGGCTCCAGGGAATTCAGTAGAGCCAACACATCTGGCAGCCATTTTGAGGAGGAGAGAAGGCTTTCGGAGGCCTCCGTGTTCCAGGCGCTCCAGAACGCAGCGCTCCGCATACATGCACAAACATACCTGCAGCTTATGTTTCTCATTTCCTGGAGGACTTGGACGAACAAGAGATCAGGCTCTAGATGTGAGCACCAAAACCTTGACTGCTTGCTCCTTTACATGAAGCCTCAAACGTTTGGCTAAAGCAGTGAGCCCCAAACCGATAGAAGCAGGGAAAGGGGGTGGAAGGAGGAGAGTAACAAATGAGCCCCGTGTGCTTGCTGCTGTGCAAATCCATTCCGAGCCCTAAGGTGGATCCTGCAACAACTCCTGCTAGGAACAGAGCTCTCAGATCCACAGCTACAGCGAGCAGGGATGCATCAGGCTCATTCCTCCCCTCCCAACACCTCAGGGGGAAAAGAACCCACAGAATTTGATTTGTTCATAGGGAATTCATCCCTCTGAAGGTACCGACGAGCGTGCCTGAACCGCTGGAAACACGTCCGCCCCATTCCAAGCAGTGTGCCAGGGATCCACACACTGCCAGATGCCTCCTGGTTATTTGTTTTAACTGTTACCTCAATCTTACGCCTCTTACAATGAAACAATTAATGCCACGGTGAATCCTGAGAGGTGCCGAGGAGAGTTCGGACACTTTTCTTCCTCAGTGTGTATGTTATTGTCCCATTTGTTATGCTGAACTATCTGCTCAACAACCATGAGATCCTACATGCACAGTACTCTTAAGTGACAGCTTGGAGAAGTGTTTTAATGAATGCTGCTACCCAAAGGCTTGTGGAAGGAGGGGGAAAGATTAGTTTCAGACCAGCAGTGCAGTTTTAGCTCTCAGAGTAGCCTCCTGAGTTTTTTTGCTTGCTGTCAGGGCCTAGCTGCTATAGCAAGTGTATTAAAAGACTGATTCTGCTTCTCCTGGTTAATGAACTGTTCATCAAGGCAGCCTGCTGCACTAACAAAGACTGATGAACACTGCTCCTGCATCACTGGCCCCTCTGTGAGCACAGAGCATTTCCTGGGTCTTAGCGTAAAGCCAGGGAAGCGCTAAGGAATGCTGTTTTAATTGAGTAGTTATGACCACATCTGTCAACCTTTTACTGTAAGCATAAGAGAAACTGATTTTTAAGTCTGAACAAGATACTTGATCTTTATAACCACAGCAAGAATCAACACTTTGGCAGGAGCACCACGGCCCTTTTCTCTTTATCTTTCATAGGTTCATTAGCACGCAGACCTCCAGTCCTTAGTGTTGGCTGCCAACAGAACCTGCAATTGTACAGCACCAACTTTGTCTTCACTTACAACACATCTCCTTCCAACTACACACCACCGACTTGTACTGTTCTGATCCACTGAACCTTTGTTTCAGAGTTTCCCCTTTAGTCATCGCAGGAGAGAGCAGTGACCAGCACTGTTTTACCTGGAAGGTTTGGTGTGCCCCAAATCAAACATGCTTCTGAACTGAAGACAAAGGCAGCTCTGAAAATCTGGGGCTGGCTTTCAATGTTAGGATCTATACAAACACCTGGAAGACCAACTCATACAAAGCTTATGAAAATCAAATGAGATATTTATCACTGCCTATTCAAAAGCCACTACATGGATAGGAAGTCATTTGCCATATTATGAGCCTCGTGGCTCTTTTCTAAAGAAATACCATCTCCATGAAATTCAAACTAGATTTGTGGTGTCAGGATTTGCTCTTCCGTGGTCAGAACATCATGCAAAGCCTCCCTTAAATAAAGATTAAATGGCTATGAAGAAATAAAGAAATCTTCGAGAGTTACCCACACATTAGGAGTTTTTATCAAGCAAACAATAGCATGAAGCCACTTAGCTTTTCAATTTCACACCCCGGAGCTCTCATACATCAGATGCCTGTTGTAGTCTGAATCCCATAATTACTCTTCACTTTGCTGACCTCAATAAATAAGTAAACAAACACTCCAAGGAATGGCACCTTCTTCACTATGAAATGGGCCACAGCTCTCAAAGGAACCAGTTAGAAGCAAACCTGAAGTTATTTACACATGGCATTCCTGGTGGCCATCTTGCGTCAAAGGCACGTTGACACTGCTGAGAGCACGCTCCGGACCCACCAGGATACAGCCAAATATCAGCCTGGGATCGTGGTGGCAGGAAAACAAACCAGTGTCTGGGGAGGCTTTCTTGAATAGCTTGTCTCTGATGTCAGTTGTTTTCAACATCTGACTTAAGGTTTTCTTTTCTGTGCAGAGGAAGACAGCAACTCCACGAAAAAATGTAGGCAAGAGCATTTAATCTTCTAAATAACTCAGTGAGAGGTTTATAATGAAGGATGCTGGTTACGTTTGCCAGTTAAAGGAAGAAAGCTTTCGGCTCTTCTATTGGACTCCTATTTATCCCAGTGATGGATAGAGCTACAGCTGTTCTACCAGCTTCATAAAGAACAAGGCTTCCCGGCTTCCTACAGCAGCGCCTCAATGCCAGCCGCAACTAAAACAAACCAGGAAACCAACCTCACTGTCAGGGCATTACAAACACCCCATTGAGAAACAGAGAAAGTCACAGCACTTACAAATTCAGGGCTTTGAAACAGTTTTACTGCATCCGAGTTACACACTTCTGCTCACAGCTGCTCCAAAACAGGAGGACACCCAGAGCCTCTACCTTATACATAATAAAAGCACATGTAACAAGCTATCAGCTGTTTCAAGTTTCTCCCCACTGCAACTCTCTTACCTTCCTACTGCAATTCTTGGACCAATGGGAAGTTTACTGTGTTCTGAAGACAGAAGTCAAATTCCAAGAGGGTTACTAGGAAAAGTGTCAGCTTTCTCCCCCGTTCCAGTAGTTTCAGGATTATTCTTCAGCACAAACTACTCAGTGAAGGTCTCCAAGTTCTGCTCATTGACGTGGATAAAGTCCCAGTGCTCAGGAGTACAAGAAATGCCCCATCCCTGGCAGTGCTCAAGGCCAGGTTGGACACAGGGGCTTGGAGCAGCTGCTCCAGTGGAAGATGTCCCTGACTGGCAGGGGGCTGCAACTGGATGAGCTTTAAGTTCCCTTCAATCCAAACTATTCTATAGTTCCATGATAAAAAGTCTCTCTGATGATGCTGCACATTTCTCAAGCACCAATGCAGACACCATCAAACCTCACCTAAGCCAGGCATAATCTTGGTTCTTTACAGACCTGCAAGCATGACCTGATCACATTAACTCTTACACAGTTCCAGGAACTTTCTGGTCTCAACTAGGCTTGCCTATGAAGTTATACCTACTTGAAGCCAGTAGTGCAATTCACATTATCTACACAGCATCAGCCACTAGACTTTAATCTGTGGTGCATCTCCTCCCAAGGGAACTAGTAAAAAACACCTTGATAGCAGCCAGCATAACTGTGTTCACATTGAAGTGGAAGCCCTGAGAATGCACAGAAAAAGTTCTAAATTAGTAACATCCAATAGGGAGACCTGGACACCACTGGACAGATCAGTACAGGGTTATTTTGGCTGCCACTATGCAAGGAAGGGAACCAAAGTGGCTATTTCACAGGTCACCAACTATCCCATCATCTGGAACACTGCATCTGCTTAGCATGCATCTTTCCAGCAGCATGGCCAGAGCTGGATATAAGGGTTCAGCAACAGACAGTGAACAGAAGTGTGATTAAAGCACCATTTTATGGCCAGTGAGAAACAAGATGCACGCAAGGAAAAATTAGACTAATATAATCTGTCTGTGTGCCAGTACAAGAGTGGAGGAAGACTCTAAGTTAAGAGTCTAAGAAGTAACATGGACAGGTATGCTAAATCCCAACACTTCATTTACTGTGTGCTTATCTCTACCTTCTAAACCAGCTAGCATTCACCACTGCAAGAGCAGAACATCACTCAAGCCTCTGGCAGCAGTAAGAACCACAAAACAAAGCATTGGTGTACTGTGATTTGAGTATTTTGAAGCCAGTGAAGTTATTTACTTGTACCCATCCTCAAACTGCTACTGCTAGTCCCATCCTGAGAAGGGAAAGCCAAGTACAACATCATGGATGCATGTGTTATCCGCCTTACCTCACTTCCCTTCCTACTGTCACCAGCATCCTTCCCGTGCATAGGCAATCCCAAGGAATCAGGGAAGTTCCCTCACATGGGATGAAGCAGAACATTTCTGTCTCAAACTTGACAAACAGGAGAGTCAAATACACTGGATAAGCTGCATGTAAACATGTGATCACCTGATGTAATTAGCAACTTCTATTTATGGAGAGAACCTGGCCCACAGAGACCATTCTGTAGACAACCCGTTATTAGCCTCATTAAAAGCTGACAAAAACTAGTGGGTTTTAAGACATTAAACATCCATGAAGGTCTAAAACCCACCAAGTGTATGTTTATATAAATAAATGTGCTTTAAAAACTGTATTATACAACCTGAGGCTTTCTGATCTTGTTTTTCAGTACGTTTGGTTGGTTATCAACCCTGATATTGGTTCTGAACTCTGATATTTGGGACATATCTGCTAGGGAACTGTGCAGCTTTGTATTTCTAAGCTGAAATCATGGAATTCAATAGGAAGACTTGTTGACTTTGGAAAATTTGGGTCAGATGCAGAAATTCAAGCGTTCTGCACATCCTGACTCCCGTTTCTTTTCCATGCATCACTCATGCCTGCAGTGCAGACAATAGCAACAATAGCCTGAATTCAGTGTCCAGGTTCATTGTTAAGTGTTCAGATCTTTACAGCACCATCTTCTTAACAGATTAGAAGTCATCTTCACAAAGCAGGATGACACACAGGGCAGCATCAGGGAAAAGAAAGGTCTGAGGAACAACACAGCTCGAGTGAGAATCACTTCATCCAATTTTGTCTTTAAAGAACAATAAATGAAGAGACATCTTTGGTGGGGGAAGAAAAAATAATCAAAACACAGGTCTGAGAGGTTTCAGAGGAGCGAATACATTCAGCCCCAGCCATCTGAATGCGTTCAAAGGAGACAGGGGTGAAAGGACAGAAGCAATAAGGTGGAAAAAAGGAAAGCAGCACATTAAAAGAGGATGAAGGACAGACCCACAAAAGCAAAAGGATGAATCTGTCTTCACACAGACACAAGTGAAGTGTAATTCTGACATCTCCATGCGGATGAGGCTTTCCCATGAACACAGGGGAAGAGATGGAAAAGAGCAGCAATAGAAAAACCCACCAAAAGGAGGGCATGCATTCTTCTCTGCTTTTTCCAGATCACCTTCATATCCTGCTCCTGTTGCTATTCTAGACAGAGATCAGTGGGAAGTTCACATGCTGCTTGCCCAGAGTCAGAGGCTGTCCAGGCAGGTGTTTCACACCAATCACTAGCGCTCGCCAGAAATTCAGCATGGGGTTTGCAGCCTCCTAAATTGCATCCTCAGGCCACTGCTTTCTGCAGGCTTCAAAGTGAGTAATCTCCAGCTCCATCTAGTTTACTTCAAGTGACTCGTGCAGAGCAGACGTCAGCAGAAATAGGTTAGAGTTGGGTTCAGGCACCACGTTTCCCTCAGCTGGCCGAGATCCTCTTTGCCTTTTGTACTCAAGCTCTGACACACCGCCTGGAAGAATGACTTATAGATTCTTTTCCCCTCATTTCTGGCCATAAGAGGCGTTTCCTCCATACCCTAAAAAGGTATGTAATTGCACAACATCTGACATCTGTCAACCCCTTTGTTAAAGGGAAGGTACAACGCCATTTTTACTCGGCTTACAGCTACTGCATACCACAGCATTCCTTTGAGGAAGCTGGGCAGACATCCTGAGAACAGTGGAGGTGGAAGCAGCACAAATTGACTACAAAAAGGAGAAAAAGCCAGTTGTGACATTCTGACCATGTCACAGAAATCACAAGTTTAGCCAGTAACCTGATGTGACAAGATGCTCTTTGCTTACATTCCCCTCTTTTAAACCCGCTACTGCATTTCCCTACAACAAATCCATACTATAATCTTGGATACATTAGCATTCTCACAACTCCCAGCTTACTTCCTGACTGATTAAACACAGGTACATCCTCCTCACATGTGACTTACATTGCAACAGGCAGCACACCCTGACTATACAGACTTTGTAACACTTGCTCTCAGGAAGATACAACCTCCTTCCTGCCCTGGAAGCTCTCTTCTTGGCAGGTTCCTGCTATTTGCTACTGACTCAAGGATTAATAAGGGCTCCGGAGCACAGGAAAAACTCAAGAACCTGACACCTACCAGTGAGTCAGTCCAGCAACAAAAACAGCTTAACATCCATCCACTTGTGTGGGTCAATAAACAGAATTGACATTAGTGCCTCTATTATGCAGAAAGGCTGTTTCAGTATTGACGCTACAACTGAAATCCTGAATTGACTCTGTTCTATACAAGGAACCAGCCAGAAGCCTTGCCCTCCATGCACTGTGTTCTTCACACCACCACAACAGCACCTACAAGCCAAGTCAGAAAGGTGAGTTTCAGGAAGAAAAAGCAGCATATTTGGTCCTGTCTCTTACCAAAAATACACAGCTCTGTTCCTGACAACACTGTGGGGGCTCTCCCCACTCGAGATGTCCTTCACACCCTCTGTAAGGGAAGCACAGCCTGATGCTAGACATGCTCATCATTACCACTTCCCATTTACTGCCCCCACCTAAAGCAATGGTGAGAAATGTAAGGAGGGGGGAGAATTATGAGTATTACATGACTTTGTGTACTAAACACAGTCCTCCCATTCCCAACTCCAAGATCCGCAGGCGGGTGTACAATCTTAACAGCTTGTCCGTGATAAAAGACATGAGGCAAGCTAAATAAGGTGAATATATTTACAAGATAGTGCTAAGATCTCCATAACAAACAGTCATTAGCAGATTATATTATGAATCTAATCCAATTAAGAATTTCCTTGGCAAATGCCTGGAGGAGCTGGAATTCCTTTGGGAAGATCTTCCCATGAGTCACGCCTGCAGGTCTGACATACCAGGAAAGACCAGCTCTGAAGCAGCATGAACAAAGCCCTGAACCCCACCTCGAAGCCACTGCAATCTACTGAACTTTAGGAGTCCACAAAAGAAAGAGTCCTCAGTCCCACAAGTCCCAGTCAACAAAACTGGCACTTTCCCAAGCAAAGGGACAAAACAGCAGAGAACTTTCCTTATTAACAGTCTCGTACCATGCCCTTTGAACAGCTCCAGTTCATTATGGGTGTTTGACATAATGCTAGTCCACACAGCAGCCATGCCTGAAGACAAAGTGTTAAGTTAAGCAGCTAAACATCCCTTCCTGACAGTGTCAGAACCCTAATGCTTTGCTCCTACCACTTTATGCTGATAGTGAGAGCAGCAGCCGTGATCCACAACTTGATCTGAATGCCCAACTCTTGCCCATGCTGCAAAATCTGCTCACTCTCAGTTTAACATGAGCACACACAGCTGAGAACTGTGGTTTGTAAGCCCCAGAGTTAGATTAATTCATCAGATTCTTACCGTGAATGGGTTTTGGGTGCCCTCAGCTTAAATTGGTAGATATGGGCTGACCTTATCTGCCTTTGCATGGAGCGATTTAGGACAAAACAAGGAGAGGGGAAGATCTCATTGGTACAACTTTGTTCAACAGAACTGCCAAGACTGATCATGTTACCACATCTGCAGGCACATGCGCAGTGACCTGCCACAGTAAGGAACCAAGCCAGTGACACTGCTACCTCCTGGTTCAGGATCAAGACCAGGCTGGTCTCAATGCTACCAAAGTTCAGAACCAAAGACACATAAACCCCAAGCTTTAGGGGGGGTTAAAAAGTATATACATAAAACTATTATTTTAACAAACTATCAGTAAGGGTGGATACATTTAAATTCATGTTTGGAACAGAAGAGCTTACTCTGATCTTCAAAATGCACTCACATAAACATTCATGTAGGTGTTTTGCCAGTTATTTAATGTAAAAACAACCCAAAAAGCCTCAAAATACAAACTTTCTGCAGTTAAACCACAAGCTTTTGAAGCTGTCAGAAGGGCACAATGAATTCAATATACAGAAACCTGCTCCTCTGTAGTTCACTATTAGGGATGAAGCTTAACCTCTCCAGCAGCATTTCTGGCCATCCTGCCACTCCTTGCAGCAGCAGATGCTTCAGACCATTCAAAGCTTCACCTGAAACTCTGGAGGCAGCCAAAGATGCCCATTAGAGGAAGGATTAGCTAACACAATAGACAGGCTAAAGTTTCCCTCCCCTCTCAGAGAACAGATATTTAGGTAAAAAAAAACAAATCCAGACCAAATGCCAAGATAAAAGCACAACATTTCAGACCTGAGTAAAGAGGGGAAGAGTTATAGATGTCCTACCTAACACAACTTTTTTCCACTCTTTGTGCAAAGCACTTACCCACTGTGACTCATTAAAATGTGCAAAGCTCAGGCTGGTTTAAGCTTCACTCCTCTTTGCAGCTCTGTTACTCCAGTTCTTCGACAACTTTGGCAAAGACTGCCAAACTGAAGGAGAAATGGAGCCAAAGGCTCCAAATATAAACATGGAGAGGGAAGTGTTGATGGAGCTAGCAGGCCCTAGTATGGGTGCAGCGTACCTCTCCCAGCAGCTAAGGGAAGTGTTTTTGCTGGGCAGTGCCATCAAACTGGTACTGTCTGTTTAGGGTAGGGGCAGCTTTAGGTACCTCAGGTCACTTTGCCGTGCTAGCAGTGCCTCAAGCCAGCAGCAGGGGTTTGTAAGAGGGACGTGAAGCGCAGCATTCAGTGAGGTTGGTGATTTTGGGCTCCTCCAACCAAAACTCAGGCAGTGAGACATAAAAAACAGGGATGAAAAAAAACCCCAACACAAAACTGTTCTGTGTTAGTTCTCCCTCCTGTTGTCACTCCCCTCCCCCTGCTTGTTAACTAAACTTTTCCTCTCCCAGGGATCTTTCTAATCCTTCAGCGAAGCTGTAATGAATTTGCAACATCAGGCACTCTGCAAACGGGCTTCAACGTGAACCGAGTTTACCACGAAAACACAGGGAATTCTAACAATCACATAGCCAGAAGTAGGATATAAAAGGGGAAGAATAGAATAGCACTGGAAAATTGGGTTTCAATCATGTAAAGAAGGAGCGTACACCATTCCCAGGGGCCTGGGTTAAGACAGAACATCAGAATGGAAATGCAGGCTGCACCATTACCCAAAGCAGCGGATTATGGGCAAACAGCATAACCAAAAGCAGACTTAAGAGCTAAAAACCCTTCGTTCTGTTTCAAGAATTACTAAGGACTGAAAAAAACCCAGCCCTCTCTGTAAATTCAAACCTGAAGACAGTCACCTGACCACAATATTAATCCAAGTATGTCGAAACTAAGTGTCTGGAAGGGATTTTCACTTTCCTGTATCTCTTCCACCAAGCCACTTTATCTGCAGCCTGGCTGGTGATCCTGCTGCTCCATGGGCTCTCACAGTACCTGCAGGAGTTTTATGCTGAGCGAGATGTTCTGAAATGGAGTTGTGAGAAGAGCTGACACACTGACAGATGAATGAGGAAGCCACTTGCACAGTACATCAACAGAACTTGTTATTTACCATCAGAGATGTGCAATACTGCCAGGCTCGGAAAGTTTGGGGGATTTTGGCCGAGTGTCTTCTGTTTCCTGCAGAAGGCAACAGGTTCAGGTCCCAAACAGAAGTTAAAGCAAAGTGCCTCAGTCTGAGCACCACAAACTCACCTAATGAAGCCAGCTTGCTCACTACAGGTTCAAACAACGCGACAGAGAAGACTTCTCAACACAGGAAGACACAGAACTAGTTTACAGGCTACTGAGCTGGGTTAACTCCTGGGTTTGTCTCCAGCCGCCTGTGTGACTTGGGCTGATCACACCCTTGTCATTCATTGTCTTTTATAGTATGGTATCTCTACACAGCTTTAATCAACTGATTACAAACCCCAGACCAATTAAGAGCTGCTCTTCTTAATTTCTCTTTAATTTTTTCTATGCTGATAATAAATGCAACCTGGTGCTAAAGATTGCAATAAATATTTAAAGAACAGGTAAGCTGTCGACACTATTCAGCTACTATGCCCCAGCAGAGCATTTAAACTGCTATTCAAATGATTTCAAACAAGCATTGCATTACAGCTGCTACTCTTCAAATAGAAAAGCAAAAGGAGGCAGAAAGGAAGTTACAAGTGCTGCCTTTATGTCTAAGTTTATAGCCAGAACAGAAGCTTACTTCAAGGAAGATGCAGGTGGTAAAGGGAAGAAAACAGGAAAACAAAACCTGAGCATCCCTTCTAGACAACCCGGTTCACAGTAAGACCTTGGCCAAGCCATGGACAGGCTTCCATGAGCAGGGAGGCAGAACCAGATCCAAGCCAGGCAGCTTTAGGTGAAGCCTATTTCCTGTGCCACTCCAAACCAAGCCACATCCAACACCAGGGTCTGTGCCATTGTCAAAAGGATACCCCAGGAAAGGCAAGAACTGAAGTGAGAAAGCGTCATCACAACTGCTCCTTTCATTTCTCTTTCAAAGGTGACCAGCTAGCCAAAGATACATATGTTTTAAGTAATTATAATGCAACTAACTTAAGCACAGCCAAAGCTTTACCAATACCCAATTTACACAAATGCTTCCCACTCACCAGCTACAAGAAACTTGCCACATTAAGCCATGAAACTCAGCCAGATTTAGCCATGCACAAAGCGATCTCATTTACAGTTAGACTTAACCAAGACTCAAGAGTCAACAAGGAAGCCCTACAGCATTAGTCACAGCTCTTCCACCTCAAAACGTGAAGCTTTAACCATCGCTCCAGCCTCGCTAAGAGAAGGCTCAGGATGCGCTCGGCAGCGTCTGAAAGCAAACACTGAGTTTTTAAGCACCTATGCCATGGATCAGTTAAAAACCCACCCCCCAGAACTTCAATTAAAGCCCATCAAGAACGCTGGACAAAAATAATTAAACAATTAGTGTCCTCCTAGTAAATGTTGGAGGATCTACACTACCACCAGTAGCACTTCCTGAGGGTAGGAGGGGATGATGTCATGGCTGCATGCTACAGCATTGTCGGGTTCGTCTGGCTACACGCTGCTAACGGGACACTCCCTACAGAACTGTGACCACACACTCGGTTTTCCTGGTATCAGCAATCAGTTTAATAAGTGTTCAGAGACTCGCAATTAGCATAGAAACGCAGTGCAACCACCGAGTAAAACAAGGGGAGAGAAAAAAAGCAGACAGACAGCTGTAACAGGGTGGCAAACAAAGCTCCAAAGCATGAAAGAGAGAAAGGAATGTGGTTAAAAAATCTCCCCTAAGGAAGAATACTCTCTACGCCCGAGCTCCAGCTGTTTGACTTGCCCCGCTCCCTCCTCCACTCCATTATCCATTCTGGCTGTGATAATTTAACACAAACCGCCTGCGTCAACTGTTGAAGGGGAGATTCGGGTAAGGCAGCCTGGGATGCATCCAGAAAAAGGGGAAAAACTTTGGGATGGAAAGTTGAGGTGCGTTTAGGAGCGGGTCGCTTTGTGCCAAGAGCTCAGGAAGCTGCGAGGGAAGGCGGCAAGAACCTTTCCCTGCTGTAGCCTGCACCGACCAGAGCTTCACCACCGCCTCCACATGCACCTCGGCCCTGCACCCAGATTTGCATGCAGGGAGATCTGCCTTCACCCACAAAGCCACCCAGTGCCCTGCAAGAGGCTCCTACTGCCCCCCAGTCCACAGCAGACACTGCCAGAGCAGGTCTGGAGTGAGGAGGAAGAGGGGGAAAAAAGGAGGGAAAGGAATAAACCCGGCCAATCTTCAAGCCTGGAGGGCCGGATTGTCCACAGGGAAGGTGATTCCACGTTGGAGGGAGCGCTGCGAGGGTTGGGAAGTCACAAATGCAGCCAAAATGGCGCTGAGAATAAAAATATAATTTAAAGGAAGGTCGCCATATTGTAAACAGTGAGGCAGGGAGACACAGAGACAGCAACCTCCATTATTCCCAGCAGCTGCAGCAGCACGGAAGCGCTGGGAATGTCAGGCCTGGTGCGGAGACGCCACCGCCGCTTCCGTCCCTCCCTCCGGCCACAGCGCTCCGGAGGGTCCCCCCCGAAGCAAAGCACCCTCGGAGAGGGTGAGGAGGGGAAGTTCCCCGCTGGGGAGGGTGGAGGAAGGCCGGGCAGGGGCAGCAGCAGCGCGGGCAGGCCGCGCAGCCAGGGCCTCGCTCCTCCTCCAGGCCTCTCGGCCGCTGCTCGGCACATAAAGAAAGGAGGGTGGCAGCCCCCCACCCGCAGGGAGGGCAGCCAGGACGCTCTGCACCCCGGCTGCTGGGGATTAACGGCAGAGAAGGGGACGGACAGGAGTGGGGGGGCTGCAGGTTTGCATCTCCTTTTTGTTCCTGCCGTGCACCCCCCTTTTCCCAGCGCAAAGCTAACGGGGAGCAGGAGCTGCTGGAGGGAAGGTGCTGCCTGGGCCGGGAGGGCTGGATCCGGAGGGGGAACAGCGCCGAGCCTTACCAGCACTGGAGGTGGAAAGCGGCAGGGCAGTGATCGCAGCACAGCAGATCCCCTCCTTCCTTGCAGCTATCGCAGCTATCGTGGTTAGTGGCCCTGCCACTTCGCCTGGGCTCCTTCTCGGGCCTCCTGCTCTTCTTCTCCCCATCTTCGCTCTTGGGGGGAGCCAGGAGGGCCTGGATTTGCTGCAGGGACAGACACAGACAGCGCCTCTGAGGGGCTGGCACCGACCCTGACCCCAAGCGCCCTTCTCCCTCCTCACCGACGACGGGAGAGCGGCCCCGGGGGGGGGGACGGGACACAAGGCCTGTGCCGGGCCCGCCCCGCCCGCCGGGCCCGTGTCCGGAGGGCCTCTCCCGGGGATTGGGCGAGCTGCCTCCGTCCCTCCGCACTTCCTTCTATGGCCACGGGGCTCCGGGGGGGTGGGTGCCCCTCGCCATTTTGCTGCCCCGCGGCCTCCCCCGGTCCAGGCCTCTCCCCCCTGTCCGCCGCCCGGGCCTCACCTCCATGAGCCCCCCAGAGGTGTCCAGGTCGTAGACGATCGTCTTGGTCTCCATCTTCTCCCACATTCATCCAGCCCGGGAGCGGCCCCGAGAGCCGCCCCCCCCGGCGAGAGGGAGCAAGGCGGGGATAGGGGCTCGTTCTGAGGGGGGTAAAGGGAAGGGGGGTGTCCCCTCAGCAGCGGCGGCTCCGCGTCGAGGCGGGGGGCGGGCGGCGGGGCCTAGCCCACGGGCCGCTGCCTCCTCCGCCTGCAGCAGCGGCCGGGGGCGGCCGCGGGGCTCCCCGCTCCCGCTGCCATGTCGTGAGGGGAGGGAGGGGAAGGACCGGCCCCGCGCCCGCCGCCACCGCGCACGCACCGCGCACAGGCGGCGCCGACGCTCCAGGCCCCACCGCGCATGCGCGCCCCGCGCCGCCTCCCGCGGTCAGCCCTGGCGCGCCGGTAGAGGGCGGGGGGGGTGAGGGGGGGCGGAGAGCACATAGCCCTACCGCGCATGCGCCATTGCGGCTGCGCGCACAGGCGCGGTAAAATAGAGGGGGCTGGGCGAAAGAGGGCGGTGCGCAGGCGCGTGGCCGCCGTCACGTCCCCCGGGTGGTGCCGCCGTCCGTGACGTCACGACGCAAGGGGAGAGGGCGCGCCGGCGCGGAATCATTCCCGTGACGTCACCCCCGCGGAGGCCACGCCTCTTAAAGCGGCAATGTCATCCCGTGCAGCCCAAAGGGGAATGGTGTCTGGGGGTTCCCGGGGGCCCCCCCATGCAGGGCTGCCCTGCTGATGAAGATGACACTGCTTCTTCTAAAACACCTGTTTTTATTAATGAAACAACCAAAAGATGGGGGTGGGGGTGTCCTCTCCACCCCAGGAACCCCCATCCCGGGCGGGACCCGTCGGGGGTTGGGCCACAGCCATACCCGGTGTCCCCCGTCCTCGCCGGGTCCGTCCCCGTTGGGGTGCCGGGGCAGGCGGGGGGGACACGTCGGTGGCGGAGGGGACGCCTCAGGGAGGGAGAAGCAAGCGGGGGAGCGGGGGGGACGCAGCATGCTCGGTGGGGGGGACACACGACACGTCCCTGCGTGGCGGCGGTGGGAGACAGGGGGTGCAAGGAGGGCAGTACCTGTGCTGGGGTGGGAGAGGTGGGGGACACCCCCATGGCCACCCAAACCCTTTACCCCCCCCCCCCCCCCCAAGGGGCTTTGCAGGGTGTCCCCCTCCCCGCTGCACCCTCTGTTTCCCGGGGGGTCCCCACAACCCCGCTCCCCTGTCTGGGACCCTCCTTCATTGTGTGGCTGGGGGCTCGGGGATACCCCCCCAGTTCAGCACCCCGGGGTTGGGGTCGGGTGGCAGCGGGGCTCAGGCAGACCCCCCGGGGGTCAGGGTGGGTTGGGGGGTGCAGGGGGGTGGCTGGGTCTGGGTCAGTCCCACCAACCCCTTGGCTTGGGTCTCATTGGGAAAGATGGACCCAGCCCTTGCTGGGGGGGCCCGGGAGGGGTGGCTGCGGTGCCCGGCTCCATGCTGCCCACTCCTAGATGGACACTTCGTATTCCCTTGTCTCCTGCAAAGAAAACAGACTGCGAGGGGTTGGACACTCTGCAGATGCATGTCCCACCCCAGGTGCTGTCCCTGGATGGATGTCCCATGTTGTGAAAGGTCCCTGGATAGATATTCTGTGTATGGTCTCATCCCATGAATGGTCTCTGGATAGATGTCCATCCTGGGAAATGATCCCTGAATGTATGTCCCACCCCATCAACAAGCCCTGGATGTATACTCCATCCCATGTGTGGTCCCTGTGTGGATGTCCCATCCTGTGAAGAGTCCCTAGAAGGATATTCCATCCCATGCACAGACCCTGGATGGATATTCCATCCTATGTGGTCCCTGGATAGATGTCCATCACATGAAGGGTCCCTGGATGGATGTCCCATCCCGTGAATGGGACCTGGATGGATATTCTCCTCCATATGTGGTCCCTGGATGAATATCCTACCTAAACCATGATCCCTGCAATGCATCGCCCATTCCACTCCTGTCCTACCCCACACACAGCCCCTGGCACACATGGCTGATACAACCTAAGGTCCCTGGGGTGCTCAGCTCTGGCTGGGGAGACCTGGGGGACCAGTACTTACTCCTGTCTCATAGGTGGGGTTGTCAAAAGCTGACTCCACGGTGATATGGTCATAGGGGTGGGAGCCAGCGAGGGGCAGCTGCAGGGACGGCTTCCCCTGAAGCCTGTGGGGAGCAGACAGATGGAGCAGGAGGAACATGGTGACCCCATGGAGTGCCGGGGACCACCCGGCCACTCACTTGGAGAAGTAGAGGTAAATGCCCCCGATGAGCAGAGCCACCACCAGGACGGGCAGGAAGACGGCGATGGCGACATTGGTGCCCTCCAGCGCTGGTCCCGATGGCACAGCCTTGGCCACGGCTGCATGGGATAGTCGGCTCAACGAGGGGGCACCCCGCCTCGGCTACACCTGGGTGCTTGCCTGCACCCCATCACCCCCTTGCCCTTACCATCCAGGTTGCGGTTGCTGTAAAACTCATCATAGGAGGCTGGGGGAGGGAGGAAAGAAAGAAGCCGGGATCATCAGCAGGAAGTGGGGTGCTGGGGGCCGCTGTGGGGTAATGGGGGTGCTCTCACCCGCCTTGCAGATGGGAGGGGAGCTGCTCCAGCGCGACGGGTGCCCGGGCAGGCAGCGCAGGCTGCTCTCGCCCAGCAGCGCTCGGCCGTCGGTGCAGGAGAAGCGCAGGGTGGCTCCCGCCGGGTACAGGCGCCGCTCGGGGCTCTGCCGCCCGCCCGCCGGCACACCGGGGTTGTGGCACGGCTCGTAGGTCTCCGCTGTGGGGCAGGGACACGGTGCCTTCAGTGCCCATCAGGGACCATCAGTGCTCATCAGTGCCCATCAGTGCCCATCAGTGCTCATCAGTGACCATCAATGCCCATCGGTGCCCATCAGTGCCCATCAGTGCCCATCAGTGCTCATCAGTGCCCACCAGTGCTCATCAGTGCCCATTAGTGCTCATCAGTGTTCATCAGTGCCCATCAGTGCCCATCGGTGCCCATCAGTGCCCATCAGTGCCCATCAGTGTAGGGGATGTGGCCTGCGAGAGGGGACCTGACTCACGGATGCACTTGGGGAGGCGGTCGCTCCACTTGGGTCCCCCCGCGGCACGCTCGTGGCACGTCAGGGTCCCGCTGCCCGCCAGGATGTAGCCCTTGTCACAGATGTACTGCACGGTGCCTCCCACCGGGAACCTGGGGCTGGAGACCACCCTGCGGCTGTGCTCGGCGTCCCCGGGGTCCCGGCAGGAGGTCACTGCAGGCAAAGGGACCAGTTGTGATGGTGGCTGCTGGGGATGTTCTGCAGGGCAAGGGGATGCCCATGGGCACAACTCACCCCGCTCGCAGGTAGGCAGGTCGCCGCTCCATGTCAGGTCCCAGTGGCACATCAGGAGGTCGGTGCCAGTCAGCTGGAAGCCAGGATAGCAATGGTAGGTGACCACGGTGCCATGGAGCAGCTCCGGCTGCGATGATGTCTTCCAGCCATTGGCAATGTCTGGCAGCTCAGGGCAGGTATCATTACGAGGGACCTCTGCGAGGGTGACAGGGTGAGTGGGGTAGTGTGGGACACCAGGGACAACGGTGGCACTATCCCACCATGGGCCTCACCAGAGAAGTGGATGACAAAGCCCTGCCGATAGGCAAAGGCACCAGCACCAGGGTCAGACTGGAACTGGACGGTGACATCAGCGGTGGAGGCATAGAGCTTGAAGCGGCCGCGGGCGCCCGTGTACTGGCCCAGGATGCGCGCCGTGAGGTCATCCCCATCATAGAAGGTCAGCACGTCCCCGGAGCCCAGCCGCAGCCTGGGGAGCAGGGCGGTGAGGGCAGGGGGGAGCATGGATCCCAAACCCCTCCATCCCCGTGGCCATCCCCGCACTCACACGCGGACATCCAGCATGATGCGCTTGTCCTCCTCCACATGCAGCCCCCAGATACAGTCCTGGCCCTTGCCGTATGCCTCTGGCCAGTTGGGTGACAGAACCACACCGGCTGCATCCGTCAGCTCCCCGCTGCACACCGCTGTGGGTGTGTGATAGGCTCAGCATCACTGTGGGGCACCCACCACAGCGCCCACCACCCAGTGTCCAGCACCCACCATTCCCATTAGCTAAAGCTCCCACTGCATCTCACAGATGCAGCACACACCACAGCACATCCCTCCTGCTCTATCCCCAGCTCCGTCACCAATGGCACCCCCCAACTCCAGCACCCCCAACCCTATCTCCAGCTCCCTTTTCCCTGCCCTGCCGCTGGTGCCCACCACGGCATGCTGGCTCCGTCTCATTCCACTGTGGATCACTGGGGTCGATGCACTCGATGATGGTGGAGCCCTGCTCCAGTGTGTAACCAGGGTCACAGCTGAACTCCACTGTGGTGCCCACTGGGTACCGGGGGTCACTGGCCGTGAAGTTCCCATACTTGACAAAGGGCTCATAGCAGTGCCCCTGCTCGAAGGCTGCGGGCACAGGGGCAAAGGTCTGCAGGGGCCAGGCGGGCATGGGGGAGCCTGGGTGCCCCCCTCCACCCCGGCCCCATACCCTCATAGCGCAGCGCCATGCCCGCAGCGGCCCCGCTGCTGTCGGTGCTGAGCTCCACAAAGAAGTGTCGCCCGGTGCTGAGCAGCCCCTCGATGGGCAGATACTCCACCTCGTAGGAGTCGTACACTGGTGGTGCCTCCACGTTGTTGCCGTTGCGGATGATGAGCCTGGCAAGGCATGGCAGGGGCAGGGTGCTGTGGTGGCCATGGCCAACAGCACCCATCCTTGGCCATGGGTGGTAGCAAGGCCGCAGCCATGGCCAGCAGCATCCATCCTTGAACATGATGAACAGCACCCACCTTTGGGCATAGCCAATGACACCCATCCTTGAACATGGTGAATGACACCAACCCTTAGCCATTGCCAATGGTGTCTTCTTTGGACATGGCCAACAGTGCCCACACTTGAGCATGGCCAGTGACACCCATCCTCCAACATGACCAACAGCATTGATATGTCAAATGACACCCATCCTTGAATATGACCAAAGGTACCCACATCTACAGGCAAGGCCAACACCACCCATCTTTGGGTATGTCCAAGAGCTCCATCCTTGGCCATGGCTCAGTGTGGGGCTGCTCCACAGTGCCCCGATCCCTCCAGTTCCCCCTACCCTGTTGCCAAACCTGTCATCATCCTCTGCCAGCGACACCTTCTCGAAGTGGAGGTGCAGACGATGTCCAGCGGGCGCCTCCAGCAGCCAGTGACACGTCAGGTTGTTGCTGTAGTTCCCAGGGAAGCCAGGCGAGACGATGCGTCCCACCGTGGCGTTCCGCACCACACCACCGCATGCGGCTGCAGGACAGGCACCATCAGCACCCGGCTGTGCCGCGCCGGCCGCACCGCATCCCCGGTGCCGGTGCTCACCGAGGCAGAGGGGCTCGCGGGCGCTCCAGAAGGGCCGGGTGGCATTGAGGCAGGTGATGCGGTGGCTGCCCTGCAGCTGGTAGCCGGTGGTACAACGGAAGCGGGCGTCCCCGCCGGGGTGCAGGCTGCTCACCGACACCTCCCCGAACGCCGGTCGTGCCGGGAAGGGGCAGCTCAGCACGTAGGCTGGGGGCAGGTTTGGGGTTATGGATGGGGATGGAGCCCCCTAAAGACCCCAGCCCACCCAGCACCCTGGTATGGGTGCTGCAGGGCTGGTGACACAGTGCCTATGTCTTGTCTGTAATCATACAATGAGCCGGGTTGGAAAAGAGCTTTAAGATCAAGACCTTTCCTGCCAAGGCCACCACTAACCCATGGGGGCCTCGTCTCCATGCTGTGTGAACACTGCAGGGACGGTGACCCCAGCACTGCCCTGGGCAGCTGTTCCAGTGCCTGAGCACCCTCTCCATGAGTAAATTGTTCCTAATATGCAGCCTAAACCTCCCCTGATGCAGCTTGAACCTGTTACTTGTGCTATCACTTGGGAGAAGAGACTGACCCCACCTCACTCCATCCTCCTTCCAGGTAACTACAGAGAGCAATAAGGGCCCCCCTGAGCCTTCTCCAGACTTAACCCCCCAGGTCCCTCAGCCATTCCTCCCCACACTTGTGCTCTAGGCCCTCCAACAACTTCATTGCCCTTCTCTGTGTTCTTCCCCCACTTAACCCACCATTGGCACAGGTAAACTCTGCTGCCCATCACCATGCTCTGAGTTAACATTGCACCAGTGAGGGAGCCCCTGGGAGGTACCAGGGTGGTGGACGCTGCCCATACCTTGGTATCGGAAGTGGTAGGAGCTGGGGCTGTGGGGCTGGGGGCTCTGGAAGCGCAGGGTGAGGATGTTGGCAGGGCTGCGGATGACCTGGCCCCGCAGCAGGAAGGACTCATTGGCCAGGAGGGTGGGCTCCAGCCCCCCCATGCTCTCCACTGTCAGCGTCTCCCCCTCTGCCAGGCTGATGTTGTGTACCTATGGGGACAGCCAGAAATCACCACCCCCGTACCTGGCTTGGGGCTGGTCGTTGGGGAGTTTGCCCATGGTTGATAGTGTGTTGGTGCCTTCCAAACACAGTTACCAGCACCATAAATCATCCTGCCCTGCACAGAGTGAGCCCACCACAGCACAGCCAGGCCCACACCGACAGCCTTGCCAGCAGCTCCAGCCCTCTGGAGTGATTTGCTATTAATGATGTTAATTAAGCAGTGGTGTGTGGTGATGGAGGAACCAGGGCTGACTGTGGAGCCTCTGGCTCAACACTGGCTTTCAGCAAGCCATGGGGAGAGGTGAGGACACACATCCATGTGCCACCAATGGGAGCAGAACATGGCCTCAGCACCAGCTTTTGGTTCCAGCAGATGGGAATTGGGGTTTCCTGGCTCTGCACCACAGCAGCACTCACACCTCCATCAGTGCTTCATTAATTAATCCTGCATCCCTGCTCCTGTTCTGGCTACCAGCCATGGCAGCTGGCGAGCACAGAGCATCCTGTGTGCACCCACAGCCCTGCCACAGGGCCCAGCTCTGCTGGCTCGGGGCCATGGGACAGGGACAGGACTATGTGTTTGCTTGCACTCCACAGTGATGGCACAGAGCAGGGGACATGCCACACTCACCCATGGGCACTCGGCATCCCATCCCACCTGCAGTTCCCATCTCACCTTGAGCTCCACTCCGTAGCCAGGGTAGACAGAGATGGTGTAGGTGCAGTCCAGGCTGCCATCATAAGGGACACTGGCCAGCTCCGGGGACACCAGCCAGCCCTCAGGACCCACCAGCGTCCTATTGCAGGGGGCTGTGGTGACAGAGGAGACCCCTGCTCAGCCCCACTTCACCCCAGCTCCCCCCAGCTCCCTCCCCAGCACTCACCAGGCCCCTGCAGTGTGGTGACAGTGGTGGTGGTGATGGTGGAGGTGGTGGTGGTCCCCTCCTCATCCCCATGGACCACAACATCCCCAGTGTGGGATCCTGGAGATGTACTGGGAGTGATGGGTGCCTGGCTGGGTGGGGATGTGGGGCTCGATTCCAGCACCCTGGCAGGGGACCACGAGGGATCAGCAGCCGGTACAGCCCCCCATGCATCCCCCCATGGCCCTGGGTGCCCCGCTGGTGTGGTCAATGGGTCAGTGGGGAAGGCAGCCCTGGGCAGGGCAGGGGTGCGTGGTGGGGGCTCAGGGGCTGGGGGGCCAGGGTCTGGCTGCAGGGCACCAGCGGGCAGGACAGGACCAGGGCCCCCAGGCAGGAAGGGTGCCTGGCCCAGGTAGTCCTTCTTGAGGAAGGCTTCGTGCAGCAGGTCCTCCAGCAACGGGTGGTGGTTGAGGAGCTTCAGTGTGGGTGCTGTGCTCACGAATCGAGCCTCTGCCTCCCGCTCCTCCGGTGTGGGCAGCGCCGTCGGCTCCCTCTCGGCCTCAGCATTGTCCCCGGCTTTCCTCGCCAGCCCATTGAAACCTGTGGGGAGGAGAGAGTGTGGGGTGCTGGGGACCTGTGGATTGATGCTGTGTCATACACTGATGCTGCATCAGGGACCGACGCTTCAGTCTGGACCAGTGGTGCACTGTGGACTGATGCTGCATCATGGCCCTGGGGACCAGTGATGCACTGGGGACTGAAGCTGCCTCACAAACCAATGCTGTGCCCAATGTGGCGCTTGGGGGCAAACCTTGGCCATGGACTGATGCTGCACCAGGGAGCAATGCTGGTGCAGCATCAGTTCTGTGCTGCACTGGGGACCAACACGTCACCATGGACCAACAGTTCATCCTCCATCCGGAGGGGCAACACCTCCTGCTCACCAATACTGCACCAAACCCAGGATGACAAACAAGCACACTGACCACATGCAGTGGGATCTGCCCTGGTAATCAAGCCATGGCTAATTAGTGCATAACTGCAGCACATTAAGGGGTGCTCACCCCTCCCCTTGCAGACGTGCAGGTGATTGCCATGTCTGCCATAACCAGCTGTGCAGGGGATGCCATGGCTCCTCTGAGCACGAATCCCTGAGCAAACCCCAGACACTTACAGCCTTTAGACCAAAACCAAAAGCATTTAATCAGCCTTAATGAGCCACCAGCATCTCTCCCTGTTGGGTCTGGTCTCCTCTCCCGGCGGGGGGGGCACAGCTCCCCAGCCCCACCATGCCATGGCAGGAGGGGATGCCACGGTGGCAGGGATGCTACAGCAGCACCCAGCATCCCTTTATGGCCAGTTGGGAGGCTACAGGAGCACAAGGGCATGTCCTGCCACCAAGCACAGGCGCTGATGACATGATACTGTCAATTACCAGGTAATTATACTGATCTGTAGCAGGGCAGGGCCCTAGGAAGATTAATTACTCTGTGACTGCTGCTTTTAAGGGACTATTAAGAGACATTAGCTTGGGTGAGCAGTGTGGGGGGGAGCTGGTGGGTGCCAGGAGGCATCCTCACCACCCCACCACCCAGTGCATCCCCTTGGCTCCCCTAGCACTATCCCGGGATGGTGGCAATGCCATGGCCACAGCAGCACGGTGGGAGGTATCTGACCACACTGGCTCCAAAAGGTTCACTTGCCCCCCAGCAAGGCCCGAATTGGTTTTTAATGGGATCCATTTATTTGAACATAAAATTTAATGAGTTTGTACTGAAGGGCACCAAAACCTCTCTTAGGCTTTAATAG
This sequence comes from Melopsittacus undulatus, assembly GCF_012275295.1. Lineage (NCBI taxonomy): Eukaryota > Metazoa > Chordata > Aves > Psittaciformes > Psittaculidae > Melopsittacus > Melopsittacus undulatus. The sequence goes on along the minus strand of NC_047539.1, from coordinate 9,801,401 downwards.
CAGATTAGTGTGCAGGGACCAGCCCCTCAGAGCGAAGGCTGGATGAGGGATGCTCACCCTTGGCCTCCTGCACTCCTTGTCTATGACATCTCAGTTGCCCAGGATGCTGGGAGCACAGTGGTCCCCACTGGGGCTGCTGGATGAGATGGGACCCCACAGCAAGATCCCTACAGGTCCTACCTGGGTGATGTGGCACCCTGGGCTGGGCAGTGCCTAGGCAGCGGGCACTGCCCTGGGCTCCGCATGGTGCTCTGTGTACCACAGGATGCTCCTAGCACCATGGGATGCCTCTGGGTACCATGAGCTAATCCTGACACCAGGGGATGCTCTGCATACCACTGGATGCTTCCAGCACTACAGGATGATTCCAGCACCAGAGGATGCTCAGAGCTGGAGATGCCCTTGGATGCAGGATGCTTGGAGCACTGTGAGAAGTTAACAAAGTGCCCAGATGTTGCCACCCATGTCCCTTAAGCACCACCAGATTAAGACCCTCCACCCCTACAGATGTCTCTAAGCAGCTTATCTCCAGCACCACATCTGTGTCCCTCCCGCATTGCCAAGGAGACCAGGGGCTGGTGACATTAAACCCTGCCACCCACCACCCACCTCACAGCCCCTGGCATCCCTCCGGGGCTCAGGGTGCCCACAAGGACCCATCAAAACCCCAACAGCCGGGTGCCCATGGGGACTGAAGCAGGGCTGGGGTCCTAATCCCTCACATTGGCTTTACCAGGCAGGAGTCTGTTAACGGAGGCCGGGGAGATGCTCCGACTAATGTGGCTGCGGCGGCGGCTGCCCCCCCGTCGGGAATCAATGCTGCTGGCTGTCACAGATACATAAATAAGGCAGCGTGTGGCCTCCTGGGGAGCAGCGATCGATGCTGCCCGACAAGAAAGTAATAACACAGCAGAGGCCACGGGTCAGGGCTGCCCCAGGAGCATCGTGGTGCTGCTCCGTGCCTCAGTTACCCCATCGGTAGGGGGGTGATGGCTGCAGGAGGTGCAGGCAGCCGGGTCCATGGGGACAGGGGTTGGGGCTTGCAGGAATCCAGGCTTATTTCCAATTTAAAATCCAATCTGGTTTTGCCCCCGTGGCCGGTGCCTGCAGCGGTGATGAATGAGCTGTCAGGCAGCTGGCGCCATGCTCCCCCCTCCACAGCTCCTGCACTGGGTACGGGACGTGCCCGCTTGATGCCAGATCCCCATCTCCATCTCCTGCCGTGGGGAATGGGGACCCTCGCTACCAGCAGGCAGGGAATGAGGGCGGATGGGAAGGTGTAGGCAGTGTGATAGCACAGGCAGTGTCAGGATGCAGGCAGGAGCAGTGGGTGGTGTAAACGCAGGCAGGGATGGTGGGTGTAAGCAGTGGGTAGGTGAGTGCAGGGAGGTGCACACACACAATGTGATGGTGCAGCAGGGATGTGCAGGCAGCTCCCTGTGCCAACACCACTGCCAAGCAGCCAAAGCACTGCCATACAGCAAGCTGGGCACCCCATTGGCACCCACATCCTGCTACCCCCTGGCCTCCTCCATGCCCAGATGCCCAAGTCAAGGATGCTGAAGCAGCTGGAACCAAGGAGCTGCCCCGGTGCCTGGGGCTGCTGCTGGTGAGCGCTGCCTCCAGCCCTGGCAGCTACCAGAAGAGCTCAGTTTAATATTCATGGCGGCGCTGGAGGGGAAGCGTTTGACCTTGTATGTTCTGCGATTCTCCTTGAATTGAACAGTCATTTACCCGCTGACACATGTCACATGTCACCAAACCAGCTCCCTGGAGCACCGCGGCTGTGGCACACCGAGCATCACCGACACCGAGCGGGCAGCAGCTGCAGAGCCCAGCGGGCACTGGGGTGCCCATCCCCGGGGTCTGCCTCGCTCCCCCCCTGCTGAGGGTGCTCTCATCCCCTCCTCATTGCCCACAGTCTGTAATCCTGCTTTCCCTGCGGAGCATTTGTACAGCAATTTCCCTGAGCGGCGGCGGCAGCAATGAATTGCATGTCTGCTGCTGTTTCGGACCTGAGCACTGGAGCCGCGCGGTGCCACATCCCTCCTCCCCAAATCAGTGCCCAAATCAGCCCCATCCCAGCCCCGCATTGGTATCCCTGGGGTGGAACCCCCATTGATGAGCAGCACCTGGTCTGTGCCACCCCAGGGTGCCCGTGGTGTGGGTACCAGCTCCCCACAGGGCTCTGTGCCAGCCTGGGCTCCACAAGGACACAACACAGCTCATCCCCTGGCACACGAGGGTGGCAGAGGGGGTACCCATCCTATAGGGCACCCCTGGGTGCATGGGTCCAAGCAGGAGGCAGGCAGGGAGAGCAGAGCCACACTGCCCTCCCAGCTCCCCTTCCCTGTGCCTGCTGCTGGCGACAGTCATTGAAATGCGCTTGTCTGGCTCCGTGTTGGGCTGCTCAGCCATCACCCTCCCGCAGACACTGATCCCTCGCAGCAGGTGGGAACCATGGAGCATCGCACCAGGGTTGGCATCCCAGCTGCCTCCAGCACCTGCCTTTGTTCCTCTAGGAATTCAACATGAGCATCCCCTTGCCAGCAAACCCTGCTCCATCACTGCTCGTCAGGTAGGATCCCAGACTGATTTGGGTTGGAAAGACCTTAAAGCTCATCCAGTTCCAACCCTCTGCCACGGGCATGGACACCTTCCATTAGAGCAGCTTGCTCCAAGCCCCTCTGTCTAACATGGCCTTAAACGCTGCCAGAGACGGGAACGAACCAAAGCCACCATCTCCTCCCATTGCCATCTCCCAGGGCAGCTGGGGACCCTCAGAGCCAGCCCTGCCTGGGCATCACCCCCATGCACTGCCCAGCATCAGCTGGTCCTGTCTTTCAAGCACCTCTCTCCATTTTCACAGGGTCACAGCAGCACTCTTGCAGCTGATTAATATTTGATCCCTTCAGCACAGCTCGTTACTGCATTTAAATTATATATGTAATAATCGCCAATGGCATGGCAAGTGTGCAGGCCAGTGCCTGGTGCTTCTCACACAGGCTGGGCATTGAGCACATTCCCAATGGGATGCTCTGACACCTCAGAGGATGAGACAAGGGGCACCAGGTCTCAATGCAGGGTAGGCAGGTGGGGAGCCAGGGAGATGGAGACATCCTCTGACAGGTCCAGGCAGCCCCTTTGCCACCCAAGGATGTCCATGGACGGAGCAGTGCTGGTACCCTGGATGGCTCCATCTCTCTGACAGCCAAAGGAAGGGATGCTGGTGCTCTGGAGCTGCTGCCTGTGACTAGAGGGAATCCATTACCTCCCTGTTATAGGCAGCTTTCAAAGGCAATCTTTCAATTGTGTGCATTTAAAGAATTGATCGAAGGCAAAATTATCCTCTCCCGCCAGAGTCACCACAGACACAACTCCATCCACCTCCCCTGCAGCCTCCCTGTGCTCACAGGGAGCCTGGATCATCCCTGGCCTTCACCCCAGCACAACCCTAGTGAGCCCCGCTCCCATCTGAGGGTCCCCCCATTGCTCTGCACCAGCCCTGGGGTGCCTTTGCTGTGCCCTTGCCCCTTTGCACCCCATTTTCCTCCCACATTCCCACTCTCTGGCTCTGCCGGGTGCCTGCACAGAGCCTGTGGCCATCAGACCTCCTCGGTGCCAAATTCATCCCCACCGGCAGCAGGTCCTGCCGCAACCATGGGGATGATGGAGGCGGCTGGTGCAGCCCTGCATCCCCATGGGGCACCCTGCCCTCCCATCCTCTGGCTTAAGAGCATTATCCATATAATCCCAGCCTGGCGCACGCAGTGTGGCAGTGATGAACTCCTCTGAGGCACTCAGGGATGAGCACATACGCTGTTAATTACTGTAGCAGATCCTGCTCCCTACCCTCTCCCCTCTCCCCTCACCAAAACCCTGAGCAGCACCACAACCCCAGGGATGTCTTGTCCCCACACCCATTGTTCCTATGATCGTGGTGGATGTGGCTGACACTGGACAGCATGGCATGGCTCATGAGGGCACAGTCAGGCCATGTGCCACCCACTACAACCCACAGGCTGCAAGAACCCCAATTACAAGGAGGTCCCTTCAGCACAGCATAGATGATCCCCCAAAGAAGCCAGGCCTGCCATGGCTTTAGAGAGCTGGCAAAAAGGGGTGCAGTGGGGCAGGGTGGATGGAACCATGCCTGGTACCATACCCCGGCTGCATCAGTGCTGTGGGGCCCAGACCACACTTACTCCTATGGACACTGGCAGCTGATGCTGCCCCATGGCTGCGCCAAGCCTGCAGGGTGCTGGGCTCTGGCCCCACATTGCCACCATCCAGGGGACATCACCAATCCCCTCAGCCTGGGTGAGGGTTCTATGAACCCTGTACCCATATCACCCTGATCCATGGCACATCCTCAACAGGCTCCAGCCCATCAATGCCAAGTCAAGGCCAGAGTGACAAGGTGGTGCTGCATAGAAATCAGGGTCCTGGGCTGGGAGCCCTGCCTAATGGGGGACAGGGAGCAGGTGAATGAGTGTCAAGGACAATGCTCAGCACATGGGGGGGACACAGGGTGAATGGAACCCCACAGCTCCCAGCCCTGGGAAGAGCTTGGCACCTCCCAGGGCATCCCTACCTCTAACACTCTGGGAAACGCACGTACAGAGTTTAATTAACTTTATTGATATTCAGAAATTAGGGGACTGACTAGAGGTAATTGCTCATTAGAAATCATTAAACTGACACTGTAAGCACCAGCCTCCCTTGGGGGAAGCCAGAACCCTGCTCCCAGGACAGAACCAGGCACACAGACCCCCCCAACCTCTCTACACCCAGTGAGGTGGGAGATGTGGGTGCCACGGCCTTGTCCCACTTGCTGCCATGCAGAAGTTCCCCCATCCACCCTCTCCACCCAAGCAAGAGGCTGTGGCATCACTCCCGGCGGCACAGTGAGACGGGAATAGCAGCGGGCACAGGGCCACGACGCCCTTCCCTGGCTGGGCTCTGCTGCCAGATGGGGAGTTTATGTAAGTCCCTGCACGGCTGCTGCCTGCAGCTTGGCTGAGCCCCGCAGGCAGCCTGCGTCCCCCTGCCCGCACCCTGCCAGGGCCAGCAGGGATGGATCCCCCACCCTGCCCATGGTGGACTGGGGCACCCCAAGCCCTGGTGTGTCCCCAGCCTTGGGGTTTGGGGCAGCAGGGCCGCAAGGTGTCAAGGTTGCCCGTGCCCCATGGGTAGCAGAGCTAAGGAGCTGAGCTGGGTGTTGGCTGCTCTCCTTGGGAAGGACCAACCCTCACTATCCCTTCATCTCCCCTGTTTCCTCCCCATAGCCAAAGGGGTCACCCCAAGCGAGCCAGAGGGGAAGGGGGGGTCAGAGACGAATGCCCCCGGGCCCCACAGCACGGAGGGACCGGCTCGCAGCCGGCGAGGGCTGTCGAAGGGCTTGATGCTGAGGGCGCTGGTCCCCCCTCGGTAACACCGGCAGCGGGGCTGCCGCCGGAGCCCGCCGGGGGCGGCGTTGCACCATCCCGGCTGCAAACAGCTCTGCGCCCCCGGCGGAAGGAGGGGGGGGGGTGCGGCGGATAACGGAGAGGCGATGGCGGCAGCCCCCCCGGTGCGGAGGGGTCGAGCGCAAGTTGGCAAAGTTCAGCGGCGGCAGGGCCGGGGCCACCGGTACCGGGGGTTGTTGTGTGTGTGTGGGGGGGTGACCGGAGGGGGGGGGGTCACGGTTGTGAGGACGGGAGCGGGGGGGGGGGGGGGGGGGTGATCGCGGTCCCGGCTCTTACCGTGCGCGGTGGCCCCGAGCAGCGCGGCGAGCAGCGGCAGCAGCCGTGCGGGCGGCGGCGTGGAGCCCATGGCCGCCGGTCAGCACCGCGGACAGCTCCGCGCTGCGGGCACGGCCGCGCCGCAACGCTCCAATCCCGCGGCCGTGGCAGGAGGGGGGGACGGACCCCACCGTAATGCTCCGAGTGCGGCGCACGCAGATCCTGCGGGCTGGAATGGGAGGGAATGGGGAGGGAACGGAGGGGGAATGGGGAGGGAACGGAGGGGGGGGCTCCTCCCTGCGACCCCCCCTTCCGGCCGTAGCTCTCCAAGCGCGGCGCCCGCAAACACTGGAGATGGAGGTGGGGGGAGGGGGATCTCCTATCACCACCTTCCCAAATATAAACGACCCTCCAGGCTGGGAGCCTATGGGAGAGCTCAGCAGTACCCACCCCATCATATCCCCCACCCCATCATATCCCCCACCCCATCATATCCCCCACCCCATCATATCCCCCACCCCATCATATCCCCCACCCCATGCTGGGTACCCACCCCCTTCAGCTGCCCTTCTCCATCTCCTGCTGCTAAATAGCCCCGTTAGAGCTGAGCTCATCATCCCTAATCAGGACAACCTGTGCCCAGGGCAGCCCTCGCAGCTTGGGGGGGGTGTATTCTGTGTTCCAAGGGGCTCACACCCCTTCCGAGGGCCGCCAGCCCTGCAGCAGCAGATGGCGTTGGCACCGCCGCCGGACGGCTCTGGCGTGGGTTAAAAATAGACACAAACCCGGCTCTTTGTTGAGTAACCCCCTCCCCATCTCCACCGGAGCCCACATGGCTTCTCCTCCCCGCACGGAGCTGCAGCCCGGCCAGCCCCGGCCCACGCAACCATCACCCGATGGCAGGAGCACGGCAGGAGCACGGCAGACCTCGGCTTGGGATACGGGCAAACCCATGCCTGCGGTGGGACCGATGGGGCCTCACCCCGGGGGGATGTGGGGCAGGCAGGGGGCAACTGATGCTTCCTGCAAAACGCTTTCAAGCTCTAAACCCAAAACTTTGATCTGCCGGTAGCTGCATCAATGTTTAATGCACCAAAGGCCTGGGAGGGTTTGGAAGATGAACATTTTGAGGCCAAATTGAAGTTTTTTGATATTATGATATTCAAATAGTTTTTAAGCCTCCCAACACTTCCCCTGGCACATACCTGGACTGCTAATGAGGGGCTGCCTCCTGTTTGGGTTTGACACAAAGCAAACAAACCCTTTGCAGGTGCCTTCAGAGCATCCAGATGGGGAAATAAATGGGGGCGAGCACAGCACAATGATGCTGTGCTCCTCAAGCAGCATCCTGACTCCCTAATTCTTCCTTAAGTGCCAGTTGGCACTTTGATGGAGTATGTATGAGGCTGGCACAGCCCAGCATGAAGCGCTTGCATGGGTGGTGATGGGCTTTTGGGATACCCCAGCTTCCAGCCCAGCGTGCAGTGGATGCAATGGATGCAATGGGTGTAATGGGTGCAGTGGGTGCTGTGGGTGCAATATGTGCAATGGGTGCAGCAGGTACAGAGCTGCTGAGCCCTGCCTGGCCTTGGCCAAAGCTCCTCATTCCCAGTTTCTCCTGCTACCCACAGATCCGATCCAGGTTCAGCTCCTGCAGCCCGAGCTGGGCTCTTTCCCCATCAATCCCACCCTGTGCCAGTGCCAGTCCCAAGTTTTCCTATCCATCCTCTCAGCCTGCACTGGGAATACTTCATTTTTACTGTGCTCTCCTGCCCAGCGCCGGCTGCTTTGGGAAATGGATTTCTGCCCCATAATTTAAACCCAGGACAAGAGGCAGGGGTGATGGAGACCATGTTCTCTCTCCTATCCAGCACAGGGCTGAAGTGGCACCCCAGAAATTCACCCCAATACAAGATGAGCCCATGCAGCTGCTTTCTGGGGTTTGGGGTACAGACATCCCCAAATGGGAGCAGCCCTGGTTGGGATCATCCATGCAATGAAAGTGATGGTTTAAGGAGTCCCACAGAGCCCTGGAGGTGGTCACTGTCTCCTCCAACACCAACGACCATCCCTGCACCCCACAACAGCCTCCCCTGCTTCACAGCATCGTGAGCAAGGCTCTTCCAACCCGACCTATTAACACACTGTTAACAGGAGAGGAGTTCATTTTGCCATGTAATGTTTCACGGATAATTAATTATCCTTCATCTTCCCAGCACAAAAAGAAAGAGGAGCAGGTAAGAGATGCTGTTCAAAGCACAAAAAACCAGCTGAAACCTGGGGAAATTGGTGAATTACTTGCAACATCAAAGGTGAGGGAGGATGTGCTGATTTAGTGGGGTGATGCAGAGCCCTGGGCATCGCAGTGGTGCTGAGGCCAACATGTACTCATTGCATTAGTGGTCCTGGGGAATAGCACTGATGAGGGGTCTGTGAGGGACCCCATCCTTTGCTTGTGCTCCCCATCCTTGTCCCATCACCTCCCCATCCCTGTCTGCTGCTGGATCTACCTTTGTATGATGCTGGGGTATCCCCATGACCCAGTTGAGCACCACGTTGAAGGGGGGGAAGGAATTCCCCCCAGCCTGGTCCCCAGTGCTCCATCCATCATCGGATGCGAGCAGCAATGTAAGTAATGATATTTAACATTGCATAATAACGACAATTAACCAGTAACTAATGCCTTTTACACCACGGAAGGCAGAGTAAATTAATTCCCCTAATGAGCTGTCAGGCAGCACAGGGGCACTGGCAGCCCCTGCCTGTGTTACCCCCCCCAGAAAGCATCACTGAGTGTCCTCAAATCCCAAATCACACCCCATATTTTGCACCAGCACCAGTGGGACATGGGGCTTCACATCCTGGCTGCTCTGAGCCCTAAATCACCCCTATCTCCTGCTAAAGACATAGCAGCAACAACAAAAGATGGCACCAAAATGGTTTATGGCTGTAATAAATTGTGCTGGAGGGAAAAAAAACCAACCTGTTTGTCTTGCAGCAAGCGGGGGGTTCCCATTGCACACCAATGGGAATGTTGCTGAGCCCCATGTCCAGGGACCAGCAGGGAGGGAAAGGGGGATTTATTGGAAACACTTTTCCTTCACGTTTATCTCACCCTATTGCTCTGATCCTGCTGGGGGGTGAGGGTGATGGAGGGGTGCAGTGCTCTCTGGTATGCAGGGTTCAGGCTGGTCCTGGTGGGAAGGATGCGGCTCCCATTGTCCCTGTTGGGGCTGGAGGGTGGCCAAAGCTGCCCCACCAATGGCTGGACTCTGCCCCATCCCTCCCCTTGGCTCTGCTCCCGGCTGCCGGCAGGGATGGGAACAAGGACGGACATGGCTGCCTCCAGCCAGCCCCACCAGGACACCTACGATGCCATCGTCATCGGGGCCGGCATCCAGGGCTCCTTCACTGCCTATCACCTGGCCCAGCGCCACAAGGACACCCTCCTGCTGGAGCAGGTACCGTGGCCCCAGCCCTGCCATGTCCCCAGCTCCACTGTGTCCCCAGTGACAGTGAGCTGGGGTGGGTGCCTGCGGACCTGGGTACCCTCTGCATGGCATGGAGCGGAGCTGCCACATGTGCCCCGTGCCAGGACCCTGGTTTCCCAGCACCACAGGTATCAGTGGGGTCAGGGGGTGGTGGTAACCCCCATGTCCCCCTGCTCCACAGTTCATCCTGCCCCACTCTCGAGGCAGCTCACATGGGCAGAGCCGCATCACCCGCAGTGCCTACCCCCAGGTGCCCTATGCCCGCATGATGCCCGACAGCTTCCGCCTCTGGAAGCGGCTGGAGAACGAGGCCGGCACCAGCCTGTACAGGTGATGGCAATGGGGATGCAGCCCCACTGGGCACTGTTCCCTCCACGTGGGGCTGGGGGCCGCAGAACCTGTATGTCAGGGCTGGATGAGGCCGCCCCGGCAGCAGCTGCCAGTGCTGGGTAATTTATGGGGCTTGTAAGGAAGCATCGTTAAGGAAATGAGCATCCAAATGATCCTCTGCTGCTGGGGTCAGGGCTGATGGCAATAGCTGGATGTGGTGGGGGGTGAGTGGGATGCTGGCATCTGCATCCTCCCCATGCATCACCCCACACACCCATATCCCCATTATCACCTGTATAGCCAGTATCACCCAGCATGCCTAACATCAGGCATCGCACATCCCAAGCACCACCATTGCTAGTGCCTCGGCTTCCCCCAGGGGCAAAGCAAGGGGGATGTGCATGGAGGGGGAGCTGATGTGGCTGCTGGGACACAGGCGGACGGGGCTGGTGGTGCTGGGGCCGGCGGGTGACCCACAGCTGGAGGGCTGCCGCCAGAGCCTGGGGGACAACCACGTCCTTGATGCCGTGGAGCTGGCCCAGCACTTCCCTGGCCTTCGGCTGCATGATGGAGAGGTGGCCCTGTGGGACAGCACTGGTGGGGTGCTGTTTGCTGAGCGGGCACTGCGGGCGGTGCAGGTGGGTGCTGCCAAGAGGATGGAACAGGGTGGGATAGGATGGGACAGGATGGGATGGGTGGGATGGGAAGGGATGGAATGGGATGGGTTGGGTTGGGATGGGATGAGATGAGATGGGATGGGATGGAATGGGATGGGTTGGGTTGGGATGGGATGAGATGGGATGGGATGGGATGCACTGGGATGGGATGCTATAGGATGGGTGTCTTCTGGGTTAGTCCCTGCAGCCACCTCCTGTTCCCATCCCCTTCCAGGATGCTTTCCGCAGGCATGGCGGCACCCTGCAGGACGGGGAGCGGGTGCTGCACATTGAGCCTGGGGCTGTGCTCACCGTCACCACCACTGCCGGCGTGTACCGAGCCCCCCGGCTCATCATCACTGCTGGAGCCTGGACCGGTGCCCTCCTGGCACCGCTGGGTCTGTGCCTCCCGCTGCAGGTGAGGGTTGGTGGCACCATGGGGTGGCACAGCCATGGCCACAGCTAACACTGTGACCCCAGCCCCTGCGCATTGACGTCTGCTACTGGAAGGAGAAAGAGCCTGGGAGCACAAACAGAGCCTGTCCCTGCTTCATGACCATGGGGCTGAGCCAAGCCCCACACGGCATCTATGGGCTGCCCGCCCTCGAGTACCCTGGTCTGGTCAAGGTGAGCAGGGTTATGGTGTTGTTATGGGGCTCCCCCAGCCAGCCCCCTGACCAGCTCCCCCCCAGGTTTGTTACCACCACGGCAGCCCCACGGACCCCGATGAGCGGGACCGGGTGCCCCCGGGTACCCCCCACCCCGATGTCACCCTCCTGAGCAGCTTCATCAGCACCTACTTGCCGGGGCTGGAGCCTTGGCCAGCCGTGGTGGAGACCTGCCTATACACGGTGAGTGTGCCCCAGGGGCATCCAACCCCAAGCTGGGTGCAGGACCCCTGGCCCTGCATGCTCACACCATGGCTCCCCCAGAACACCCCCGATGGAGACTTCATCCTGGACCGGCATCCCAAGTACAGCAACATCATCATTGGGGCTGGCTTCTCAGGTAGGTGAGGGCACCCAGCACCCCCAGCCCCAGACCTGGCCTGTGCCCCCCAACCTCCTCCTTCCCACAGGCCATGGGTTCAAGCTGGCACCAGTAGTGGGGAAGCTGCTCTGTGAGCTGAGCCTGGGTGAGGAGCCATCCCATAGCACTGCTCCCTTTGCCATCACTCGCTTCCCTGGAGTGCTTCGGGCTGCACTGTAGGTGAGGGGCCTTGGTTGTGCCCACACAGCATCACACTGACCTGCAGCTGTGTTCCTGCATCCCAGTGCCCTTACATCCCAGTGTGCTAGCATGCCTGCATCTCCACGCATCCCCACATATCCCTGCAGCCTGGTGTCCCAGAATGCTGCACCTCAGCATCCCTCCACCCCACACCCCAGCTACCCTGCGTCCACACATCCCCATACTCCACTATCCCATCTCTTGGCACCTCTCCACCCCACAACCCACCACCCCTGCATCTCCATATCCCAGCATCCTGGTCCCTGCCTCCTCAGATCCCAGCACTGCTACCTCCCCCATCTCAGTATCCCTCCATCTTGCACCCCTGCATCCCCATAGCACAGCATCCTGCCACCCTACATCCCCAGAACCCCTGCTCCCTCCATCCCCACATCCTGGTACCCTGCCTCCCTGCATCCCCCATGCCACGCGGTGCCAAGCTGTCTCTACCAAGCACCAGCTCCCAGGAAACAAATGAAGGAGCTTTGTCAGCCTCATGAAGATGGAGCTGGAACAGTGCAGAGATGCTCTCGCTTAGGAGTCAAGTTAAATGTTTTAATGTTAAATGTGCCATTTTATTATCATTAGATCGCTCCCACTTAATGAAAGCGCATTAGCGCAGCGTGGCTTTATGGCAGCGAGCACAGAGCTTCCCCATTTGTTTCCAAGAGATGCTTGGGAGAAGGGACCAAACAGCCTGGTTTGGGGGGTCCTGGGGATGGGGGGAGGCAGGGGCAGCACCCAGAATATGCTGGTGGGTGCTGGAGCCATACACAGCACAGTGCCAGCCATGCGCATCACCATCTCCTCCATGTTAAATAATTAACTGAGCTGAGGGCTCCCATCTCTGCTGCTCATCTGCATATTTATGAAGATTGATAAATGATGCAGTGCCAGCACCCACGAGGGCTGTCTCCTCTCCCCATCACCCATGGGTGCAGCAGGCACACGGCTTGGTCCCTCCGTGCAGCCGGATCCATCCCACCAACCCCATCACCCCCCAAAACGGTGACCCCCCCACCACACTGCCACCAGCCAGAAATGACGTTTATTTCCATACTGAAAGTAAAGGGGATGGGGGGGGACAACGCACAGCTGGGCTAGTGCAAAACCAGGCAGGGTTGGGGGGTGACAACAACCTGGATGGGTACGTGGGACCCCATCCCCATGTCCCCTTCCTGGCTGCTCCCCAGGGCCCGGCCAGTGAGAGACGTCTTTGGCTCAACTAAAAGGGGTGTCAGAGGGCACTGGGGTGCCTGGGGAAGGGGCAGAGCTTAAGTTATAAAATAAGGAGCCACAGGCACTGAGGAATCACAAACCAGGAGGCCGGAATGACCGGCTCCATCGCCAAGGGCAGCCAGGAGGTGGGATGGTGGTTTGGGGGCTGCAGCCAGCGAGCCGGCCGGGCTGCTCCCCCCATGGCAGGGCTGGGGGGTGGCTGCGTGTGTCCCCCCCATGTCCTGTGCGTCAGGAGTCACCGGCTGCCAGGGCAGCCCTGTGGAGCTGGTATCTCTGGGGCGATGGGGGCTCTAGGCAGGGGTCTCGGCAGCCCGGCTCTCGCTGGGGGAGCTGTGGGGTGAGCGGCGGGTGCTTTCCTCGGCGTCCTGCTCCTCGTCCCATCTGTCATAGGTGAAATGGTGCCGGGAACTTGGGGGGCTGTGGGAGAAAGTGGGGTTAATGGGGGCTCAGTGCTCCCTGCCTGCTGCATGCTGGGCTCAGTCCCTTGGGTGAGCCAGCAAGGTTGGCAGCCAGATGGATGGAGCCTCCATCACCACCTTTATTATTGCTCCAGAGAGATTTGGGGTTTCTTCCGCTGCAGCTGAGTCAGTGCCAGGCTGAGCTGAGCCCCATGGGTCAAACTGGGCCTGCCCAATAGCTACCAGCCCCATAGGCACCCAGCACATGGCCACGGATGCAAACACCAGTGCTCATGGACATCACTGCTTGAGGGTCCTGCATGCATGGCTGGGTGCTGGGGGTGGTCCTCCCCATCACCATCACCCCATGATGCCTTCCCTGGCCCTGGGTCAGGCAGCCTGACCATGAACATGTTTCCAGAAGGCTTTTCTTTCCCTTTCCTCTGGCTCTTTTCCTATTCAAGCCATTGGAAAGGATAAACCCTGCTCTGAAATCATGGCCGGAGACCCCAGCACCCCCATCTGCACCCCAAATCCCAATCATAAGCCCCTGCACAGCACAGGGTATCCACCCCAGCACCCCCAATGTGGGTGCTGCCTGCCCTCCATGCTCACACACTGCACTGGATGCATGTTAGTACCCATCCCATTCCTCCCCAGTGCCTTCAGGACCCACCGCTGTCCCCAGGGTGCTGAATTCCCTGGGGCCAGCCCTTAACCTTCCTGAAGGAATAAGTTCAGCTGCATCCAGGATGGCGGCTGGGGAATGGGAAGGGATCAGCACTTCCCAGTATCCCACATGCCACAGCTACTAATCCCAAACATGCTGCTGGTCCTGCTGCGGTCATGCCCCATGGCTGGAGATGCGCTGGGGATGCCCTGCAGCACCCCAACAGCAGGGCTGCTCTGGACACATCCCAGGGAGCCTGGCAATGGTGGGATCCGTACCCAGAGCCAGGTGAGGATTAGCATGAGCTGTTAGTGGCACACGGGGAGGTTCATGCTGCACAGCACACACTGCTCCCACCTCCTGCCTCAATCGCTCTCGGGCCGGTACAGATACTTCATCATCAGGCTGTCCACCTGCTTCTTCCTCTTCTTCTCCTCCTTCTTGCCCCGGCCAGGCTGTCCCTGCTCCTCACCCCCCGCTGCCTTTGGGCCCTTCTTGACACTGGAGGTGCTGCGGTAGGAGCTGGTGGAGCCGGAGGAGGAATCAGAGGAGGAATCCGATTCGGATGATGATGACTCCTTCTTCTTCTTCTTCTTGGATTTCTTCTTGGACTTCTTGGAACGCTTCTTGGAGCTGCTCTTCCTCTTCCGCTCCTCCTCTTCCTCAGAGGAGCAGGAGCTGCTCCGGTGCCGGTGATGCTGGGTGAAGTCGAGGGCAGAGGCAGAGCGACGCAGGCTGCCGGGGTTGGGGTCGGCAGCACCCAATGGGGCCGCGCTCCGCACGCTCCGCACGCTGCGGCCATCATCGGAGTCAGCATCGGGGCTGGAGCAGCCCCGGGTCCGCGCTGGGCGGTAGCTCAGCACCTCCTGGATGGCAGCTTCCAGGTCGGGGTCGAGGTAGGAGCGGTGCCCCACGGAGCGGGCGTCCCTGGGACTCCCCTCTTCAGAGGCAGCGCTGCGGGGCCGGGGGGGCACAGAGAAGCTGCGGCCAAGGGGGGGCTGCCCACGGGACCCCTCGTCAGCCTCTTCCATGCGGCTGCGGGCCAGGGACAGCCGCGACTCGGGGCGACCTTCAGGTCCCCAGCGCCGGCTCCTCAAGCTCCCAGGGCTGGAGAGGGCGAAGCTGAGCACTGAGGATCGCTCATCCCCGGCCTCCTCATCCTCCATCCCGTGCCAGGAGGCTGAGGATGCCCTGCTCACCGGGGCAGAGGCGATGGAGGCTTTGTCTCCATTGGCAGCAGAGAGGGACCAGCGCTTGCCCAGCCCTTGGCGAGCGCGGCCGCTGGCATCGGCGAAGGCACGGGCGATGACAGCAGCCCGGTCCTCGGGCTCGGTGCTGCGGGCTGCCCTGCGAGCAGCACGCTCAGGGGAAGGCGGCCGCTCTCCCAATGCACTGAACAGCGTCTGCTCATCCCCATGGCCACCTATAGAGTCCTTGAGGCCCGGCCGCTTCCTATAGCTGAGGCAGCTCAACACCGACACCGGGCGCTCCTCACCCTCTGGACCATCCGGTGGGGCTGACCTGTGCCAGCACCACACACACACCGAGGAGACAAGAGAGAGATGGAGATGAGCGGGTGAAGCGAGGCCATTGCACTGCCTCGGCAACGTGCGTCGGTGGGAAATAGCACCCAGTTAAAGTGTCATGTAAATGGGGGCATTGTTCTAGCCCAGCACTTTGATTCCCCTTTTCAAGTGTCGCGTTCAATCTATTCCATTGTCGGCTACCTGGAGCTGCGACGTTTGATTCCTGACTTCAGAAAAGGTGGAATTATCTCCCATACAAACTGTTTTACATCTGCACCGCTGAATAAATTAAGGCAATTAAGAAAACCCAGCTCAGATCTGTCCCCTCCTGCTCAGCAGAAGGGAGGGGGGAGCCCCTGGGACTCCTAGAGCCCAGCAAGGAAATTGGGTTTGGATAAAAGCAATCTGCACTCGGCAGGCGAGCGCTTTCCCTATGGAATGGGAGTGTGGATGTGTGCTCCAGCCCCACACTGGCCATGGGGGCACATGGGCATGGGTCCCCTTTCTGCTGGTGATCGCTGAGAGGTGTGAGGAGGTTTGGGGAAGATCCAGCCCTGGAGAAGTGGGATGATGCACGGGGATAGAGCCGATCATTGGGAATGCTGGGGAGGCTGATGGGCTCCATGGGCCCATGTGCCTCCATAGTGGTGCAGCAGGTGGAATGATGGGGAGGGGAATCATGGAGGTCGCTTTGGGTGGGGGCACTGAGCTGGTCATCATTAACCCTTCCTTGACCAACAACACAAGCACAGCACCCAGAGTGTGACATCCCATGGGTGCTCCCCCCATGCCTTGTCCATCCCCTGGCACAGCTCACCCTGTCCCCTGCCACCCAGCCCTGCACCCACCTGCTGCCCTTCAGGCTGCCGTCATCTGAGAGTGCTTTGGAGGAGCCTTTGTTCTTGGAGAGCCAGGACTTCACCCCATCCACGCGCTCCTCCAGCTCCGAGTCCACGTCTGAGTCACCGTCACTGCTGGAGGAGCAGGTTGGGGTGAGAGAAGCAAGATGTGAGCATGGGGCAGTGAGATTTTGGGTGCTGGAGGGGCAAATTGCGCTGGTGGGCGCTGAACCCTCCCAGCACCCACTGCCTGGGTACCCTGCAGCCCGGCTCCATCTCCAATGCGCATGCATAGGGGCTCCATGGAGCACAAACCCCCAAACCACCCCCTTTGCTCATCCAAGGAGCTCCTGCACCTTCTGCCCATTGCACAGGGCAGGAGGCAGGGCACAGCTCCAGAAACACAGGAGATTTGCAGCCCTAGGGCTGGGAAGGAAATAAGTGGGGTCGTTTTATAGGCCACCGACGAGTGCAAAATTACAGCGAGCAGGAGCAATGTTGATGGCCCTGGGTAAACAGGAGTTTAGCAGGCAGAACAGGAACGACCCCGGCAAGGCAGCAGATTTACAGCCCTGCTGAGCCTCGAGCTCCTGATTTACATCCCAGAGTAAAAAAAGTCCTATCTGGCTTAAACCATCTAATTTATATCAGCTGTTCGTAACCATATTGATTGCCTCTAGAAAGAAGGTGCTGTATGCATTGCAAAATCCATTCCTCCACGTTAAAAGCATCCCTGTATAAATCTCCCTTAATACCTAACTGCTTACTGCTTTCATTAGGGTTATGGCAGTACTGGTGGGATCCATAAGGAAATCGAAGTGGCACGGCCCCCTCTCTAACCACCCTGCTGCCGGCCAGTGAGAGGTGAGGGATCCCACCAAGGATGGGATATATCATATCATCTTAAAGAGCTGCTTTATCCACCCAGCTTCAGGTTTACTCCCTGCCTGGGGCTGGCAGCAGACAGCACAGGCTGGGATAGACCCTGTATATGAATCTTCCTTTTAACATGCAAAGCAATTTGCCGCGCTCCATCACGCGCGCATCTCCCTCCCCTGCAATACATCCAGGCAACACTCAGCTTGGAAGCAAAACACAAACAAGAACCTGCAAAATGACAACAAAACAAACCCCAACGAGCCCCCTAAAACAAACTCGGGGGGCAGCTAAGGTTTTATAACCATCAGAATTAAACTCCACATCAAACAGTTTGTATCCGTGCCGTTAGTTAAGCGCGACCCGCGTTGTGGTGCAGTGACCACAGTTGGGATATTAATGGTGGGTAGCAGTGGGGCTCCATACCAATGTGCCCATCATTTGCCATGGCAGAGCATCCCCCCTGCCCCATCCTGGGGCCTCATCCCGTCCCCCCTGCATGGGATGCAGTTATGTGCCGTGCTGTGGGTGCTGTTAGGGCATGCGGAGATGGGCCAGTGGCATGCGGGGCCCCGGCCCGTGGGGGTGAGCTGGGGGTTAGGGGAGGGGGGAAGGAAAGAGAAGCTCCTCACAGTTTACTCTTTCTTTTCTGATACTTTGCCACCATGTCCTGCAAACTGGGAGGGGTTGGGGGGGGTCGGGGGGGGGGGAGAAACACAAAAGAAAGGAAATCAAATCAAAGGAAAAAACAAAAGACCAAAAGGATGGGGAAGAAATGGGGGTGAAGGGCCTGGAGCAGCAATCTGATGAGGAACTGCTGAGGGAGCTGGGGGTGTTCGGCCTGGAGCAAAGGAGGTTTAGGGAGACCTCCTCATTCTCTACAACTACCTGAAAGGAGGTTGTAGTGAGGTGGGGGTCAGCCTCCTCTCCCAGGTAACAGGTGATAGGACAGGAGGAAATGGCCTCATGTTGTGCCAGGGAGGCTTACATGGAATATTAGGAAAACTTTGTCCCCTGACACGGCTGTCAAGCACCGGGACAGGGTGCCCAGGGATGTGGTGGGATCACCATCCCTGGAGCTATTTAACAGATGTTTAGATGTGGCACTTGGGGACACGGTTTAGTGGTAGACTTGGCAATGCCAGGTTAACATTTAGACTCCATGACCTTAATGGTTTCTTCCAACCCAAACGATTTTACGATTCCATGATTGTATCCTGGGCTGGATTCCAGTGTCCCAGGCTGGGCTGGATCCCAGCATCCCAGACCTCCTGCCAGCCTGCGCTGCCCTGGCTCCTGGGGCTCCCTGGCAGATTCCAGCCAGCTGATACGGCCCTGGCTGCATTTCAGGCACCTCCACAAGTGAGTGAAGCTGCACTAGGGCTGTGGAAGGTGGGATGCACAGACTGATGCATGTGTGCACGATGCATGGATGGCCGGATGCATGTGTGCGTGGATGGACGGACGGACACACGGCATCCTGTCAGGGCCAGGCAGAGCTGAGGGGTCCCAGTGACACTTCAGAAGTGGCAAGGAGAAGCAGTGAACCCTGGTGCTGTGCCTTGCAAGGGGCCAGGCCCAGGTGCTCTTACCTGTTGATGAGGTCCTCATTGCTGTCACTCTCCATCTCATCCTCGATGGCCGCCTGCAGGTCCCCGATGCGTTTGAAGGCCAACTTCAGGTCCGACTGCAGGCTCTGGTTGGCGGCTTCCAGGCTCTCCAGGTCCATCTCCTGCAGGGAGGGAGCAGGATGAGCTGGTGCCCTGGGGACACTCCCCTGTTCCCCCTGCCCGGCCTGGCTGTGGGTCCCTCACCAGCTCATGCTTCTTGCGGCTGGCCTCTGCCTCCTTCTTGGCCAGCTCGCCCATCTCCTCCTTGACATCACGAAGCTGCCGCTGCAGCCTCTTGTTCTGCTCCTTCTCCCTGTTCTCAGCAGCCGCGCGCTGATCCCGCTCCTCTGTCAGCTTCTCCATGTTCTCCTTCAGCCGCGTGGCCAGGCTCTGTGGGGCAGCAGGCAGGGGTCACCCCACATCCCTCCACGAACCCTTCCCCTAGAGCATCACCCACCAAAAGCTCACACAAGGATGGCTCCCATCCTCAGGGGGATGAAGGAGAAACCCCCTCCCAGGGCCAGGGAAGGGGCAGCACAACCACGAGGGCTTTGTTGAATGGGGAAAATAGATTTAACTGTGTGTGAAGTAATTAAAGCGTGTAACGTAGGGAAAAAATAGCTCCATTCTCCCCCAAGCCACTGAGCCAGCCGCTGCATATTTATGGCCCCGGCAGAGAGAGCAGGGAAGGGAAATAATAGCCTGGAAAATATTAAGAGGAGAGCTAAGCTGCTCCGCTCCCTGGCAGAGCTGCAGAGGCAGAATATAAAGCAGGCTGCGTTTAGCGGGGCCGGCAGAGTCTATAATTTCCCTAAGTCAATGCAGGGAGAGAGCAGCACTTTGCTGGGCTGGGTGCTGGATTACTGTTATCGGGGCTCGCAGGGAGCTTTCCCTGCGGGAATGGGGACAGCTGCCAGCAGGGGAGGGCTGCAGCATGGGGGGCCTGGCAAGGGGATGTTGGGGATGTGCTCAGGGGATGCCCTGGGCAGCTTCACATCATGGACCTGGTGTATCCTGGTTCCGTATAGAGGGACCTACCTCCAGGCGCTTGACTTGCGTCCGCTCGAACTCCAGCCTGGTCTCCAGCTCACGGATCTTGGCCTCTTGCCGGCTCACCAGCGACTTATCCACCATGGACTGCTCCAGGAATTCCAGCTGGCTCTGCAGGCCTTGCAGCTGCAGGGGAAACACAGCCTCAACCACAGCCTCCCTGATCCCCCACTGCCAGCCTTGCTGCTCCCATCCCAATGGAGAGCTCCCCATGGGAATGCTCTGCACCCCATACTGTGAGTAGCAGGTCTCTGGGTGCCCCCATGTGCATCCCCATGGCCAGTGTCAGTGCTCCCTACCTTCTCCTGCAGTTCCTGCTTCTCCTTGCTGACCTCCTCCAGCTGTGCCTGGAGATCGCTCATCTGAGCCAGGTCCCGGGATGCCTGTGGGACACATGGAGGCCATCAGCAGGGACCCCCTTGTGCTGGCTCTAAGAGAGGAATTATGGGGGTGCTGTGGCTGCTGTTCCCCCCTCACCTGAGCCACAGCCGCCTTGTGCTTCTTCATCAGCTCATTCATGTCCTCCTGGTCCTCCTCCAGCCGACTCTGCACCTCGTTCTTCTCCCGCTGCAGCCGGCTCAGCTGCTCCTCCAGCTGGGGGGAGCCACTTGTGTCTCCCACTGCACCCCAAGAGCAGGGCACCCACCCCCAAAGCCACCCCAATGGTGTGGGGTCACCCTGACAGCACACAGGGTGCTGGGTGTCCCCTGGCTGCAGGTGGGGTAGGATCCCATCACGATGCATTGCACCCCAAACCCCACTCACTGCTGCCTTGGCCTTGGAGAGGTCATCGATCTGCAGGTGAAGGTCTTCGATCTCCACCTCCATGGACTTGCGGGCCTTGACGGCGGCTGCGCACGTGAACTCTGACTCCTCCAGCTGTGGGCACACAGTGCCCAGCTTAGGGATGGGGACCCCTCGTGCCCCTCAGGGGCTGTGGCTCTGGGGGGGTTTGCTCACCTGGTTCTTGAGCTGGGCGATCTCCCTCTTGCTGGGTGCATTGTTCTTCAGGTGGTCCAGCATGATCTGTGCATCAGCCAGCAGAGCCTTCGTCCTCTTCAGGTCCCGGCGCAGGCGCTTCTCCGTCTCAAAGTCCCTCTGGTTGGCCTGTGGCAGGGGGGATCATTCCAGGACACTGCCTGCAGGGTGCCCCCCCCACCATGGGGCTCCCAAAGCCTCCCTGCGCCCTACCTGCTCACTGACAGCAGATAACTTGCTCTCCAGCTCCCGTTTCTCTCTCAGCACTTTCTGCTTGTCCTCATACTCCTCCTCCAGCTGTACCTCCATCTGCTTCAGCTGCAGGACAGCCCAGGCAGCCGGTCAGGGTAATGGGAAGGGGCTGGGACCCCTTCCTCTTGTGTGTCCCCCCACACTGGGGACTCGGGGTGACCCCATCATCCCAGTGTTTGCGCAACCACAGGCACAAAGCCCAGTGGGTGCTGGCCCGGGCAGCGGAGGGACCGGTCGGACTCGCTGGACCAGTGGAGCCAGGCTGCGGCCGGACGCGTGGGAGCCGGGTACTGCCTGATGGTGCCCGGCTGGCAGCTCCCAGCATCCGACCAGGGCACAGGGACACATTCTGGACACCCATGGGCAGAGGGGCCACAGCTGAGCCCTACCTTCTTCTGGCACGACTGCCGAATCTCCTCCACCTCCTCGTCGCGGCTCTCCACCTCCTTGGCATGGGTCTGCCGCAGCCGCTCCATCTCCATCTCCAGCCGCAGCTTGGCCTGAAAATGGGCAGGGGGGATGTGGTCAGAGCAAAGGGGACATGGGGGAACCCCAGTGTCATTCCCTGGGTGCCACTCACCCGGAAAGCCTCCCGGTCCGAGGCTGGCCGGGCTTCCCACCCCATAGTGACCTGCTGGGCCATGGCACAGAGGGCCCCGAGCCGTGTCGGCACCAGCGATGCCTGGCCCAACACCTCCTCTTCCCGGGCAAGCCCGTCCCAGGTAATAACAGCCCTGCATGAAACCACCCCACCCAGAAACCTTGCCCCTCCCCGCTGTACCTGCTCCAGCATCTGGATGGTTCCAGCCTGCTCATCCAGTTCCTCCTCCTGGTCTTTGACCTTCGCCTCCAGGTCCCTCAGCTGCTTCTTCACCTTGGCCAGGGAGGCTTCATCCTTTGACTCCTGGGAGGAGATGTCCTGCAGCTCAGCCTCCAGCGCCTCTGCCTTCTGTGTCAGCCCTGCAATGTCCGAGTCCTTGTCCTGCAAAGAGAGGGGGGCACCATGAGCCCTGGACACCCACTGGTGGGGGAACTGGGGAGAGCTGGGACCACTCACCTCCAGCAACTGCTTGAGGCCAAAGACCTCGGCCACCAGCACGTCCTTCTCGCGACTCAGCTTCTCCCTCTGCAGCCTCTCCCGTTGTGCCTCCTCATGTGCCTGCGAGAGCTCACTATCAAACCTGTGTGGGATCAGCAGGACAGGCACTCAGCACACAGCTACAGGCACCAGGAACGGGTCCACAGCCCTGTGCCATCAGCACCGTGCTGAGCATCCCCATCACACACCAGCAGGCACTAAGAAGGGCAGCGTGTCGCCGGCTGCTCATTTGAAACATGCTGTTGATGAGCTTTTAATTGCCAGCACGGTGGCACCGAGTCACCTGGAGAAACTCCTCCCAACGCCTTCCCTCAGTGGCTAATGGAGAGTGCAGCACCCACAGTGGGGTTGGTATGTGCTGATGGGAACACTGCTATGAAATAGGCACCTGGGGACACTGCACCCTCAGAGCAGGACATGCAGGGGCTGCAACACATGGGGATCTCCAGCACAGATGGGCTCTTGTGGCAGCTCAGCTCCACACATGCAGTCCAGTGCCATGGTCCCACATGGGATGGCACTGGTGCCATACCCAGGAGGGACATGAGCTCCTGGTGGGGGGACTGCTCATGGGGCAGCTTTTCCCTGTGCCCCTGGGATGGGATCAGTGGGGTTTGTTCTGAAATTGCTGTCTTTGGGCTTGGAAAACAACGCTGTGTTTGAGTTTGTGACCTGCATTAAACACCTCGGCAGCTAATCCTCGTTCCTGCTCGTGCTGGGTAATAAACAGCTGCATTAACACAGGCTCCAATCCACGGAAATTGAAATTAATTAGATTGGATTCTCTTGCTGTATTTGTGTGTGTGATCATTACCATAATGAGATGAAAGCGTCCCTGCTGCTTAATAACGTTAGCAAACTCTGGGGCTGGGAGAGGGGACAGGATGACAGCGACTGCTGAGCACAGCCATGGAGCATGAGCAGCCTCCACCATAGCGCACAGCCCCACACAGGGGGATCACTCAGCTCTGAGCCCCCCAGAATAGCATCAGAATCATCCCCATCACAATAAACACCCGACTCGGGCAGCTCTATCCCACTGGAGACACCTCGGCCAAGTGGGAGCTGGTGGAGTGCCCAAATCCCTGCTAAAATGGTAATGCCACTCTGCGAGAGGCTCTCTGCACAGCAAGGATACCAGCCCCACTGTGTCCCAGCACCACCAGTGCGCGGTCCCCACCTCCGCTGCTTCTTCTCCAGGTCGTGGTTCCGTCCCTGCTGGCCCTCGAGGTGCAGTTTGGTGTCCTGCAGCTCCGCAGCCAGGCGCTGGCACTTCTTCTTCAGCTGCTGCAGCACCCGCTGGCTCTCCTCACTGTCTGCCTGCAGGTCTGTCAGCTGCGGGCAGGAGCAGGCAGGGTGCTGAGGGCTCTGGGCAGCCACCCTGTCCCCACTGCCCATGTGCTCCCTCAGCTCCAAGCTGCCCATCCCCATGCTGAGTGGATAATGGGGTCCATGGGGCTGAGCCCCACTCACCTTCCTCTCCAGCTGCCTCTTGCCCTGCTGCTCCACCTCCAGCTTGTCCTCCAGCTCCTGCTGCAGCCGTTTCTTGGTGAAGTCGATCTCCCGCACCGCACGCTCGTATTTCAGCCTCCATTCGCCACCTGCAAGGGGAAACTGGGTCACCAAGGGGCTGCATGGGGTGGTACAGAGCCACCATGGAGAGGGGGGCACAGTGCTGTGACCACGGGGCACCAGGCTGTGCCAGCAGCCAGCACCAGAGCCAGGACAGTACCAGAATCATCATCATCCAGCTCCCCATTGAGCTCAGCCGCCCGGATGAGCCGAGCCTCCATCACCTCCATCTCCATCGACTCCATCTGCTTCTTCAGAGCATCGTACTTAGCCTGAGAGGAGACAAGGCCACGGTGAGCACCGAGGGGGGAAGGAGCTGCTGCGTGGCTGTGGACAGGGACACTCACCTGCAAGTCCTTCATCTCCTTCTCAGCCCGCAGCCTCTCGGCTGTCTCAGCATCCAGCAGCTGGGAAGCTGACTCTCCAGTGTTCCGCTCGTCCGTCAGCTCCGATGTCAGCTCTGTGATCTGGGGGGGGTGGAACGGGTCCGTGAGCCAGGGCACAGCATCGCACCCCCCTCCCGGTGCCGGCAGGACCTACCCTGCTCTCCAGGCGGTCGCTGTTGAGCCGCAGCTCGTTCCTCTCCTTCTCCACCTTCTCGAGCTTGCTCTTCAGCTGCTGGATCTCCTCCTGCAACAGAGCAGGCAGTGAGGGAGGGGGCAGAGCAGGGCAGGTCCCTGCAGCACCCCCCGAGAACCGGGTGGGCAGGATGGGGGCTCCCCTGCCAAGGGCTGGGCAGGGAAATTCCCCACCCTGCTGTGCTGACTCCAACCCCATAAATGGTGTCAAAACACCAGGCAGCCCCAGCAGAGAGAGAGGGGTCCCTGCATCCCCTTGGGAGATGGGGTGGGAGCAAACCCACTCATTGGCAGCTCAACAAAGGGTTTGGGTGCACCCAGCCCAGGTGGGGAGGGAGGGGGCCCAGCAGGATGCCTGGGGACCACACGCCAGCATCTTTCTCCCCCCTGCTCTGAACCCAGAACAGGCACCCATGAGGGTGAAAGCTGAGCCGGGCTCCATGTCCATGCTGGGAGGGATCAGCAGGGGCAGGAGTGTCTGGTTGCCAGCACGGGGTGGCCCACGCAGATGCCTCTCGGCACACGGTTTCATTTCCATTCGCCATGCCTTGTAATTGGGCTCAGGCAACAGCTGGCTTTGGGGATGCTAATGACATGCTGATCGCAAATGAGGGAGCAATTCCAGCCTGGTGCTGATGGGGTATGGGGCAGCCACAGTCCTGCATCCCTCCCAGCCATGGTTTATTGCCTCCCATCCCACTGTGGGATCCTGCATCCCTCCCAGCCATGGTTTATTGCCTCCCATCCCACTGCGGGATCCTACATCCCTCCCAGCCATGGGCTATTGCATCCCAACCCCACCACAGGATCCCGCATCCCACACTACCGTGAGGTCCTGCCTGGGACCAGCCCCCCCACAAGCCCCACTCTGCCCCATTCAGCATCCTCCAGCACAGAGATACCCACGTCTTTGCCACGGATCTGGTCCTCAGTGAGCTGCACCTCGATGAGGGGCCGCACCGTTGTGAAGAGCTTCCACCAGGGCCAGTCCTTCACCCCCTTGTTCTTCTTGATGTTCTTCTGCACGCACCGGATGGCCAAATCCTGGATCTGGAATCACCATGGGGTACAGCGTCAGTATGACAAAGCAGGGTGGGTGCTCAGCACCCTGCCACGCTCCCCTTTGTTAGCATTTGGGCTAATTGCACCCGGCTCATCTGTCTGATTCTTTCCAGCCCCTCAATGCTAATCTCAAGGTGAGGAGCTGCCAAGACGCCTGCTTTACACCCTCTCTACTATTAAAAGTAGGAGCCGATGCTCAGCTCCATCCCTCCGCAGCGATGCCCAATGATTCCCCCTCGCCCCCCGGCTCCCCCTGGACCCCACGGCTGGGCGGGCGCGGGGGGAGGCGGGAGGAGGAGGTGCTGGCCCAGGAGGCAGCAGAAAGGCTGCGCTGCCCATTTTAGGCGAAATTGTGCAGCAGAGCTGGGAGGGGAGAGCTGCTGGGACCAACCTTCCTCTTCTTGAACTGCTGCCGTGCCAGGAAGCCCCTGCAAGCCGCCTGGAAGAGGGTGATGTTCCTGCTGGTCTGTGTATCCCGCTGCTCCTCCAGCCTGGCCAGCGATCCAGCCCGGAAAAACACCTGTGGGATGGGAGCAGGGTGAGATGCCGACGGGTGCCGGCATCCCTCCGGCTGCACCGGCTGCTGGGGATGCAGCTCTCCCCTCTGCAGCCTCTGGTCCTGTCCTGCTGTGGGGGTTTTATGCTCCAGACAAGAGGAATGTTGTAGGTGGGAGCAAACAGTGGTGCCCTTGTGCTGCCGTGCCACGCTGTGCCATGCCATGCCACCCGTCCCTGCCCACAGCCACTGTCACCATACCCGGCTCAGACCCATGTGGTAGCTGCTCTTCTCCAGGTCCAGCGACTCCAGGAGCTCCTCCACTGCCTGCAGGGAGGGAGAGGAGCCAGGGCTGTGCTGGCAGCACCCTGGGGTGCAGGGGACCCCTGGGTGCAGCACTGGTCCCAGCACAGGGCACGTACCCGCTTCTCATCCACCACAATGTAGTTGCGTCCGTGCTTCTTGGTCAGGTGAGGGGCCAGGACGTCAAAGCGCCGCCTGAACTCCGCAAACACCATGTGGTCAGGGTACCCTGTGGGGAGCAAGGGGGATGTAGGAGCAGCCAGGACACCCAGGGGATGGCCGGGACCATCTTCTGGGAGAGCTGATGGTGTCACCCCATGTGGCACCAGCACGGCTGGAGAACCCCATCCCTCCCCAGGAGGTTCTCTTTGGCTGTGTCCTCCAGCTACTTTGGCCTGGATCCATGGAGAAAGTGGCCGGATCCTGCCTCAGGGGAGCGCAGGGACACGTGTGTTACTTGTGCAAGCAAACAGGCTCCTTCCTGAGCTGCAGCCAACTTCTGCATCATGCTCAGGGTGCTGAGCCTCCACATCTTAAACAGTGACAGGGTATTGACCCCAGCAGAGCAGCCATTGATCTGGATGGCATCGATTCCCGATCACAGCAGGAAGGGTCCAACCCCCAGGCAGTAAACCCTTGGCTGGGCAGCCAGCCACGTGCATCGATAAATGCTTTGCTGAGCACGACCCAGAGGCCCTCGTCCCAGCGGGATTGTGGCTGGCTGCCAGCGGGAATGCTGCCAGGAGCCGGCGGCACCAGCGGAGACACCCTATTAAGGCCATGCCTGTCCCCAGCACAAGGGAGGGGGGACAGGACCATGGGGGAGGGATGCGCTGGGGTTTGGAGTAACGGGTTGTGCCAAAGGGGGTCCTTGGGTAGGGTTTGGCTCCCCACGGAGGGGCCACGTCCAGGATCCATCCCCACACCTCTCACCTTGGCGGTACATGCGGAGGGCATCGAGCAGGCGGGAGCCGCGGAGCTGGGCGCGCAGCAGGGGCACATGGAGCTGCATGAGCCCAGCCTCGCAGTGCTCCATGGGCAGCTCCAGCTCACTGCCGCTCACCCTCCGGCACGGCCCCGCTCGGGGGTCCCCCCCGGCCCCGGCTGCCTTCGGCAGGAAGCAGTGCACAAAGTGCAGCTTGGACTTCTTGATGCTGTCAATGAGGGCGTCCTGCAGGCGTGGAGAGGGAGGTGAGCAGGGACCGGCAGTGCTATCCCAGAGGATCCATCCCCTCCATGCATCCCTCACTCACCACTTGCAGCTTGATCTGGATGCAGAGGGACTTCTTCTTGACGGCGGCCACGCCGGTGGTGAAGGTCTTGCGCATGCTGGTGGCGCGGCGCAGGGCGAGCTGGGACCCCCCTTCCAGCCCTGCCACCGAGCCCGACAGCACCAGTGCTGACCCCCCACGGCCAGCAAACAGGCTGCTGATGACCTTCCTGTGGGGCACGGAGGGGATGTCACCCTCTAAACCACCTCCTACCCCACTGTGATTCCACCCCAGGACCAGACTCACTTCTGCGACTCCTGCAGCAGGATGGAGGCGTTCTGGGTGGCTGGGTTGTGCTTGACATAGTTGAGCCAGCCTGTGGCATCGTACTCAACCCAGTTGGTCCCCGAGCTGTGCCCCAGAAGGAAGTGCCGGGGCTTGTCACTGGGGAGCAGCGGGTTGTGACCTGTAGGGAGACACGGCACCGCTGGGCACAGCCCCAGGGACCAGCACTGATGTGCTGCCCCATGGTGCCAGGCTCCTCCTCACCTTTCTTGCCTCCTTCCTGGGGGCCGTAGTAGGAAAAGAGCCTCTCCAACAAGGTGTCCTCATTGCCGCCCGGCTGCAGAGCCTCCTCCTCCAGCAGCCACAGCAGCCCGCGGGCCTCGTCTGTGCGTGCCAGTGACCGGACCTGCGGGTGACACTGGGCTTGGATCCCATCCGGCACACTGACATCCCCGCGGTGACACCAGGGACACAGGCCTGGCCCTAGGATGCAACCTTGGCTGCTGTCAGCAGCAAAGAGAGAGCCCCTGCTTCATGGAGACCCAGCAGGGGAAGTGTCTGCAACACTCTGGGCAGTGCATGTGGCTCATTGCTCAGGCACCCATGGGCTGAAGCCCAGCACAGGGCTGGTGCCAGCAGCCCCTCTTGGTCTCTAGGGGCTGGAGCACTCAGGGACTGGTGCACCTTGGGGACCTATGTATCCTGAGGACCAGAGCATTCAAGGGACTGGAGCACCCCAAGGACCCATAAACCCTGCGGACCTGAGCACCTTGAGGACTGGTGCACCCCAGGGATCACCCAAGATCTCTGCACCCTCCTGCCTGCAGCACAGGCAGCTCCCAGAGCTCGTGGGGACACCACACCAGTGGATGCACCAGGAACTGGGCTGATGCAGATGTGCTCCCATAGCCAAGCATCCAGGACAGGCCCTCTCCTAACCCAAACTACTGCCAAAAGGCCAAGAAAGCCACACATTGCTGCCTCATGTCACAGACTGCCATGATGTGACCAGAAGGAAGTACAGTGTGTGCTTACCAGTGCCTGGTGCGAGGGCTGGTCTACAGCAGCGACAGAGCCAGAGGAGCTGGGCTCAGCATCAGCCAGGGCAAGCTCTATGTTCTCCTGGTGAGGGGGAGCACAGGTTCAGTCAGTGACCATGCAGTGGGGAGGTAGTGATAGGGACTGGCAATCAGTCTCAATGGGGTGTAGGAAGGAAGGAGGACACTCCCAGTGTCCCAATGCTGGGTGCCAAAGAGGGACCAGGACACATGGAAGGGTCCCCATGGGCTGCCACACAAAGATGGAGCAGTGACAGTGATCTTCTCCACCAACACCACCCATAGCCTGGCACTTTGTCAATCAAAGCTGCTGGGATGGAGCTGGAGCTGCCAGCTAAGTTACTGTCAGGATGGGAGCCCCGGCATGACCGCGGCTGCACAGAGCATCATCAGAGCTGCTTTGGCTGGACTGGTCCAGAGCAACCATAGGGCAAGAAACCAGGGGGGAAGGACACGAGGTGCTCATGCAGAGTGGGGAGGAGGTGATGGCAGCCCTGGGGTTCCCCTGTCACCTCCTTGTAGCGCTCCAGCTCGCGGGCGAAGGTTCGCTGGTGGAACAGGAGCTGCAGGCGCTCCTGGGCATAGTTGTGGCACAGCTCCTCGAAGGTGGCCCCTCGGCTCTGCCCGCACAGCTCCGGGTTCTGTGCCCCGGGGGTGTCCACCACCGTCACCGAGCACACCGAGTGCTGGCTTGACTTCAGTGCCCTGCGGGGACAAAGGGACGGGGGGGGCAGTGGGTGCTGTCCGGACACCCCAGACCCTCCCCGAGCACCCAGCACCTACCTGTTGAGGAGGGAGATGAGGAGGGTGAAGAGCTCCGAGTACAAGCCGGCTGCCATGCCCTCCAGGCACTCCAGTGCTGTCAGCTTGGGACCTGGCCAAGGCAATGCTCAGTGTCCCCATCCTGGTGTCCCTGGGGCTGTCCCCACCACCCCTCCCCATACCTGTGCTGCTGTCGCCCAGGGGTGGATCGTCGGGGCCCTGCCGGAAGGAGGTGGATCTCTGCAGGGTGCCCTTGGGCTGGTGCTTGAAGATGGAGGAGGAGAGCTCCTCCAGGCTGCAGCCCAGCAGGTAGGCAGCTTTCTGAGCCCACTCGTGCCGTGCAAACTGCTTCCTCCCGGCTGCAAGAGGGGAGAAGGGGCTCAGCACCGGCCACAGCACCCCCCAAATGGGGGGCACCTTCAGACAGTCCTGGTATGGGCTCAGATCCCCCCACATAGGCTGGGAATGCTGTGCACAGAGGGAACACACGGCTGATGCAGGAGGGCTGGGAAGCATTGTCTGGGGTCTGATTAGAGGAGATGGGGCATGAACGGCTTTGTGCCTCTGCAGGGCTCAGCCCAGAGCCACGCTGGGGGTCAGAGTGGGGGTCACCCCTCAGTGCCACCACCCAGGGACCCCTGGGGGCTGTGATGGTGCAGGGCTCTGAGCTACCCCAGCATGGGGACACATCCCTGCTCGGCACTGAGCATCCCCCCTGCAATGGGGCAGGACAGACACAAGGACAGGGATGCTGGGGAAGGGCAGGGGAGGTGGGAGGTGGTTAATGGGGACACGCAGGGACACGACAGTTGGGAGGGAGAAACTAGACACGAACAGAGAACAAGACTTTACCTTCGTCAGCGTCTGCATTGCAAAGGGGCAGCATGCACCATGCGAACAGAGACAGGGTTAGAAACACCGGCACACGCGGCACGGGGACACCCTCACGCCACGCACATGCCAAGCCTGGTCCTCCCCCAGCTGCAGTGAGACACTGCACAGGAGCCCTTCCCCTGCGAGCCCCAGTTGCACTGGTGGGGGGCAGCCCAGCTCATGGGGAGCTCCTGATGGATCCAGCCCAGTACAAGTATAAAGGAGCTGAGGAAATGAAGGCTGGTGTGGCTGAGCTGGCAATGAGCATCCATCCCCACGAGATGCAGCACAGAGCTGGGGCTGGGATGCTCTCTCCCAGCAGGATGGAGGGATGCTTCCCCCCAAGCAGGATGTGGGGCTCCTCCCCCAGCAGACCCCCATGAGGAGGCTCCAGACCTCTCCAGGCATGGTTGCAGCAGGGCCCTGCTGCCCTCTAGTGCCTTGGAGCACCCCAAGAGCCAGCACTGCACCACATTGTGCCCCTGAGATCCTCCTGGTCTCTCTCTTCCCATCCCCAAATCATCTATTTCCCCTGGCACAGCCACCAGCCCCAGGTGCCCATCTGGGTTGTGCCATGCCCAGGCCCTCCTGTCAGCATGCAGCACCAGGGGGGCTTCCACGGTGGGAAGGTGAAAGCCCTAGGGGGAGAAAAGCAGCCCCATGAAGCCAAATTCACCACCCCAGGGATGAACAGTGAAGCTGGTGCCCATCAGAGCAAGCCCTGCAGCCCATAGTAAGCTCTGGGTGCTGGTGCCCACACCAACAATGGTACCAACAGGACTGGGCTGGGGGGCAGCAAGCAAAGTAGAGGCTCCAGGACCCAGCCAGGGATCAGGACTGGTCCCAGCACACCAGCAGCATCCCAAGCCCCTGTTCCAGCCCCAAACCCAGCACCGCACGGCACCACCCGGAGCAGAGTCCCCCATGGCTCCCATTACTGGCTCTGTCTGCCAGCGGCTCCGCAGGAGGACAGGGCAGAGATGTTACAGTGGGGACAGGGACAGGGACCCTTGTACCCCCAGCCAGGCTCCTGGTCCCCAACTTGACAGGGGCCAGCTCAGGGTCTGGGGTGCTCAATCCCCACCAGCCACTGGGACCACCGCAACCAAGGGAGCAGAACTGGGTGTCCCAGAGCATGCAGGGTGGCAGAGCACTGTCCCCAAGTGACACAGCCCAAACACCCCCCCCAGGGCTCAGTCACACCAGGAGGGGGCTGTTTACAAGGTGCTGGTGATCACTTCAACCCCATGCAGCCATCAGCCCCAAGCCCTGGCTTATTAATGCCCCCCAGCCCTGAGCAGCGTTACCTTTCGTGGCCCCGGCAGCCCCCAGGTGATAAATGGCACCGAGGATGAGCCAGAAGGCTTTCTGCTCATCACTGGAGATGCCCATCACCTTCATGGCAGCCTGCAGCTTGTTGAACTGCTGGGTCGCCTTCTGCTTTTCCTCTGGCTGTAAAGGCAACAGGAGCCATCAGTGTGGGAGTCTGGCTCTGCCTCCCCTGCAACCAAATGGTCCAGGCAACCCCATGACCCCCCCTCCCCGTAGATCCCCATCCAGCCCCACAGCAGTGACCTTGGAGAGGGGTGTGATGCCAAAGACGTTGTTCTCTGCCAGGTGGTTGAAGTGAAGCTCAGTCCTATGGGGATAAACACCAAGTTGGCTCCATATGGGAGACCCCAGAGACCCCCTAAGCCAGGGCCATGGCCTCCCGCCCCAGCTCACCTCAGGGCACTGTCAGAGCAGGCCAGCAGGTAGTAGAAGACATTGAAGGTGGCCTCATTGGCCGGGCGCTTGGCAACACGCAGCTTCTCCAGCAGCAGCGTCTGGTGAATGGGAGGGTTGGGAACCATCCCCAAGGACCACCAAGGCTCCCACCAAGACCCAGCCCACCCCAGCCTCATTCTTACTGCCTGCCCAAGGTCCCTGAGGAGACATGAGGGTCTCCTGCCCACTGCAGGGCATCATATAAATGCAAACATCATCCAGGCAACCCAGGAGCATCTCCTCTCCTGGGGTGTCTGCTACCACAGGAGCAAGGAGCAGCTCTCTGGAATTAGGGGTTCTGCTGTTATCACACCGGGAGTGTCTGGAAGGCAGAGAGCTGCTAATGCAGCGAGGACATCTGATCTGTGTGTTGTGGGGTGTGAACAAAGGCAACAGAAGGATGCCTGGCTGCTAAGTGCTGCAAGCAGGAGGAAACACCTCGTGGAGGATGGACCAGCTCCTGCACAATGGGAGCTGCCCCACTAAGGATGGACTTGGGGGGGCCACCCCGGCCCCCTCACCTGTACAGAGGCAGATGCCACCTGCCCAGCCTGGTCGAAGTCCAGAGAGATGATCTGGGAGAAGCGAGTGGCGTTGCCATTCATGCCGGTGCTGCTATGGCCAAAAGCCTCCAGGACGGTGTAAAGCGCCTGCCACTTCTCGGCTGCGGGAAGAGGAGCAGGGTGCTGCGGTGCAGGGGCTGTGCAGCCAGAGACAGCACCGCCAGCCAGGCAAGGGCTGCTGCTCCTGTGCCATGCTCTGTGCCACGGCCGCCCGCGGCAAAGGGGCCGGGGTGACAGTGGAAGCGCAATGTGTGGCACGTGTCTGGCCGCGGCAGGATGCTGTGACCACAGAGCAAGAGGCATGCGGGGACCCTGCAGCACACCAGGGACTCACCGGAGAAGACCTTTCCGGTGCTGCCGGCGATGGTGGCGAGGTACTGGACGAGGTGCTGGCAGTTGGTGGTTTTGCCGCTGCCGCTGGCACCCAGCAGCACCACAGCCTGGTCCTGGCGGCTCATGAGCATGCTGCGGTAGGCAGCCTGAGCCACGGCATAGATGTGTGGGGACGTGTCCTCCCTGCGGCACCCTTTGAACATGTGCATGACCTGGTGGGGACAGCAGCGAGGGTCAGCACCTGCTCCATGTGCCCTCTGCTTCCCCATCAGCCGCAGATTCACCTTCTCGGAGTACATGGATGGGGAGCTCAGTGGGTTGATGATGACCATGGTGGGACCAGCGTAGGTGTGCAGGAGGTTACCACCGTAGCGCTGCCGCAGCGTGTGCAGGACACTGGACTCATTGAGGTAGAGGAGGCTGGCGAGGTCCTCAGCACGGTCACAGGAGGGGGGGTTCGCCTGGCGGCAAGTGAAGGGGGCATCAGGTGGGAAATGAGGTCTGGGCCACTATTCCCCATCCTGTGGCCTTACCTTCTCCACATCGTCCTCCTCCACCTCCAGGATGGCTCCATCGTGGTCCAGCTTCACCTTCACCTTGCCCTCGGGCAGGGGGCTGCCGTCCTCTGGCCGGAGTTGGCTGCCTGCAAGAGGCATGGGATGCTCAGCAGGGCTGTGCCATGGGGATACCGCAGCCATGGGAAGGGCAGGGAGTGCTCCATGGCACCAGGCTGATTCCTGACTCACCCAAGGAGAAGCCATCCCTGTGCACCAGCCACACCTTCTCAGTCTCATACCAGGCCTCCTCGGCTGCTATCTGCTCCTCTGTCTTTGCCTGTGGGACAGCAGGATGTGGGGTGATTGAGGTCATTTACCCCACCTCCCATCTCACCCCCTCCCCACGCCTCTGGGGCTGAAGGAAGCAGCCCGGCCATGGGGCTGTGTGCTGGGCAACCAAAAATCACTGCACACCCCAGCTTGCCCACTGCCCCTGCACAGACACGATGCGACAGTGGCCCATGAGCACATCCACCATGGGCACCATGGGCAAGCCTGGAGGGGCCAAACCCCCAGACCACAGCCCACAGAGCAGGCACCCATGCCAGCCAAGTGCCAGGATACAGGGACACCAGGCATGCTGTGGGGACATGGGCATGCTACACACTAGGGACACAGGAGACACTGCTCAGACATGACAGAGGGACACAGGACGTGGCACAGTGACGGCAGAGCTCCGCGGTGTGGGAAACGCTGGGCTGGCATTGCCAGCACAGTGGGAATGTCCCCACCAAGTGGGAGCAGGGTGAGCCCTAAAGTCAAACCTGAGCTGCAGCAGGGACGGTGCCAAAGGCGGCTGCCGGGGCATCATCCGCTTGACCCTGGTGAGGTCGAGAGATGACGGTGAAGGTGGGAAGGGTTAATCTGCCCCACAGACAGCATGGGAAGCGGTGCCGGTAAGCAATGGGGGGCAAAGCACTGCTGTGCCAAAGCCTGCTCCTGTGCCACAGCCACCCCTGTCACCGGTGGAGTGGAAGGTCCAGCGCTGTGCTGGGGACACGAGGAGCCAGGAAGGATGCTGGCCATGAGGCCATGCTGCCAAAGCCCTGCGAAGCCACTGTGCCAGCCTGCTGTAAGCTCTGCCAGCACTGCCTGCTTTGGCACGAGCTACGCTGGGTGCTCAGCCCCTTTACACTGCTCTGCACCCCTGTCCGCACCGGCTGTGCCACTGAGGCCAAGAGCACCCTCCCACAACCCCTGGCTCCCTGGCACTGGGGAGAAGAACCCAGCCGCGGCCACCCTGGCACTGCAGAGCAGGGTGGGATGGGGAAAGCCTTACGCTCCAGCATGAGGCGCGGGCACAGACGCCAGCCCAGCGGCACACAGAGGATGCCAGGGGGTCGCTGGTAGAAGCAGGGGGCTCCTGAGGACAGGGGTACGGTACCTGGCTGGGTGCCGGGGCGGCAGGGTCCGGCTAGCGGCAGCGAGGAAGAAGAGAAAGGAGAAGAGAAGGGGTGAGAGGCAGAGAGCAGCAGAAGCAGCATGATGTGCCACAGGGCCTTGGCACAGCCACAGTCCCCATGTTACCACCTCGGCTGCCAGGCTGCCAAGGGGATGCCACCAGCAGGGCACTGCAGCTCCCCATGGCCCAAACCCACCAGCGGCCCTGTCATCCATCCCCTACTGCCAATGCCACCCAGACAGGAGCCATGATACTGGTGACCAGGCGCAGGGGTACAGTCACCCCATACAGAGCACACAGCACGGATGCTGGCCATTCCTCCCATCCCAGATGGATGGCACACGAGCACCAATGCCCCTGGAATTACAGTAGCGGTGAAGATCCTCTCCAGCCGGCGCTGTGCCTCCTCTGATGGGCTCAGCTGGGATGCGGGGCTGGGAGCTGCCTGGAGGCAGAGCACTGTCAGCACCAGAGGGGCTAGCACAGCCTTGCAGCCCACCAGTGCTTGGAGGCTGGCACAGTTGGGGTACCAGTGGGTACCCCCAATGCCCAGGGACCCTGGTCCCCACTTCCACACACACCTGCTGAGGGGGTGCCGGGGCAGTTTTCGTGGGGATCGGTCGCTTCTCACTGGGCTGCTGCTTCTTTTCCACATGACCCAGAGAGGAGACAAGGGTATTGTGATGGGGTGGCCGCAGTGCACACACCTGCCCCAAAAAGTGACCCCCACCCTGCACCACACACCCCAAAACCACTTCAAACCATGCAGGTGAACTCACACCATGGGCAGCACAACCCCACACAGCTGTGTTAGAGCATCCCTCACCGCACACACTGGTACCTTGTGCCTCTCCAGGGCGGTGGGTTTCAGAGCGGACGCCTTTGCCGGCTCTGCTCTCCCTGCCGAAGGATGCCCCAGCGGCTCCAGCTTGGCTTCAGCACCAGGGGATAGGGACGGTTTCACGTCCCCCCCCGTGGGCTCGGGGGACCTCTCCTGCCTGTCCCCTGGCCGGAGCCGTGTCCGGTGCTCTTTGGTTTTGCCCTTTGCCATGAGGGTTTTGAGCCCTGCTGAGATCTCATCCTTGGGCTCCGGCTTGGCGGGGGCTGCCGGTACCGGGGGGGGAGGCGGTGGGGCAGGAGGAGCTGGGATGGGTGCTCGGCCCATCTCCTCCTTCCTCGGGGGGGGCACCGGCTCAGGACCTTTGGCATCGCGCGCTGGTTCCTTGGCACTGCCGGTGTCCTCCCCAGGCAGGACCTTGCGCACCACCTTGCGCACCACCCGGACCACCCTGCGCCGGGACAGCCCCTGCCCATCGTCCCCTTGTGCCTCGGGGGCCGGGCCCTCCAGCCCGTTCATGGCTGCACCGTTCAGCACCGGCTCTGGGCTCGTCCCTTGCGCAGGGGGTGGCTCCGGGCTCCTTGGTGGCTCCGGATTCGGGGGTGCAGGTGCCGCATCCTTCGGGCTCTCTGACTGCAGCCACAGTGACACTGGTGTGAGTGCAGGTGCGGTGCCTCCACCGCACGCACCCATGGCTGGGATATGGTGGTACCCAGCGCTCTGTGCCCTGCCGTGGGAACACAGCTCCCAGCCAGACCCCTTCCCAGGGGGATGCTGAGCCCACAGCCCCATCCGATGTCCCCAGGACCCTCCACAATGACCCCAAAGCCTTGTACAGGGTCTGTCCCCACCACGGCAAGCCCCATTCCCAGCACAGCTCCACCCTGCCCTTCAACACTTACAGCCCCATCCTCCTTCCCAGGCCTTTTCACAGCTAAAGACTTGTCCTCGTCCTTGACCTGAGGGTCAGACAAACAAGAGGAGCCTGTTTCAGCCCTTTGTGGGGCCTCGCTGCCAGAAAAGCCACAGGGACCAGGAAAAGCCATCGGGATCATCACTCCATGCCAGGGGGGCAAGAAAGTAAGAAACAGCCCCAATTTGCAGCCTATTGCAGCCCCAAGGGTGAGGACATTTGTCCTTCCAGGCTTCCCAGGGACTGGAGCACAGAGATATGCCCTGGTTATGGCAAACCCCAGAAGTGGGAGAGGAAAGGACCCTGCCTGGTCCCCTCAACACATGCAGGCAGTGAGTGAGCTGGTTCATCGAGCCCGTCACCCCTCCCATGGGGGCTCTGCCTGTCCGCACGTCACCCCACAGGTGTCACAGCACGTTTTAAGTGTCACCAGCTCATCACTGCAGCACGCCATGGGATGTGCCAAGCAGGACAACCCTGCCCTGCCTCTGAGCCCCAGGGCTGGCCGGTGGCACTGGGGGAGCTCACACTGTGTTAGGGGCTGCTCACAAAGGGGCTGTTAGTGATGGCGTTAGTCACTGCATGCGTGGCCACACCGGTGACCGTGGCCATGCTATGGTGAGGCCAGGGCAGTGCCAGCGCTAAGGCAGTGTGACCCGAACGCAGGGTGCAGGCAAACAGGCAAGAGACTTCCCTTCTGCTCCCAGAACGCAAACCGGGATGAAAAGGCCATGGTGATGTCTCATGGAGCTGCAGCCTGTGCTGGGGAGAGAGGGAGAGGTGAGATGGGCCCGGGACAGCACATGGGATGGCAAACATGGCACAGTGCATAAGCCTGTTGGCCCTCAGGAATGGGGCTCCAGGGACAGGCAGGGACAGGCTGAGACCGGACAACACTCATTGTGCACAAATAACCCCTTCAGTCAGGCTGCAGGACCCTGCTCCGGTTCCCCCGGCTGGGCCAAGCCCTATTGCAGGGAGCAAATGCCAGGGTGAGGAAAGGGATATTTCTGCCCAGGGCACCCTGCTCACCCTGACAGCAGGGGTTTATTCTGAGCCTGACCCCGTGCCAGCAGCCGGGCAGCCCCAGTGGGGGCCCATTGCCCCGGTTAGAGCAGTGCTCTGAAACCCAGGCTGAGGGGGAGAACTCCCTGTCCCAAGGCCAGATATGGCACAGAGGAGCACGCAGCCAAAACACCTCCCGGTGCAGGGGTACCTCACCCCATCCCTGAGGGGTCCCCTTCTCACTGCAGCATGAACCATCAGTGCCCAGAGCTGGGCACAGGGGTCCCAAAAGGAACCTGCCCACGGTTCAGAGCCCCCAGACCCGCTGCCCACCGCATTCCCACCTCCAAACTGCCTGGAGCTGCCCCAAAGAGCACCGGTATGGGGGTCCCGGTGGGCGCCACCAAAGCACCCCATGGATGGGCGCAGCAGGGGACCATCCCCTTTGTGCTCCCCCCATGTGGTGCCGGTCACGCCGGGGGTCCCCACCTTACCGCGAGGGTCGTGGCGAGCCGGGAGCGGGGTCTCCACCGAGGCGAGCGCGGCACAGCCGGGTGCAAGGGGCCGGCACGGGGACAGCTGGGCTGATAGGGCCACCCTAAAAATAGCCCGAGGAATGTGAGGGCCCCACCGGCGTGCGCAGCACACGCAGGGAGCACCGGGGGGGGGCACACGGGCAGCGGGGCCTTGCCACCACCACCACCAGCACCACCAGTACAGCGGCCAAAGGAAGTGATGTGGGAACTGCCCAGCATCCGTCCCACCGCCCGCCCTGGGGGGAGTGGGGAAGAACACCCCCAGGCTGAGTGTGCAGCAGGGTGCAGTGAGGGTCCTGTATGGCGAGGGTCAGTGCTGCACCATCCTGCATCCCATAGTGGGGTGCCTGGTGTCACGTTGGGGTGCCTGGTGTGGGAGCGGGGCAGCCGGCATCGTGCCAAGCGGTGCAGCCTTGACACCGCTTGCTCCTCCCTTTGGTTTCCCATGAACACCGCAGCCACCCGGAACACTGCTGCTGGGGACACACGGACGGACAGACGGACGGAAGCCTGGCAGCCCTGGTAAAGCCACTTCTGTGGCAAAGCTGCCTCTGGAGGGCCAAGGTCTCCCTGGAAACAGTAGGGCAAGGGGCTGGGGGCCTCCCTGCGCGGGGACTGCCGGGAAGAGGCCGGCAGCAGGGAGCCGGGAATGCCGGAGGCACGAGCAGTGGTGACCGATGGGCACAGGCATGGAGGGGACCCCAGTGTGGCACAGACGTGCCCCGAGCTGAAGAACACGTCCAGAGGGAGCAGGGGGTCCTGGCTTGACTGGGAGAGCCAAACCCATGGGTGACACAACATGGTCCTGCCTTCCCAGGGGGTCCCAAGCACCCCATGGAGACAGGAGCCTGGATCCCACTGGGCTGTTCCATGGCTGCGGTTCTGCCTGGCCAGCAAATTCCTATCGTTCCTCCTCCAGGAACTGCAGCAAAGACCTCCCTGCGGCTGAGCCCATCGGATACAAGCCCTCTCCCTATGGCCACTGGGGACCCCCACAGTGGGGCACCCCAGCAGCACCATCCCCATTATAAGTGCAACAGAGCCAAACTGAGAACTTTCAATGGAAGAGGTGTGGATAAATAAAATGCCATTGGCACAACCAGGAATAGCACAGCTCCCCCCCGAACCTCATCCCAGTTGGACACAGGGCACGGCACAGTGGCCCTTCACCCCACAGACCTATGGGAACCGTGGTGCCGGCGGCACGGGGTGAGCATGGCACCAGGGCTCTGCCGGCGCGGCCGCCGCATGCCTGCGGTCCCACCAAAGCACCGGAGCCATCAGAAGTGTGTCTGGGATATTTCTGCCAGAGGAATTTCATTGGTAAATAACTAAACAGAAGCATGGAGCTGAGCCAGCCCCACACCGGCCGCGGCGCCGGGACAGGGAGGGTGGCTTCACCCTGCTCCTGGTCACTGCAGCACCACGACACCGGCTGAGCCCAGCAACAACACCCCAGACACAGCACTGCCCCTGCCTGCCTTCCGCATGGATGCACAGGGATAAGGATGGCTCAGCACGGCCCCCGATGAGGGGGTTAAATCCTCCATGGAACACAGGGAGCCCAGCACCATCCCTGCTCCAGCCAAGGAGGGGCTTCCAGAGCCCAAAAGCCCAAAATATGTCTATAATTTCCTGTTTCAAAAAGGATCATTTTTATTTAAATTAGGACCAGAAACATTCCAGGGAGCTTAGCGGGGCCTGGGGGAGAGCCAGGCCTCCCTGCGTGCCGGCACCTTGCACTGGGTGAGGGACCCCTGACTGTACCCGGCACCGCAGCCTCGCCTCCCCATCACCGCCAAAGCCTCATCATGTTCCCCAGTGCATCCTGCACCAGGAGGTGCCTGTGCTGCGGTGGCAATAGAAGATGCCACCAATACGGTTAATGCAGCCCCTCTGGCTGCTTTCCTGTGGCTGGTGCTGTGCAACCACAGCAGGACCCAGCGCAAGGCTGAACAGTGCAGCCTCTCCCCCGCAGCCTCAAGGGCACTGGAAACTCCTCTTCCCCGTTCCCAGCCACAGCACTGCGTTCTCAAGGGTCACAGGCTCCAGAACTGACCACGCACACGTTCCCCAGCCCCACAGCGGTATCGGGTCAGGGTTATCCCAATGGCATTGCCCTGTGGTGCCCCATCAGCCTCACCGCGGCCACCCTCACTTCAGCACACCGCACGGCTCTCCCCGATGCAGGTGACCCACTCTGCAGGCACAGGCACCTTCCTCCCCCTAAGGAAGGCTTAAAAATACCCTAAACAGACCCAAAACCAACGT
This sequence comes from Melopsittacus undulatus, assembly GCF_012275295.1. Taxonomy (NCBI): domain Eukaryota; kingdom Metazoa; phylum Chordata; class Aves; order Psittaciformes; family Psittaculidae; genus Melopsittacus; species Melopsittacus undulatus. Next base: position 9,761,049 of record NC_047539.1, on the reverse strand, counting down.
CACGCTGCTGCTGGCCCTGAACCCCAGAGGAGGTCAGGCCTGCAGGGTCAGCAGAGCCAGGCAGCTCATACAAGAGATGTGGGTCACCAGCCATTAAGTTTCTATTTATACAGCATCAGCATGGACTGCACACGCCGGCGGCAGCTCCCGTCCCCCAGTACATCACACTGCTTGCTCCGGTCCCTGGGAGGGATCCAGCGGGAAGAGGCCAATGTAGGCAGTGGGGCAGTGCCCCTCCTGCAAACAGCAATAGGGATTTCATGGCAGTGAGGAGCAGAGCTCCTTTCCCTGCTGGACTGTGCTCCCTAGGTACAGACTAGATGCAGAACTGTGCTCTTCTGGAGCCCCTCCAGCAAGAGGAAAACCAAACCCAACAGCACACTGAGTATTTTGAGGGCAAAACCCACTGGTGCCAGTTCAAAACCGGTGCCAACCTGCCCCTGTAGCCACTCTGTTGCCCTGCACTTGGGCATCATTCCTGCATCCCAGCCACAACCTCCTGCATCGCTCCCGGCTGGATCAGCCCCAGCATCCACCACACGGTCCCTGCCAACCCACATACCCTCTGTGAGGATGCTGCTGGCCAGCAGACCCCAGGACACTGTCCCCATGATGCAGATGATGTTACTCACATCCCAAGCAGCACGTCGTGTCCCTTGGCCACCCTGCAGCCAGCAGCGGCTCAGCTCGCTCAGCTCCAGGATGGGCTGCACCTTCAGCTGCACCGTGTCCCCAGACTGCCGGATCATCTCCACGATCTCATCCCGGGATTTGTTCTCCACGTTCCTCCCGTTGATTTCCACCAGGCGGTCACCCGGCACCAACCCCAGTGCCAAGTCTTTGGTGCCGGCTCCGGGTTCGGCAAAGTGCACGACGCGCCGGTACACCTGCCCATCGGGCGCCCGGTCCAGCATGGTGGTGCGGCGCAGGGAGAACCCGAAATCACCCGTGTTGCGCCTCTGCAGCTCCAGCTGCCGCGGGCTGGGAGGCTGTGGGGGTACCAACGGGGGCAGCCGCAGCTCGGCAGGAAACCTCTTGTCAACCAGCTCCGGCACCCTGGCACGCAGGGATGCGGCAGGAGGGGTACAGGGGTGTCCCATAGGGACCCCTTGCTTGGCGAGTTGGGTCTCCAGCGTGCGCACCTCAACCTGCGGGGAGGGTGCTGCTGAGTGCTCGGAGGGGGTGGATGTCTCTGAGGTGCTCTCATCCCGGCTCTTCTGCGAGAACGAGAAGCGTTTGACAATCATCTGGGAGTTCTGCTTGGCCAAGGAGCCGAACTTGGCCGCTCGCTGCAGCACCGAGCCCTTGAAGTTGGCATCGTCCACCTTGAGGTCGTCGCTGGAGCTGGCCGTGCTCAAGTGGCCTGAGTCCAGGATGACGCTGCCCCGGTTGCTGTTGGAGTCAATGTCCGTGAGATGCAGGTCGGAGCCGCTGGCCACCTTGATGGGTATGGGGTTGGAGATCTCCAGGCGGGCCTTGGAGTCCCGCTTGGAGGCACGGTTGAGGTTGAAGAAGCCCCGGCGCAGGCTCATCTCCTCCAGGCTCTTGAGCTCAGCCGCTGACATCCGCTCCTTCTTCTCCTTCTTTTCCTTCTTCTCCTTCCGGGCCCCATCCTTCTCCTTGTCCTTCTTCATTAGGTTGAACATGGTGGAGAGTAGCCCGGGGCGTGCTCACCCCCGTGGCAGGGCGCTGGGCTGGGGGTGCTGGTCACGGCACAGCCGCCTGCCTGCAGAAGGACAGACAGGCAAGGGTGCCATCAGACAGCAGCATGGGCAGCACCCACCCCACCGCCCCTCAATCCACCCCACTGAGACCCCCAGCCCTGGGCCATGTCCCAGCATCCCCGCTACCCCCAGGGCACTGTGGGGCTCTGAGACTGCCCTGGTCATCAGGACCTTGCCCTGGCTGGGCACCAAGCCCTAGGAATGCAACAGTGATGGTGCTGCATCCTTAGGGATGCCCCAAAAGAAGCTCAGAAGCCTGGCACCCCATCTGTCCCCATGCTGGCACTGGGGCTGACTGCAGGCAAGACCCCCATCATGTCCTGCAGCTCGGGAGCAGTGTTGGAGCAGCATGGGCAGGCAGGGGAGGAAGGCATCCCAGTGGCATTTGCAGTGGTTACCACCAACATGGATGCTAAAGGCAAAACCACCCATCCCTGCGGCCGCGGCACCGTCCTGCCCACCAGCTCTAAAAGCCCCTTGCTGGAGAAACAGAGGCCTCTCTGCTGCTTGTGCCAGCCCTGGCCACCACTGAGCCATGGGGGACAGCCATGGGCAGCGTCCCCACCAGGGAGGGAGCCGGAAACACGGCCCTAAGCAAAGGCTGCTGTAATAAACAGGAACCTGTAAAATCACATTCCTCCCAAACACTGATAAGTGTCTAATTTTAGCACTGGCGACGCAGAATCTCGTGATGCTGCCTCAACCTCCAGGAACAGTCGCTCTTTCATTCGGGCATCCCATGCGGGGGGGGGGAACCAGCAGCAACACCACAGCCTGGAACAAACCTCAGATCCCTCCCTGGAAAACCATGGGGGCACCCACAGCCTCATCCCACACAGGGCTGCCATGGGATCCATCTGTCCCTGGGGCAACCGGTGCCCCCCCAGCCTCCATCAAGCACTCAGGGTGTGGATAAACAGCTCCAGAGTGGAGCAGTGGGCTGGCAGCGTGGCGCGGGACAGGCTGACAGCTATATATAACAGGGCAGGAAGCTGCACAGGAACTTAACCTCAGCACAAAGGACAACAGGAAAACTCCCTGTATTCGAAGCATCTGCTTTAGAGCTCTCTGATGGGTGCGGGGATGAGGTTTGGGAAACCCATGGAGAGGGACAGTGCTGCCCATGTTGGCAGTGCAGGCTCTGGGCACCCTGGGGTGCATGGATGCCATGCTGTGCCAAGCTGCACCTTGGATCCAGCACAGCATCAGTGCTGCATCACCACCACTGCCTGGCCATACGGTCCCTGCATGCACCCAGTGGGACATAGGGAACCCATCATCCCCTTGGCAAAGCCACATGGATTCAAGGATTGCCTGAACCCCACTGCCCCTTGGGCTGGGGCAGGAGCACATGTGCCCAGAGGAGTCCCAGCCACAGGGCAGGTGAGGGCAGATACAGGATCCAACCCAGGACAAGGTCAGGCATGGAGCATGGCCGGGTGGCTGCATCCACCAGCTCAGAGCCTCCAGCCCATGGCCAGAGGGGCTGCCATGGCTCTGTCCACACAACTCAGCCCCAGGGCTCTGTCTGTTCTGCCCTTCCCTGCCCCACCTGAGGCCTTCCCTGCTCTCAGGGCCAGGACCTGGGCTGGGCAGCACCCCAAGACACAGGAAACCAAGACAGCTCCTTTCTCCTCTCCCAGAAACAGCAGCTAAAGGGCCATTGCTGACCTGAGCCTGGGAATGGCACAGCTCCGTCCCATGGCCACAGCAGGTCCTGCCAGCAAAGGGCCCCACATCCACGTTGTGATGGGGGTTCTGCACTGCCTCCTCCCCAGTGATGCTGGGGCCTCAGGACAGAACAACCTGCAACTGCCCCTGCTCCCCCTCCATGCCACCGGTCCCCACTGCCTGGGATGCCCAAAGTGGGGTGGCCTGGGGATGCAGGAAGGGCTGCACCCTGCGCTCACCCCATGGCAGGAAGGGGGATGCTGGGACCCCTTCCATGGTCCATGGGGAGGGATCCCTGGGAGCAGAGCTGCTCACTGGGCTGGTGCTGGATAGAGGCGCTGGAGGCAGCCGCCAGCACTCCCTTTGTCCTCGGTGGTTTCTCTCCCCTGCACACACGCTCCCTTCCAGCCTTTGTATGCTCAACAAAAAGGGGGAACAAGCGTTACCATCTGCATCCCTAATCAGGCAGCAGCCTGGCCACATAAACCCCACACAAAGCCACTGCTGGCAGGAATGGGGCAGGGGGCACCCCCAGGCGGAGACCCCAGCATTCCCAGCCCACGTGGGATGCTGTGTGCTCCCTGCTCCCTAAGGAGCCTCCTGCCCGTGGCACACACACACTGGGGATACCGGATGGGTGCAGCCGATGCCTTGAGCAGGAGGCGGCTGCTGAGCGTCTCCTTGCTCCTGAATCAGACCCAAGGCACCTCCTCTGACTCATCCTGGGCTTGCTCCGGGATTACCCATCACCAGCAGTGCTCAGGGCAGTGCATGCATGAGCCATGAGAGGGAAGGGAGAGGCACCGGATCGCACGCAAGGAGCTGCTGTGACACCTGGGCTGGCAGGGCACAGGGATGTCACCTGCGAGGGCCTGGGGCCAGAAAGGGAGACCCAGCCACCCAAACCCCAAACCCCTCCTTAGGCCACCCAAGCAGCACTGGGGGGGTGAAGCTTCCCCTTTATCCCCCCATGATGGCCAGGAGCCCCCATGACCCTGCTGGGGTGTTTCCTGCAGGAGGAAGGCGTTCACTGGAACTCCAGCCACTCCTTCCCTGCCCCAGACGCAAGCTGGTCTGACACGCTCCCTGCACAGGGACCTGCACTGCAAGTTCCCAGTCTCCTGCCCTGCTCCCTGCGGTGCCAGCACAGGAGCCAGGGGCTGTCACCTCCTTGGACACAGCTGCTGGGGCATGGACAATGCTGTGCCAGGGAGCGGGTGCTGGTGACAGCGATGCTGAGCAGCCAGCCCAGCTCCCATACAGGATGACCGTCACCATGGCTCCTCGGCTCATTGCCGGATGCAAGTTTTCCAGAGAACAAGGAAATTGAGGGGGTTTCCAAGTCCTTCTGCACTGCCTGCCCCTATGGACAATGCAGAGGGAGAACAGCCCTGGATTTACCTGAGTCACAGCTGGGATGTGACTGTCTCCGAAGCGGGACTGTGGGCTCTGCTGTGGGAACCCCACTTCAGGCAGCAAAGCTGACCCAGGCAGCATTGCCCTAGGCTGGTGGTGGAGGCCAGGAGGGTACATAGGGTGTATGTGTGGGATGCAGGCACCCACCTCAGCCCCAAAGTTGGGCAATACACCAGCCCAAAGAGTCCTTACAAAACAGAGGTGATGGGGCAGCAATCACTGCCAGGCTCTGCCTGGCTGGAGCCAAGTGGGACACAGCTCAGTGCCCAGCTCAGGGGGAGGACAGGCAGGTCACAGCCCCTCACCACTGGTCCCGTGCCACCCCCATAGCCCTTTTCTGGCCCTAGATTTACAGCCTGACCCTGTCACAGCCCAGCCCCTGACACAGGTGACAGGCTGAGCACAGCACATCAGGGAGCAAAGTCCAGGGCTGGCGCAGGCTCTGTGGGAACACCTGATTGCTTATGGGGCACAGGGTGATGGGAGCTGCTGGATGGGGATCCCCCAGTGCCAGGGTGCCTGGGTCAGCCCAGGGTGCAGGAACACAGCTCCCGTGTGCCTCTGCTCACCCGCCTGGGCCCACGCTCTCCTGTAATTGCCCTAAGTTTAGCTCTTGACCAGACGATTTGCATCTCACAGCCCAGCTGGAAACCACACTATTCCTGGCCGCATGTCCCAGCCCTCACCCGCTGCTCTATATATTCCTCTCCAGGCAAATGAACATGCAGGCAGGCTCCGTGGCAGCCGCAGGCACCACCAGCCCCCGCCGCCCCCAGCACAGCTGCAAGGACATGCACCCACCTTGTGTGCCTCCTTAAAGGGACCCAGGTGCCAGCACCACTGGCCCCGGTGGTGGTGCGTTAATGGTGAGCTGGGATAAAGGCTTTGGATGCAATTCCCCAGTGGTGCAGGAAAGGCCCAGGCTGGTGGTTCCTCCCTGGAAGCAGGGTTAGTGCCAAGGAGCTTCACTGCAGGTGCTGGGGCACCCATCATGAAGCATCCATCACTGGACACCCATCATTAGGTACATGGAATACCAAACATGGGGCTCCAGACAGGGGGCACCTAACATAGGGCACTCTGCAGGGACAGGCTGGCATGTGCCCCACACCACACAGAGGGTTTGTGCCCCCCAGCACCTCCAGTTACCCGCAGCAGAGCACACAAACCTCCAGCACGAGTAGTAAACACACAGGTGCTGCAGTGCAACGAGAGGGGGTGTGTGTGTACACACGAACCCAGCCCGCAGAGCAACGGGGGGGCACGCACAAGGTGACACAATGGGGCCGACCCACACAGACACACGCACACCCATCTGCACACGCACACACACATGTACAGCCCCACTGCAGAGCACCGGGGGATGCACAAGCACAGGCGCTGCAAGACAACAGCGGGCCATGCGCACACCCCGCAGCGGCACCGGGGGGGCGGACACGGACACCCGCACCACGCACACCCCCCGGTTGTGCACCGGGGAACACGGCCCGGTCCGGGGGGGGGTGCGATGCGGATGGAGCCTGCACCGCACGGCGCGGTTCGTGCCCCTGCCGCGGGGCCGGCTCTGGTTCCGGTACCGGTGCCGGCGGCTGTAGCTGCGGGGGGTACTCACCGGTACCGGTACCGGTGTCTGCGGGGGGTACTCACCGGGGCCGGCGGCGGCTGCGTTGCGGGGCCCGGGGCTGGCGGCGGCGGTGCCGGGCCCCGGCGGCGGCGCGGGGCGGGGCGGGGCGGGTCCGCACCGGGGCGGGCACTGCCGGCTGTGCGCGCGCCGCTCCGCGCGGAACGGAACGGGTCCGGACGGGGACGGGAGGCCTGGGCACGGGAGGCGGCTCCTGCTGCGCACAGCACACGGGTATAGAACCGAGCGGGACCGGGAGCGTCCGAGCCCTGCGGCACAGCACACACAGCACAACACAACACACACAGCACAACACAACAAACACAACACAACACAGCACAACACACAACACAACACAGGCTGGAAGCGCATCCTGTGCTCGCGCTGGTGAGCACAGCCCTGGGCATCACACACACTCCTGGGGTTCCCCTCTTTGGAAGGATCCCATAGGGAGCAGAGCCTGACCCGGCACAGGGTGGCTGGTGCCCGTTGGCAGGACGGCTGCTGGTGCTTCTCCCCATGCTGCTCTCCCCACACGGCCTGTCCGCAGGGAGGGCTGTGAGCAGACCAGGATGGTGCCTTGGCCGCGAGACAGAACATGATTAACAACAAGCATCACCCAGCAAAGCCTTTGTTACAGTCCTTCCACTCTTGTGTAGCTCTGGGACATCGCACTGGGGTCACTCAGATACAGCTGAAGTCCTGTGGATCCTACAACCACCACCTGTCCTGGGGCAGAGGCTTTCAGGACAAGCCCTGCAGTCTCTGAGCTGAGACAAGCTCCTTTGCTGTCACATGTGGAGGCCCTTCATGGGACATGGGTGACGCAGCAGGGAACAGGGACCCCAGAGATGAGCATCCATGAGCTCTTCCCAAAAGCTCTTTTCAGGGTGCCCATCACCTCTGCTGGAAAGCTCCAGATGGACAGAGTAAGCTATGGGCACAGGGGTCTGCCCCAGCACCACCCCTGCCACCCCCATGGCTCCTGCCCTGCCCTGGGGCATCCAGAGCACTCCAAGATCCAACCACCATCCATCAGAGGCTGAGCTGGACTGAGCTGTGTGGTCCTGGCTCTCCTGCTATCAGGCTGTGAATGCAACAGCCTCACCACCTTCCCTTGCCGAGCAGCCGTGCTGGCCTGTGTGTTAGCAAGAGGCTGAGCCCTGCCGTGCATGGCAAGAGGCCCCTGTCACCCCTTGTGCAGTGGGAGCAGCACCAGGTTCACCCCACACTTTGTGGGTGTCACAAGCCCCATTCCTTGCCGCACCGAGCCCATAGCACGTGCCCAGGACACAGCAGCAGAGCAGTGTGTGGGGACAGGCTGGTGGCCATATGAAGGGTGCTGCTCTGGGCCCTGTGCTGCAGGATGCGGTGCTGGAGGAGACACAGCCCTTGCAGTGCAGAGGACGGTGGCAGCGAGAGCAGATGCTGCTTTTGTCACACTTCCCTTTGTCCCAGGCACGTGGTGCCAAGCGCAGGGAACCAGTGTCTGGAGAGCAGGGATGGGAACCGATGAGCTGGGGGGGGCAGAGCCTTGGCTCAGCTGCCAGGGGGGTTCCAGCTGCATTGGTTTGGGAACATGTGTGACTGCCCCTCTGCTCTGCCTTCCCCAGCACAGGGGGAACAGCCGGTTACAGCCTGCGGCAGCTCCTGCTTCCTTATCATACAGGGCAGGCGGTGGCAGGGTGATGCTGGTGGCAGGGTGATGCCGGTGGCAGGGTGATACTGGTGGCAGGGTGATACTGGTGGCAGGGTGATGCTGGTGGCAGGGTGATGCCGGTGGCAGGGTGATGTTGGTGGCAGGGTGATGCTGGTGGCAGGGTGATGCTGGTGGGAGGGTGATGCCGGTGGCAGGGTGATGCCGGTGGCAGGGTGATGCTGGTGGCATGGTGATGCCGGCTGGAACTGCCGAGTGTTGGGGTCTCCAGTGTGACACAGCCCTGTCACAAGCAGCCCTGCCACCCACCTGCACAGGGCTAAACCCCTCCATGCTTCCCAGCAAGGTGTCTGTCAGATCCCATTCAACCTCACCAGCCTCTCTCCTGGGACTGGGCCACCCTGAGCATCTCTCTCTTGGTATAGGGGGGGTTTACAGGCAACCTATGCCCAGGTAAAGTCTGTGTGCTGCCTCAAGCATCCTATAGAGCAGCAGGACAGAGCTCTGGTGCCCTGGCAGATGGTCGGCTGGAGTATTGAGGGCCCAGAGCCGGGCTGGGAGGGAATCATCTGTTTCCCAGCACCGCAGGGTTTCCTAAATAGGTCACTGCTTTTTTATAGTGTCTGGGATCCAGAAAAACCAGTTGTTCCGGACACCCGCCAGCATCGCAGCCGTGCTCCCCAGGCACTCACTGCCGGCCCTCCTGCTCCATGCAGGGGACCTGTCCCACCAGCACCGCTTGGTGTGAGCAGGGAGAGCAGTGGGGAGCTGAAGCCGTGCACTGGGGTCCTGTTCTCCGCCAGAGGTGGCCACCCCCGGCCATGCCCCATGTGGGGTGTGCAGGGCACAGGGGCACAGGGCCGGGCCGGGCAGCACCCACCGGGCAGCACCCACCGAGCAGCACCACACCGGGCAGCACCGCACCGGACAGCACCGCACCGGGCAGCACCGCACCGGGCAGCACCCACCGAGCAGCACCACACCGGGCAGCACCGCACCGAGCAGCACCGCACCGGGCAGCACCGCACCGGGCAGCACCGCACCAGGCATCACCGCACCGAGCAGCACCACACCGGGCATCACCGCACCGAGCAGCACCGCACCGGCCAGCACCGCACCGGGCAGCACCCACCGAGCAGCACCCACCGGGCAGCACCGCACCGGGCAGCACCACACAGAGCAGCACAGCACCGGGCAGCACCGCACCTGGCAGCACCGCACCGGGCAGCACCGCACCGCGCAGCACCGCACCGGGCAGCACCGCACCGAGCAGCCCGCACCGCACACCCGCATGCGCCGGGGCCGCCGCCGGCTCGGGCCGAGCTCTCCCTCTAGCGGCTGCTGCCGAAGCCTCCGCGCACCGGGGCCGAACCACGGCCCTAGCACGGCCCCGGGGCTGGAGGCAGCGAGGGGCCGAGCTCCATCCCCCGGCAGCCGGGATGCACGTGTCGGGGTGCGCAGGGATGGTACCCATGGCCTTACAGCACCACCAGCAGCCCCACGGTTGGAGCACAGGTCGCCCTGCTCCTCCTTTTCCCTACCCCATATTTGCTGGTCAGCCAGCATGCCCAGGGGGTCAGTGGCAGCCTCAGCCCCACAGCTCTGCCTCTCAGTGATCCCCCCCTTTGCCAACCCCATCGCCATCACCTCCATCACCCACTGCAGCAGCCAGCGATAGGAGAGCCCCGCACCAGGGCTTCCCCCCTCCATGGCAGCACCCTGTACCCCAGTACTTCACTGTCCGCGGGCAGCTGGGCCGGTGCCATCGCTGAGCAGGGCCCCGGCAGGGTCCCCGGGCCGGCCGCCAGCCGGGCAGCGCTGACTGGGCACTTTGCTTTGTGCTGCTGCCCGGGGGGAGACAAAAGGTGCAGTCAGACGCAGGCTGTGATTGTGCTGGGAGCCATGCGCTGAGGCAGCAGCCCCAGTGCCACACTCGCCTCGTGACCCGGCAGGGACCGTGGCACCCAGGGACTGTGCCCGGCACCATGGCACCCAGGGACTGTGCCTGCTGCGGCACCCCAAGAGTGTGCTCATCGTGGCACCCTGAAATCAGCACTGCCGTGTACCCTGCGGTCTGTGCCTGCTGTGGCACCTTGGGACTGACCCACCATGGCACCCCAGGGCTTGTACCCACCATGGAACCCCAGGGCTTGTACCCACCATGGCACCTTGGGACTGACCCACCATGGCACCCTAGGGCTTGTACCCACCATGGAACCCCAGGGCTTGTACCCACCATGGCACCCTAGGGCTTGTACCCACCATGGCACCCCAGGGCTTGTACCCACCATGGCACCCCAGGGCTTGTACCCACCATGGCACCCCAGGGCTTGTGCCCACCATGGCACCCCAGGGCCGGTGCCCACCGTGGGACTCTGGGGACTTTGCACTGCCTGGTACCTGGGGGTCTGCCCCACCATGGTATCCTGAGGCCTCTGCCCACCATGGCACCCCAGGTCTTATCCTGCCTTTACCTGGGGAGCCCCATCACTGCAAAGGGAGAAGGAGGGTGTTGGACAGCCAGGACCTGGTTGTCATGGTTACCATGAGGCCTGGGGCCTAGCGGTGCCTCGTTGCCATGGTTACCGCAGGCCTGAGGCTTCCCAAGCCCATGGCGGCTCCATTCCCAGCCATGGGAATAGGGATGTGTGGAAGCAGGGGCAGCCCCAGGGCTCAGTGTGGCCATGGGAGACCCCACACCAGCAGGGATAAGCAGTATCACAGCCCCCCTTACCCACCACAGAGCCACAGTGTGCTGAGGGTGTCCACACCAACATGGAGGTGGAGACCCACCAAGGCAACGGCACCGGCTGGTACACCCCTCACCAAGCCCACCACCCGCAGGGGCTCACCCACCATCCCCACCATGCCAGCCAGTGCCCTGTGACACCACAGTGCATTGCCCCTGGAAAATGCCAGAGCGCTCAGAGCATCGAGTCACTGGTGCCAAGATAATCTGTGCAAACAGTTCCCTGATTGGGGGTTATTATTATTATCAATTTGTTTTAGTTTTTCTTTTTCCCCAAGAATGTGGCTCAGCCCATGGGGATGAGCAGCTGAAATCTCCGGGATCAGCAGGACAATGCCAGAGCCAGCATTGTGCTGACGGCTCTGCAATGCTGGCACCGGCTCCCAGGCAGCATCACCCTATAAAAGCCGAGCCGCTGAAGTAGGCAAACATTACATGGGGGAAGCAGCAGTAACCGGCTGAGCTAGGTGAGTCCTGGGACCGATCCGCACCTCTCCCACCTCGCCCCTGCCGCGCTGACACCTTCCTGGTGCCCAAAGACACCCAGAGAGACCACTGCCCTTTCCCATGGCACAAGACAGGCTCACACATCCCTGCTGGCATCCAGGGGGTGAGAGCCCCTCTACCAAGGGGTATCCCACCCCTGGTACCTCCTGGCCCATGGCACAGCGGTTGGTGTCTCCCATCATTAGTCAGGGCTGTCCATGGGAGCACACTGTGCCTCCCCACGGAGGCATTGCCAAGATGTGGGGCAGGGAGAATGGGCAGGGGTCTGTTAGGGACCACCAGGCACAGGGCAGACTATGCCCCACATCACAGCTCCCTGCTGCAGCTCAGGGGGGTTATTCCTAGTGATGGGAAGGGGAAAGGGGAGACAGACAATACGCCAGTGCCATGGCTGGGAGAAGGGAAGGGACACTGTGAATGTGAGATGGGAGCACCATGCTTTAGATGTTTTCCAGAGCCCCCAGCCCCATCCTGTGGCTGAACAAAAGGGTCTCGCTGTGACTGGCCTCAGTAACAGGGCAGCTGCCTTCAAAAAGGCACTGCAGGCAGCAGGCACAGAGCTGTCCCCAGCCCCAGGAGCAGGCACAGGGAAGCACAGGGACACACTGCAGTGCCAATGGCTTTTCCTTCCTTTCCAGACACCGTTCCAGTACCTAAGATGGCTCAGACAAACCCTCTGCCCGTCCCCATGGGCCCATGGAAGGTATGTCCTTGCACCCCTTCTAGCTCTCCTTTCACTGTGTTCATGCAGGGGACAAGAAGAGGGGGAAAAGCCAGTCCTCCAGGAGCAGGGCATTGAGGCAGGGAGGAGGTACAGGAGCACCCCTGCCCCATTATCCTCTGCCTATGGGAATGTGCCTCCCACCTGCTCAAACCCTTCCTGGGTGTTTTCCATAAGCCTCTTCTTAGCCCTGCTCTTACCAGTGGTCCTGTGCCAGGGAGTTAGAACAGTCCCGAAAGCCACACGCTGTTGTTCGCCCTCCCATCAGTGCAGCAGGCAAAGGGGACACTGCAGAGATGGTAGGGAGCAGTCTGGCAATAGCTGCGGGCACACAGTTAGAGGAGAGAGCCGAGATGGAGAAGCGAGTGTACCAATGGGATGCGCCCACCGGAGCTGGAGCCTTCGGGGACAGCATCACCACCCGCAGCCCCGGGGAGCCCCCGGCCCTTCCCCCCCGTTATCCCTCTGTGCCCTAGAGCGCTGGGAGCAGAGGCCGGGACAAGCTCCATCCGCATCCCGGCCACCCGCCCGGGCCGGCCCCGCTCCGCTCCGGACCGCGGCGCTGCCCCGGAGCCGTCCTCCGCTGGGGTGCGCAGAGAGCGGAGCGGGGCCGCATCCAGGCACGGAGGGGCTGAACCGCCTGCGGCCGGGGCCGGGCACCCCCCAACGGCACAGCTCGGGCTGCCTTGCAGATCACTGTGTACGACCAAGAGAACTTCCAGGGCAAGAGGATGGAGTTCACCTCGGCCTGTCCCAACATCATGGAATGCGGCTTTGACAACATCCGCTCCATGAAGGTGGAGTGCGGCGCGTGAGTACCCGGCAATGGGATGCTGTTCCTGGGGGGGTTGGCAGGGTGAGGGGTGCCTGGGCTGGAGCAAAGCACTGCAGCAAAGGGAGGATAGGGACAGAGAATCCCACCCTGACAGGGTAGAGCAGGAAGCCCTGACAGGGCCAGAGGACAGTGGTGATGACCTTGGCATCATCCAAACCTCCCTCCTGCAGTCTTGGAGCAGCCAGGTTTGGAGCTCACCAGTGCCCCACAGGGATGCTGCCCAAGGATGCAGCAATGATCAGTACTCAGCAAGGTCCTTGAGCTCAGCCTAGTCCCCATCCTGCCTGTGTAACTCCATCAAGCACCTGGACAACCACAGCTGCCACAGGGCCCAGCCCTGCTTTACCCTATTGCTTTCCCCACATGGTCAGAGCAGAGCCTTCCCACAACCTGCACAGGGCTGCCCCAGTCACTGGTAGGGGTCTGGAGCAGAACTGGGCTTCCCTCTGAGCACAGGAATCTTTCCTGACATAGACAAGCCATGTCCTGAGCTGCTCCAGACGCTGTGTGTAGGGATGGTCCCTATGGTGAGCATCCTGCTGGGGCTGGGAAGCAGACAGGATAGATTTGTGCTGCTATATTTAGGGTTTGTAATGCTAATGGGATTACAGTGGCGTGCGTGCTCGTGCCGTAATCAGCTCGCTGCTCCAGTTGATGTGCTCCTAATCAGGCTGTTCACCTTACACAGGGGAGCACGACTGTGGGACACAGGATTGGGGCTCAGTTTGGAACAGTTGCAAGAGGCTCTTGCCCCCCCCGGGGCTCACTGTGCCCCTCATACCCCATAAGCAGGAGGCTGGGGTGTGCACAGCCTGTGCCATCACCTTCCAGCCCCCAGCCCAGCCTCTGCCTCCCCACTGAGCTCCAGTTGTCCCATCCCATTAAGGAGATGTCCCCACCCAGGGGCAGGCAGGACCTCGTATGGGCAGCACCTGGGCTTGAAAACGTGTCCTGCAGGATAAAAGCATCATCTCACCTCCCCTTGCCTATTTTCAGCAGAGGGGGAACCAGAGAGGGGAAAGGATCAGGAATTTGGGTCTTTCCAGGTGTGTTTTGTGGGAACAAGAAATGAGGCGTTGAGAGAGAGAAGGGCAGCAAGGCTGTCCTGGGGCATCTTAATGCGATGCTGAGCTGCGCACATAACCACAGAGCCATCAGGGGCAGGGCAGCCACATCCAGCACCACTTCCTCCCCTCCCCACGGGTGGGCAGAGGCCAGACCCCATCCCCTCCTCGCACCCATGGCCGGTGCCAGGCGCGGGCAGGACCCGCTGCGGGCGCAGGAGGCCCTGGCACACTCTGTCTCCGCAGCTGGGTGGGGTACGAGCACACCGGGTTCTGCGGGCAGCAGTTCATCCTGGAGAGGGGGGAGTACCCGCGCTGGGACGCCTGGAGCGGCAGCAACGCCTACCACATCGAGCGGCTCATGTCCTTCCGCCCCGTCTGCTCCGCTGTGAGTGCCTGGCTGCCACAGAGCCCTCCCATCCCATGCCAGTGTCCGGCCCAAGGGAGCGGGGTCAGGAAGGGCTAATGGGGCTATGCTGGGGCTCTATGGGTGGCTGAGGCTCCTTGGGTTGGGTTCAGCTCTTCCGCTCCCCTTGCCCAGCAGGATTTGCTCTTTTTGTCCTGTAATCTAAAAGCTTTTAAGGGGATTTTTGGGCATCTGTATGTGAGAAGCTGGTGAACAACTCACGTGAGATGGGAGCTGTGGCACAGCTCTGGCACCTCCCGGCTCTGCATCACCCTGCTGAGCACCTCCACACAGCTGGGCATTGGGAAATCCAGCCTCCCCCTACAAAAACCCCATAGAGCCCAGGCTCTGAACACTCCCCACCCCATCCAACCCTCTAAGCAATGCCATAGGGAGGGACAGCCCTTGCCCCGTGTCCCCATGCAGGCCAGGGAGGGAGCAGCCCTCACTTTCACCCTGTGCTTCCCCCAGAACCACAAGGAATCCAGGATCACCATCTTCGAGAAGGACAACTTCATGGGGCGCCAGTGGGAGCTGGCTGATGACTACCCCTCGCTGCAGGCCATGGGCTGGGCCAACAACGAAGTGGGCTCCATGAGGATCTCGGGTGGCGCGTAAGTGATGGGCAAAGCACCACGAGCAGCAGGGATGAACCACAGCCATCGCTGTGCTACCGTAGCGGGGACACCCCATAACCCCCCTTGCTTACCTCTCACCCCTCTCAATGGCTGCCTGATGACTCCTCTTCTTCCAGCTGGGTTTGCTACCAGTATCCCGGGTACCGTGGCTACCAGTACATCCTGGAGGCTGACCACCATGGAGGAGACTACAAGCACTGGAGGGAGTGGGGCTCGCACGCCCAGACCTCCCAGATCCAATCCATCAGGCGTGTCCAGCAGTAGCTCCCCACTTCCCACTACATCTTTGCAAGGTTTCTAAAGCTCACCGGCTCCCTTTTGGTGCTAATACTCCCCTCCCAAAATAACCCTTCTTGTACTGCATCTGCTTATGGAACAACACTCCCCAACGGTACCGACTGCCACAACTGCCAATAAATGTGACTGAAAGATAAACCAGCTTGGTGGGTGTCTGCTGTTCATAGAACCCCAGACTGGTTTGGGTTGAAGGGACCTTAAAGCTCCTCCAGCTCCAACCCCTGCCACAGGCAGGGACCCCTTCCACTGGAGCAGCTGCTCCAAGCCCCTGTGTCCAACCTGGCCTTGAACACTGCCAGGGATGGGGCAGCCACAGCTTCTGTGGGCACCCTGTGCCAGCGCCTCAGCACCCTCACAGGGAACAGCTTCTGCCTAAGAGCTCAGCTCAGCCTCCCCTCTGGCAGGTTTAAGCCATTCCCCTTGTCCTGTCCCTACATCCCTTGTCCCAAGCCCCTCTCCAGGTTTTCTGCAGCCCCTTCAGGCACTGGAGCTGCTCTCAGGTCTCCCCTTCTCTTGTCCAGGCTGCCCCAGCCCAGCTCTGTCCCCTGGCTCCAGAGCAGAGCAGCTCCAGCCCTCGCAGCAGCTCCATGGGCTCCTCTGCACTCACTCCAAGAGCTCCACGTCCCTCTGGTGTCTGTTGTGTGTCAGGGCTGCAGTCACATCCCCATCCCCGCAGCGGGGACCAGACTCCAGCTCTCACATACACAAACACAGCAGCCAAACCCCTGGTGTGGGCTTCTCTTCCTCCCTGCCCTCCCCTTCCCCTGCCAAGGGAAAGGACACTTGGCTCCTGGTCCCACTGAGCATCCCTGCCTGCAGAGCCACCTGCACTGCTCATGGGCTCCATGGCCAGTGCCTAAGGGACCAGAAGTGGGGTCCCACCGCCACAGCATCCCCGGTTCAAGGGATGCTCTCTGAGAGCGCGGAACAGAACCTCACACCGACACCCACAAACTTTAAAACTTTTATTCAACAATTTACATCACTTATTGTCTGTCTTAACGTATTCGATCTACACAAATTTCTGTTTTTTTCTGGTTTTTTTTCCTGATAAAATAATAAAATTCGGATAAATTTTGAAGACGTTGGTGCAGAATAAACAAAATTCCAGGTTTTTTTTTCCTTTTTTTCTTTTTTTTTTAACATTTAGTGTGAAGTATGACATCATTGGTAAAGATAACATCATGCCATTACAGCTCATGGACATTACCTATCCTTACAGTCCGTGGTATCACCCATTCCGGCGCAAAGGGCTGCGCCAGACACAGCTACAGCAGGAATTCCACTAACTCTTCCAGCCACCCTCTCACCACCGGGAAAATGCCGACACTTTTCCAGCTGGGCACACAAGAGTGCATTAACCTCATCGGGAATAACCAAGGAAGGGGCAAGGAAACACAAACTACCTCTACAGACTCGTGTGGTTGCACACAACCAAGAGGGGCTGTGCCTCTCTGAGGGGCAGAGGTAACTCAGCACAACCCCTCTGTGGTGAATTGAATACACAAGGAAAGGGAAGGAAATGAGAACTCGTGGATGGGGGAGGCAGGAGGAGACAGGCGAAGCACCCGCTTGTGTTTCGCATCGCCCTTAACACTGAAATACTGAGGGGAGGGGGACAGAGGGGGCACCTGTCCCCCCAGTAAACAAGTTGAGGACCTCCAGAGCGAGGCTGAAGGTGTGTAAGTACACGTGTGTGATGGTAGATAGAAAAGCAGCCCTGTTCGGTACGAAAGAAAGCTGTCAAGTTAGTACAAATCACTGCACGGCAAAGGGAACAGGAGGAGGGAGCGTCAGGGTCCTTCTCCTGGCACAATATCCCGACTCTCCTGCGCAAAGGCTCTGGGATAAGCAGTATCCTGGCCAAGCAACACGTTTCCAAAGGTGGTACCTGCAACCCAACACACCCAACTTGTGAAAGCAACCCCCAAATGAAGCTCAGAGACCAAACACGAGCTCACCCTCCGCTGCAGGGAGCACAGTGAGGTCTGTCCCCCACCTCCCAGTGCAAAACACAACCGTAGGGTTCATTCTGTCATAAGAAGCCTCCAGCAGCTCCATCTCCATCCCTTCAAGGCTGTGTGCTCCCCGTCCCCATCACCTGCACACCCGGGGGGTACCACTCTCAACCAGAGGAATAAAGGGGCACTCGTTCATGCGACACTGGGGGTGTACTGGAACCAGGCCAGTGACACCCTGATCCCTCCCACTAAAGCAGGCTCTTTAAAATAAAAAAATAATATATATCTATTTCTATAGCTATACAGAGACAGAGGAAGCCAAGGAGAGGGGAGAGGCTACTAAAAGAATCAAGAAGTGCCAGTTCTCTGCTAGAGCCGTCAGCAAAGAACTGCCACCTTACATCAGACCCTGCAGGGCGGTGGAGAGAACGCAGGCAATGACAGCAGAGGAATGCAAAAGAGGGCAGATAAGTCACTTCTGGTAATGAGACACAAATTAAACTCTCAAAACATGTGCATAGCTTTATTCATCTGCTTCAAACTAACCTCATCGCGGAGCTTCGGCAAAGCCCCGGTGTGCAAAATGCATCTCTAGGAAATAATGCAAGCAAGCTCTTCACATTTACAGTGGCAGGAGCACAGAAAGACTGGGAGAGGAACCACACGTTGGGGTGAGCTGGGAGAGAGATGAGGGAACAAGGAATCGCACAGCTTCATATTCAGAGTCACTGACTGCAAACAGAAGCGTTCCTATTTCATTAACTTCAAGCAAGGCGTGTTTTAATTCTGCTTTACAACAAAAAATGTAAGAGAAAAACCCCACAGAGCAAGAGCTACAACCTGGAAGGGAATAAACCCCCGGGTAACAGGATCCCTGGTGCTGCAGAGCCCTAACTCCAGTGCAAAGCCCCTTGCTTTGCAGGCAAAGCACTGCAATGCTTGCCTTTGACCGCAGGAGAACAGCAAAGCAGCTTCTCTTTCTCTACCCCATCCAAAGTCACAGGTGCCACCCCACAGGACATCACTCCCAAACCATAAGCTGGGCTCAATGCAGGCTCGACCCCAATCCATCAATCCAATGGGTCACTGGGACAGGAATGAACCCTCGGATATGGACAGGGCCCAGCAGTCCCAGCAGCTCACACACAGCCACCAGCTCCCTTCAGAAATAAGCACACGTGCAAGGCACATTTAGTCAGATGGACACACACACAAACATGGGAGCAAACGCTGCCCCCAAAAGAACTAATGGATGCTGAATAAACTAAAAGAGGCAGAGTTCTAGCCTATGCATTGATATACTATTTTCCAGGCAGTTGTAATCCCCAAGCATTTTTCCTACACGACTTCAGACCTTCCTCATTCTTCCCTCACTTTAGAGATACTATTTTTCCTAAAGGATCTTCTATAAATAGTCAAGTACATTCCTTTTTTTCCCCTCCAATGAACACCTCCTGCAGGGTCACATCCCCCCGCGGTGATCCAGGTCTGACCCAGTAAGACAAGAGGTTCCGGACCTGTGTTAGCACCTCAATGGGGCAAGACCTCCCTCCCACCTCAGCCATCAGGTTTTGGCCGGTTAGATGGCCTTTTTCCTTGGAAAACAACCCAATTTCAGGCACCAACCACTCTGCAGCACCCAGAGAAGGAGCCTGTGACTGGACTGCTGGGGGTGCAGGCAGGAAAGAGGCCACACAATCTTTAATACTGCTGGTTAACTTCACATTGAGATAAAGCCTTAAAAAGATCTTTTTGCAAAGATGAGCAATTTCCTTCCTTGGAGAGATTCAATTAGAAAACAGAAGTACTAAAACCAGAGACAAGACATGGATTGAGATTCTTCTACCTCACCAGTTACTTGGGCCTCTTTCCCACAGCACCAGGCAGGCAGGAAGGAGAAGCTGGAAACCTCAGGGATTCGCACTACCCTTTCAATAGCAGCTTGAAAAAAGGAAGGAGAGAAAAAGCAACAACAACAAAAGGCAAATGCACAGTGATCTCTCAGGTTAGGAGCTCTCCTTTGCTTGCGTTTGCATAGAAGTTCCCACAGGTCAGCACCAAAGTCAGGCAGACCCCACTCCTGGACCCCGTCCCTACGCTACCCGCAGTTAGTGGCTGTGTTACACCAGGGTTTAGCTACTCGCAGAGGAACTATATGGTCATGTAAAAGAAAAACAACAAAAGTGCATCACACATTCTTGATTTTCAGGGTTACTTATAGCAGCAGCAGCATTAATCCAAGACAATGAACAGTTGTAGTCGTTCTTAAATGCAGCAACACTTAATGAAATGTCTTCAAGGAAGGTCTAAGAGGATCCTTCTCGAAAGGATAAAATGAAAATGAGACTATTCGATAGACACAAAAAGGAGAGAAAACAAAAATTAAAGACATCATCTTATTTACACTAAAAAAACCCAAACAACATTCTTGTTAAAATATCTTTACAACACCTAAGCAAAAAAATAGGTCTTTTAAGAATAAAGCAGAAACTCCTAAAGCAGTATCCATTTTTGGAAACCTTATTTAGCACCTGAGGAAAGATCGTATGGAAAGCAGACAGGTTATTTGTTGTTGGTTTTGTAAGAAAGTTGTGGGTTTATGTTCGCAGCACACACGTTTCATACCACAGACAGAAACAAACTAATTTCTTCTCCTTTTAAAAGATACTCTACTCATCAATAAGGCTGTAGAAAAGGGATACCGCTATCTTACAACATGGCTTTAGAGCGCTAGACATGTTAGATGAGGCTTTCTGATTAACAGTCAAGATGAACACAGCTCAGCATCCCCTGGTGAAAGCATGGGGATGACTTCTGCTCCTGTCCCGGGACAGCAAGCAGTGTGCCAAGAGGGTCTGATGTCCTCAGCACAAGGCCATCATAGAGCTCTCCAATACCTCCCCACACGTCTGCTTCCAAGGCTCTGGAGCAGGATACAAGGAAGCAGCCTTACCTTGTGGTGTAATACATCCTGTACAAACACCTGTGATCTCTGGAAGGCAGCACAGACCTAGAGCTGCCCCTTTACACCAGCCCAGGATCCTGCTTCTCATGGACAAAATGCTCTCATGGTGGTCAAAGCCAGAACGACTCTGGCTCCTCCAGCCCCAGCCCTCCTCCTGCTTTATGCACTGGTGTGAAATGTGTAGCAGCTTTAAATCAGGTGTAGCCTTGTTCTCTCCCCTCCTGACCTCGACCATCTCCCTTGTAAACAGTCTCTGTAAGAAATCACTAAGGACGTACGTACAGAAAAGTCTTCTAGGGATGAGACTCCTGAAAGCTTTGGACACCACAGCAACTTATTGAAGATGCTGGATCAAAACTGAACACGCAGGAAAACTACCTGTGAAACACACCTGTGAATGCCATAGCTCCTGGATGTCCCCAGGATCACCCGCTGCCTGGAAAGGAGGCAATTGTGCTACAGCAATCCTCTCTTGAAGGTGAAAAGCATCAATTACACAGAACTGAGAGGACAACTTCCATCTCTCCTTTTTCCTGTTGATTTAGCTAAGCTGGTTCATCCCATCACCCACTCCCATGGTGCACTCACAGCCTAAGAACTGGGGTTCTCTTTAATGTTTCAAACAAGTTCACAGCAGCTACAAGAGGCAAACTGGGATTTGTCCCTGCTCATCGCAGGGGGGTTGGACAAAATGACCTTTGAAGGTCCCTTCCAAAACAAACTGCTCTATGATTTATGGCTGAGAGAGGGTGATGGTTTGAAGCAGGTTAGTGATAGAATCCATGCCCTGGAGCTACCCACATTGCCAAGGAGATTCCCAACAACAAAACCAGGTGTCAGGGACAACCAAGGACAAACCAAAACCAAACACCAACCAAGCCTTGAAAGTCATTGCATTGCCAATCTACCAGAGAGGTGGAGTAGGAGGGAGCAGAGATGCTGAAGGTCCCCAAACCACCGTCACCAGAGACGGAAGCATGGAGCAGCTTCTAACCCATCACTTTGAGTGGACCCAACACTCTGTAATCCACCAGAGAGAAAGCAGATCCCATGCTGGGATCTGGTACACACTGCACAAAACCCTGTACAAGAGATCCAACAGGACCTGTTGCAGAGGAACAGTGGGGAAAGACCAGAGGAGGAAGGAGCCAGGCCTGCCCGTGAATGAAGCCTTACTCCAACAGACAGCCTGGCAAGGGAACCAGAGGGAAAGGACTCATCGGATCAAATACAGGAACAGCAATGGGAGAGAAGCCTTAACCTGAATTGGTATCTTCATAGCTAATAAAAAAATAGGTCATGATCTCACCCTTAGTGCCACTTTCCGATACCACACGTATGTTAAGGGTGTTTGTTTTAAACCTTTACTCAGTGTAATGAAAACAATGGCACAAATAAATACACGCTCACTCTCCTACACGAGTAAGATGCTCGCACACGCAGCGCCAGCTCCTTGCCCACAGACACCCTTGGGTGCAGCCCTGGGAGAGGCTGAGCACCCCTTCCCGGGCTGTATTTGGTTTATGCTACAGTACTAATACTCTGAGTCAAACAAAAATCAAACCATGAGACTTATCAGTAACACCTTAGCATTATTTCAATGTGCTAAATTAGTCACAGCTCCATTTCTTATTTTTTCTTTTTTCCTTTTTTTTTATAAGTTTACACAAAAATAATCAGAAAACAGATTAAATCTGAAGAGATTTTTAATAAGTGCTCAGTAAAGAATTGTGTGAGGACTTCAGGACTGCAGACAGCGACAGGGCAAGTTACACCAAAGCACAAGGAAGTTTCTTCACGGTCCTGCCTGGCTCTAGGCTATTCTCCATCCCCAAAATTCCACCCTCGCCAGTGAGCCGGAGTTACAGGAGCTCAGAGAGAGGAATCCCTAACTGCTTAGCACGGAGCACATGCCACGGAGCTCATGAAGACAGACATTTGAAGAGAGGATGGTCAGAAATACAGCAGAGAAGCTGCTGAGAGCGTTTCTGGATGGGTCCCGGTGGCATGGAGCCACGCGCAGCGAGGTGAAACGGCAGGGATGAGCATCAGGGGAGAAATCAACCCAACCCATGGCTTGAACCGTGCTCAACACTCATTTAGAACACTGACTGGACTAGGCCTACATGAGCATCCTCAAATACTCAGCAAGACTGGGATCTTTCTAAAGGCGCAGGGTCAGATTCAGCAATGGGTTATTGCTGCTCAGCTTCTGCATCGCAACAGCTGAGAGAGTAAATCTGGGGCAGGGGGGACCAGGACAGCGCAGAGCCCAGGGAAGCAAAGAAGGGTTTGGATTTGTCTTTTTTGTCTTTTTGTTTTTAATGGAACCCAGCCCTTAAGGCGACAAGTGACTACACAAGGCAAATAAATACACAGCAGAGCCTTAAAGCCAGTGAAACAAACTGGAAACTTTGCTATTAGCCTTCACCCTGTTAAAAATAAAACCAAAAACATCCCAGAACATTCCTTCCACCTTCATTTTCCCATTCCCACCATCCAGTTTGTTCGATACTTTAAAGCTCAGGAACACCCCAGCTCTTCCAGAGCGGAGCCGAAGGTGATTCCAACTTTTGGCAAGCAGTTGGGAGACTCAACAGAATTAGAGACAGGAACGTTGAGGACTAGATGTGGGGCACATCTGTAAACATGTTATACATCTGAAAGTGACACACACCTGCAGAGGTGGTACAGGTTGTAGGTGAAATAGAAGTATTTGCAACTGGCCAACCACACATTTCTGAACCTGGACTGGTACAATACATGACCACTATATAGTATTACACTACAGTATTATACTATATAGTATTTTATACATAAAAATGAAGTAGGCAATCCATAATCAAACTTGTAAAATGAAGCATGGCAGACAGCTAGCGATCTTACAGAAGGTACAGAAGGAAGTTCCATTGTCCAACTGTGAACCTAAGAGTCTCACTCAGGAACAATCTCATTAAAACAAGAAACAATTAAAAACCATGATACACATTCCTAGTTAACAGGAAAACAAGTGGATATAACTAAGCACAAGGGGTAGGCAGAAGTTTTGGGCTTATTTGCTTCCAGACTGATTTACTGCTGACCTCAATACCCAGATGTATGTGAGCCACTGTTCGCCCACAAACACTCCACACTGGGTACATGTGGAGCTCGGGAAGGTCAAAAATCCCAGTCTGACTTTATTTATAGCTCCCTCTTGCACTGGACCCTGTGAACTTCCCACCTTTAAGAACCAAAAACCCAGAGAAACTACCAACCCCAAGCTGATCTGGATGCGCGACACGAGCTGCAATGGGACAGAGCGGGTTACACAGCTGGAGCTGCAGTCTGCTTTCTCTACCACTGCAATAGGAAGCTTCCCTTCCCTTGGGATTTAGTTACTCTTTCTTAAAATTATTTTTAAAGTTTTAATTATTATTTTCATTCCTAAGTCCTCCATCTTTTTTGTAATAAAATAGATTTTTATTAAGAGATCATCATAAGCAGAGCCCGGAAATACACAGACTGCATTAAAATATAAAAGAGCTTTTCCAATGGGCAGGTGTGGCCATTGGAGTTCCAGGGACAAATTAAAAAGGATTAAAATTCTTTTTTTTTCTTTTTCCTTTTTTTTTCTTTTTTTTTTCATTTTTCTTTTTTTTTTAAGAGAAAAGAAAGAATTCAGGAAAGGTGGAAGTTAGCAGAACTCAATTCCTCTTCAGTTTTCCAATGACAATGGGAAAGAAATCCAGCACATTTAGTGTTAGGAGACAGACAGAGCAAATATGAAGCACCTACAGTTGAAAGCAGAAGGTTTGTTGTTGTTTTTTTTTTGCTCCCAGTAATACAATGGCATTAACCTGTGGGAACAGTGGGTTTTTTGTTTTTCTCTGTATTAAATGCCTAAACAGATTGCTTATTTTTGCACGTTGTCTTTTAAAATGAAAAGAACTCTTCAGTTGCAATAGTCCAACGTGTAACCGGAGCCAGGTCAACTGTGTGACTTCACCATGCATCCTAGAACTGCAGTACTACCCCCAGAAGAATGATGCTTTAAGACAATATTCCCAGCATCGGATTGCTCCTTTACTCCTGGCAAAACATGCGGATTATAATTCTCTGGATACGAAAAAGAAACTGCAAACTTCAAGGTGTTTCTCCAGCATTCAATGGGAAACAAAACAGAAAAAACACAACCAACTAAGGGAGGTGGAAGGGAAAGGGGAGATGAAGTATGGTGAATCATCCTGATTTCCCTGTGATTAGTGTGTCACTACAGTCACAGAACGAGAAACAGAAACCTTGTCAAGTGGAAATGCCTCTCCAGTGGGTTGCTGCGGCCCATTGCAGACGACAGCAGGAACTTTAGAACCAGGCTTGTAAATCAAGTCTGTTTGTTAATCACTTGCATTCACTCTTTAACCAAAAAAAAACAAAACAAAAAAGGAAACCAAAAGAAAAGGGGGAATCTATTCAGTACCGGAGATTAAATAATCACGTGTGTAGTCTCGTTGAAATAGATTCTCAGATTCCTTAAGAAGTCTAATTACTTTCAGTTGCCATTTTTAAATAACTATATATATATTTGTATATATTATCCTGTGATTCTAGTTACGGTTCCTCTGCTGCACTGAAGATTTAGAAGGAGCATAAAAGCCTTTTGTCCCCCACGAACAGCACAAATGCTGCAGAAAGGTTAGAACAGGCAGTCTTGTCTTGCTACCTTCATTGATCCGGGCGATCCATGGCTTCATCATAAGTGATTATCCTTTTGGGATCTGGAAAGAGAGCACAATCCTAAGTTTCCCACAGCTGCTTTCAGGACCTATGGCTGAAGATAGTCTAAAACTTATTCTTGGGTCTGACAGCCAACACCAGTAGTAAGCTGTTTCATATACACATAGGGAAGACTCATTCAATCTTGATTTGACACTGGTTTTACTGCTCTTTGAGATGCTCTGCTACTCTCTGGACACCCCAAAATTATGGGAAACCTTATTGTTCTGACTTTCAGCAACCCAAAACACAGGTAAACCCAGACTACAAACAGCAGGCACTGAAGAACTAAACTCAGGCATCTCCAGACACCAAGACCATCCACTCTCATCACCCATCCCAACAGAGGAGAACAGAGCAATTTAGCATATTTATTCTTTCCAATAATCCTTACCTTGCTTCTGCAAATTCCAAACCAATTCCATTTCTGTGGAGGCAAAATGAGAAGACCATTGTTATTATGCAGTTTGATGCTGCCATTGGAGATAATTCCAAATATACTGTGATTTTTCTGAGCATGGCACAACACTGAGGCTTTCAGACAATGCCAACCCCATCCAGCCCAGCCCCAACTCAGCCCACAGGTTTGCATGAGTTTGATGTGAATGATCTGGGAATGAAAGACTGATGTGGTCTTTGGGGTCAGATGGCCAAACTGAGCATCAGAAATGTCATCTCCATTCCCTGCTCCTACACATCACAAACTTTGGGCTTTACTACTCTGACTCCAACTTGCAGCCTGGAGAGATGATTTCTGTGAGAGCAGAACTCATGGACAAAGCAGGTTTCTCATGGTGCACAGCATGCACCTGCCAAAGCACACCATGCAAAGACACTGCTGCCAACACAACCTGAGAACAAGGTGTAATGCTCAGGACACCCAGCTCCCTGCTTGGCTAGCAGTTCTTTCCCTAATTTACCTCTACACACACTTATGGGTTAAAGACAAACCAACCCCCCCAGTTCTTGCTGACAGCACATGTTCTTTAGCTAAGATGTAACAGTAAAGTTAAATGTTCTTTTCATTCACTTTAAGAATCAGAAGGTTCCACCCCCCCCCCCCCCCAGTCCTATGACAAGTTACATGGGCCTTGGAGCAGCTGCTCTAGTGGAAGGTGTCCCTGCCCATGGCAGGGGGTTGAAACTGGATGAGCTTTAAGGTCCCTTCCAACACAAACCAGCCTGGGATTCTACAATTCTCCCTATTAAAATATCCCAAATTAAGTCACATCTTTAGAGACCCATTCAAAGTAATTACATTTAGACACTCTCAAGCTGGAATTCTGTGAGCTGGAATATTTATGAAGATACTAACAGGACCCTGCACCCAAGTTTAAGGGACATAATTACAGAAAAGGAACATTTAGTAGGAACACAACCTGCAGGAACAATCTTTCAAGTTCTCCCTCTTGCCAGAAAGGAGGGTGACAGGACCTCAGCAGGGGTTGGGAACAGGGAATAGCAATGGGTTATTGAGCTACATGGTATGTGCAGTAAAACACAACCCAAGGCAGTAAGTAAACTAACCAGCATGGGAAAGGAAGAAGAAAAACCCTCCAGAAGTCACAGCCTCAGCACGCTGTGTGCCGAGTGCCACCTCCATCAATCACTTCCATGTTTGCATCTCTTCTCCAACGCTTCATCTGTTCTTTGTCCTCTACTATCTCAAGCTCCCTGGGGCAGGAAATTGCATGCAAATGAATATTGCCAGCCCCCTCTGCACAATTAAGCCTTTTGTAAGAGAGCCCCTGACACAATTTTACAAGGTCTGTTTTTATGTGTCAGGGTAACAACAGTCAGACTGCACTCCCATCAGGGGAACCCCAAGTGTTTTGGAAGTAGCAACCAGCCTCTACCACCCCCAGGGATGGATGTAAGCAACCTAGCAAGGGACTCCCTCATTCACCAGATGTAGATTCCCCAGAAGTAAAATGAACCAGCTACTAAAATTACCTCCAGTGGAGCTCATTTTCCATTCAGGGATGTTAGATGCATCATTTCCTAACAACTAAAGGACATCACCTATTTTAAGAGCTTTCCCCAAAGGCAGGGCTCAGAAAACTACTCTCAAGTTGTTGGTTCCTCCACATTAGAGCAGTGTTTGAGCATCAAACACAAGGCAGAGGCTGAAGCACTGCTCGCTGCTCTATCTCCAGGCAACAGACCATGCTTTCTTTTGCACTTCTATTTGGCCTTAACTTCATGGGACACCAGAAGAATGTGAACTGCTGGTATTAAAACGTGCCTGACAATCAGATAGACAGTGAGATACTGTCAACAACACATTAAATAAACCCCTTAAGTTGTCAAAATTCTGTTTTAAAGAGAACCCCAACAAATCAACACCCAAACTCCCCAACCCTTTCAGGCTTCAATCTTCCTTCTTCAGAGAGGTAGGGGAGAAGGTTTTGTGACCTGTCCTGTAAAGCACACACAAAGACACATTGGCAGGCAGATGCTCCCCCCAACAAAGCTACAAACCCAAAGCCCAGCAGAAAACTGGATGTTATATTGACTGCGACTGAGTATTGTCAAGTGCAAGAGCAAGGTCCTCCTCTCTACCTGGCCTGCAGCACATGGATACAGGACAGCAGCACAGGTTTGGCACATTCAGCAATTGAAACAACTTCACAGAGGATAAAAACATTTAGTTTTAGGCTAACTGCAATACAGAACCAGGAAAAAAGACTTTCCTTCAACCTTAAGATGAAATATTGTGATTTTGCCTGTTTTACTTGGCAATACATTAATTTTCTTCCTGGTTGTGGACCAGGCTGTGTCACCTATGACTGTCGCATGGTGCTGTGACAAGTGCCAGGACCACTACAGTGGTTGGACAGACCTCAGTTACTAGAACTGCTGCTTTCCAAAGCACAAGGTGGTCAACACCTGACCAACAGAGGTCATCATTCCCAAATGCCAGGGAAACTGCATGCTTCCTTCTCAGCAAGACTCCAACCCAGCTGGAGAAAATGCCACCACCAAGGTCTTGCACAAGCCAGCATCAAAGCCAGCCCTGCTCCAGCCAGGGGCAGAACTAGGTTACCCCTGTGCCCCATAGCCTCCCCACAGCCCTCCGGGATCATGGCTTGCAGGAGCTGCCTGCAGCAGACGGCCCCAGCCATATACACCTAAGGAGCTCCAAGGAGAGGAACCACTTTTTCTGGGAACTATCACCAGAACAAAGGGCTGGTGGAGAAAGGCTTTGATGTGAGGAACAGACTAAAGGTGAATTGTGCTGAGATGCCTCACAGGTCAATAAACTTTATAGCTGGACTGGTACATAACCTTGGAGAGGAAAGAAAGAAGTCTCTCTACAATGACTTGTTAAGACAGGCACTTTTACACACATTTACCTTGCTAGAGAGGCTGCCCTTGCAAACAGAAGTGTCTGCACAACACCATGTTCTTTGTTCTTATAAACCTAACATACAAACTGAGAATAGTCTCTAAACTGAAGTGCTAGAAAACAAACAATAAAGAGAGCATCCTCATCAGGTTTTTCTATCTACAGGACACAATGCGTAAGTTATGAGACTGCCCCTGAAACAAAGCAGACTGGAAGTTCAATGCTGTGGAGACTCATTGCTGTACTGAATACACTGCAACTCATCCTGGTAACTGGAAACAGCAGAAACTTGAAGGAGAACTAAATCAGCCTTTGCCTCACAGCTCAGGCCTCACAAGCAATAGACTGAGCTCTAACCCCTTCCCACCAAGGGGGATGGGAAGCCAAGGCACTTTCTTCCCCCCCTCTCCTGATGTAAAGGATGGGAATTGCTGAACTCACAGCTCTGCTATTTCTTCTGACCCAGTTCACCACTGCAGTGCACACCACTCCTGCCTGGCCCATGCTGCCTTGCTCCATTTTCCATGCTGCTCTTCTGCTCCTTCACGCGAGCAGAGATGGAACAAAGCACCAGCACAGGCAGAAACTTGAGGGCAGACAGAAGAGGAACACGCTGCAGTTTCCTCTCCTCCACCTATGTGGTCTTTGCTACTGTGCAGCTGAACTGCAGATCTTACTTGCTTGTCAGGCAAGGAAAAGCAAACTACTGAGCTTCCCACTTACACAATGTGCCACGTAGAGCTTGGTGTTGGTGACAGCGTGGCCTGGGAAGACTGCAAATGCCCAAATATGATGAAATACTGCAAAGTGTTGGTAATTACTCTGATATGAAATGGTTCATCCAGCTGTCTGTAAGAGGAGGACTAAAGCAATAAGATACTGCTATCAATAGAAGTAAAGCTGCTGAGGTACAACCAGTAGGCCCACCAGTGCTCAGCTAGATCAGATCTACCTTGCTAATCAGGTATGTCACCCGTGAGCATTTCAAGGCACCAGCACAAATACCGAGTGGCACGTGCTGTCAACGAAGGCAGCCACACTGAAGGATCGTGTTTTACAGTCAAGCAGAGCAGATGAGCAGGGTAGTCCTGCCCTTTAATAAGGAAGAAAAGCAAGGGGCACGAAGCAGGGGCACAGAAGAAAACACATGAAAAGCACCCAAGAGAACAGGAGGGTGAATCTCAATCCAAATCTCCCCTCCATCAGTTTAAATCCATTTCCCCTTGTCCTATCCCTACATGCCCTTGTAAAAAGTGCCTCTCCAGATTTCTTGTTGGGCCCCTTTAGGTACTGGAAGGAAGCTGTGAAGCAATTACAATCTATCATGCCCCTTGCAATCACTGGGCAACCATGCACAGGAAAACCTGCTTTGCTGGAACAAAGCTACTGAGTAAGTTAGAGGCTTTCCCATGGCTTATGTGCAGCCCAGGAGGAAGATCTACACAACCTGATCACAGCTACAGACACAAACAGCGCAAAAAGGGGGGGCAAGCTTGTGACATGCAGGCTGAGACATTGCAACCACACACACTAAAGCTCATTCCTCACCCAGCGCTTCATCCTCACACTGAACTACTGCACACAAGGAGCTCAGGGTAGGGAATACACAAGGACCCCACTGGTGCTCCACATCCTTGCCCTGCAATCGTTTCTCTTTGTGCCCATAACCCCAGAGGCAGGGCAGGTCTGAAGATCAAACTACCAAAAGCAAACAGATCGATCTGAAGAGGGAGAAGTTCACCCTCCTCTCGAAACCAAAATCAAACACTCTGAGGATCCAACTGCCTGGGACACTCCAACACTGGCGCAGGCAAACCCGCAGCTTGCGAAGAACGAGCAAGTGAAATCGTTGCTTTCCTATTGCAGAGGAACTGGCTGAGGAGCTCAGGAAAACAGCCCAAGATAAACGGAGGGGATGGTGTGGGAATTAACCCCTGCACTGCTGCCCTGGGAACACACCAGCAGCAGTGCTTTCTGGACCTTCTGCAGGGCTCTGGCTGCAGGGTCACCACGATGAAGAGCAGACAGCTTTCTCCATCGGCATGGGGCAAAAGGCACCATTCCTCTCCCTACCCCTTAACCCAACTCACCCAGAAACACCCCTACATCACCACAGAAGAGATACACCTGGACTTGGACTATCTCCTGCTTTGTAAACTAGTATTTGAAGATTAAGTAGGAGAAATACAAGCCCAAGCTGTCTGGAGCACCCCTATCAGTGTGTTAATGACAGGACTGATTAGAAACACTCATCATCTTTTACCCAGAAGTAACACCTTGAAGCTGGCACAGGAATGAATGGGCAGAGGAGGGGTGGGGTTGTTTCCCCAGGGCATCACAAGGGTGCTTGCTCTGGATGCTCAGAGCAAGAGCATTCACATGCACAAGGATGGAAAGGGGTGTCCATTCTTGCTACTGAATGTAATTAACGCCCGTGTTTAGAGGAACTAAACACAGACTGAAGTTAACACCTCCTTAAGAGAGGGCATGGGAAGGGAGTGTTCTTTATTTTCCTGTTTTTACCATTGTTTTACTGGAGTCTGTCTTTCACACTGCTAGCTGATGAGTCTGCAGCTGTGGAGTTGCTTTGCTACAAGAAAGCTAACAAAAGGCTGACAAAACCAAACAGAAACGAACTTAAATGTTGGGAAAATTTGCCAACTCAAGAAAAAGATTGCCTAGGACTATGTTGTACTTCCTGGTACCCCCATTCTCTGATGGCAAACTGGGATTTAGGCTGCAGGCAGTCACAAGAAATGAGAACAGAAAGCTTGCTTTAATATTGGAACAGGCTGAGCACAGGGTAGAGGACCCAGATAAAAATCAATTGATGAATGCTGTTCTCAAGAACACTAGAGCTTAAAATGTTAACATCGTGAGTGAGACGACCTGGAAAAAACACATTTGGAGTTATTATTTTTAAGTGCCTGGGCTTGCTGTTACTAAAGGAAGGCATCTGAGTGTCTGTCTGCTACACAAAGGGTTTGTAAACAGGTAATTTAAGAACTTAGCAGTAGGTCAAAACACAGCAAATTTGCCAATGCCAAGCAAATAGGAACACTTCTGCAGAGGGAAGCAAGACATTATCCACGTATGCATGTGGAAGAGTAAACAAGAAGTGGATGATCACCCTCTTCCCTTCAGGATAAGGGGATGGATGCAGGGAGAGGGAAGAAGGTGAATGAAAAATGAGAACTGCCCCTGTGTTGTCAAGACTGTGTCAAAAGGGAACTCACAACCAGGCTCCTGTTAACAAGGAGCCAAAACCAAGAGCCAAGAACTGCCACAAGACCTCACTGCTGCGGGGGCTGAGGCTTAAAGCAAACACAAGCCAGCCACAGGCTTCCTTCTCTTCATTCCCAGTTTAAGGCATCTCTATCATGTTTGAGTCATTTCAGTCTCAAAAGAAACCCCAAAATAGGGGGAAGCTGGACTACAAAGGACT
The DNA here is from genome assembly GCF_012275295.1 of Melopsittacus undulatus. NCBI lineage: Eukaryota > Metazoa > Chordata > Aves > Psittaciformes > Psittaculidae > Melopsittacus > Melopsittacus undulatus. Next base: position 9,729,268 of record NC_047539.1, on the reverse strand, counting down.
CCATGAAAGCAATAAAATCATCTGAAAGATTGGGCTTACAAAGACAATGAGAGAATTCAATCTGCACCTTCCGGAAGAGCTGATAAGCAAAGATTTGTCTTGCTGCTGCTCCAGTATTCCAGAAGGGAGGAGAAAAGGGGGTTGGGGAATTTGCTCAGGAAATTAAAATAAATCACACCATGAAAAGCTGTAGGAATAATCTGTCTTCCTTCAAAGCTGTGACTTCATGGCCTGATCTGCCCAGGGGAGAAGCTGCAACACTTTGGTGTTAGAAGTGTGAATACAGACTATGAAGCCTTTCCAGTGACAGAATATCACCTGGTGAAGCTGGAACAGAACTGGTGAACCTACACATTTAACTCCTTCCAATGCTGGACCTGCTTCTTCCATGGGAATAAAAACAACCACACTTGCTGTATCATCACTTACCCTTGTCCACAGAACAGGGAAACAAGTACCTCTGAACATTAACTAAGTAACTGTTTGAATAACTTCCCCAAACCACTACTGCTGTTAGAGATGCGCAAGCAAAAGGCTCATTTTTAAAGCAACCGACTGCTGTAAAGAATAGATCACGTTAGAATATTTCATTTAAAATAATAACATTAAAAGAACAAAAAAGAGAAAATGCCCTTAGGCAGCAAGCGAAGCCATTACCTTTAGTGTGATACATAATAGCAGCCCTCAGGTCAAAAGAACCCCAGCTATCTTTCCTTTCTAGGCCTCTCTGGTACCTCTGTTCTTTGGCGGAGGCTAGCAAATTGTTCGTGGGAGAGGCCAGAGGATTCTCTACTTCATAGTCTTTTGAAAGAAACACTAAAGCACCTTGGCTACCGGTGTCTGCCTTTTGTAGGTCACCTGTGTGATGCGACTCCAAAGCTAAGACACCACCCTCAACAGCAGTCCCAGGCTTAAGAATAGCACTAAGAATTTGAGGGCTAGTCCGTTTATCCAGCTCATAAGCCTTAGGAAACACAGGTTGTTCAGTTCCTGAGGGAATGATTTCAGCACACTGTGAAACCAAAGTGGCAGGATATTCCCCTTGAAATGTCACTTCCATTAACTGATTATCCGCAGATTTCCCCACACCAGTTTCGGGTCCAGCGCTGGGCTCATTGATGAAAGACAAACCCCACTGGTTCTGGAAGATATCTCCCAGGTTCTGCTGATTGGTCTGCGATGGGAAACTGACTTGGGTTGTACCCAGAAGCACAGTTTGCATATTTGAAGGGTAGATAAAAAGGCTAGATTTCTTTTGTTCGAGAGCTGCTGAGGGTGTACTCATGTCCTGGGGTCCTGACTCGGAGGTGGTGGATGGTACAGTACTAGCAGCAGATGAGAGCAGTGGCTGGGTTCCTGGGGAATACACACTTCCATCTGTCCCTGCCAGGATGGGCCCATTCGAGAAACTAGCAGAAGTAACAGATTTCATAGCAGACATGGGGACCTGGGACAGTCGACTTGATGTTTGGGCCTGAGTTTCCCCAGCAGATGATGAAGATGATGAAGATGATGTAGATGGGGTTTGAGCTGCTTTGTTGAGGTTCTCTTTAACTTTACTTGCATAACTTATTTTGGGTACGATTTTAGCACTGCTATTGTCCACTGGAAAAACTGGGGGTGGTTTAAATAAGGTCCATGAATCCTCTTTAGATGTAGCTGATGATGAGTGCTTCCCTTTGGGCCGGTCATCGAACTTCTTGCTGCTAATCCCAGGTTTGGCATCCGAGTTTTTCCGCTGTACATCCCCAAGCCCAGGCTTTCCCCGTCCTGCTCCACCAGCTCCAGCCTCGTATTTCCAAACTGGCTTAGTATTTTCAATTCGGTTCCCCTTTTGTTCACTATAATCAGGCTTGAAACTCTCAAGTTCCTGTTTTAAGGTTGGTGCACTGACCTCCTGTTGCATTATTTTGTCCTGAACTAGATTCAAGTTCTCACAACCCTTGGCACTGTTGCGCCTGCCTTTCCGCTTCTTAGGTGTAGTATATCCACTCTCGGAGCCACTTCCATCGTTATCGGCCCCTTTCCCTACGTAGCCATTGGTGATATAGCTGGAGTTATTGGTTACCACACCATTTGGAATAGACATTCCCTCTGGCTTGTCTGAGGATTGGCTTTCTCTAAGTTTGTTTTCATAGGACTTCTCATTCTTTTTGTCCATGCTATTTTTCTGTATGAAGTTTTTGGGTTTGATTCCAGCTTTTCCCAAAGCACTGGCCTTCACAGTCTGCTTTGGGGGCACGTTAGTGTCTACGAGCTGCTGGCTGCCATTGGGTACCCTGGATCCTGGGGTGGTGGTTTCATCAGAGCACAGGCCCTTTAATGACACTTCTCTTTCTCCTGCATTACCATTTAGCTCTCCATAACCTAGAAGGAAGCCAAAAACAACAAAAGGCAAGAATTAGACTGTGAAACCTAAAACTTCTGATGGCAGAAAGCTGTAATCAGCCCCAAACATATCCAGTTTCTTCAAGCAGACATTTTAAAATAGGAAAAGTCTCCCATGTACAAAAGCAAACGCTTACTTGCTGGAAACCACAGCATAAAGGGTTAAGCAGAAAGTATCAGCAACCACTGACTCACACATACAACAGGGTGACCTATAGATGACAAAATACAGCAAAAGACTATTCATATACTAGATAAGGAAAATGGACTGTACTGAAGGCCACTGGCAAGCTGGGGAGCTATTTCATCAGCTACTGTTTCCAGGTCATGCAGAGGAAAAAAAGTAATTCCCAGGATGCTTTAAAACACAGGGATCTGCTGCCTTTGCTATGAGATTTGTTCAGGTTCAGAATCCATACAGTGAACTAGGGCCAACTCCTGTCATCTCTGTCAGCTCCCAGGCCTGCACCAACAGCAGCCCTCCTTCCCACCCCCCCCAAATGCCATCTCCAGTAAAGGGGGAAAAGAATCCCTAAGAAAACCTAAAAAAGCAGCTTTCCAAGAGGACATGTGCAAGTCCAGTTGGAAGGAGGAGGGAAGAAAGGGTGCCAGCATCCCCTCACTTCAAGGCAGCACCCAACACCTCCCTACATGTGCTCTTTAACATAGAGAAGGTGATAAAAGTAGGAAGAACCACATCCCTGCAATCAGCCTTCACCACTACCAGTGACTGGTCTCCTGGCCACCAAGAAACTTGTCCTTGGGAAACCTGCTCCTAGCTTGAGACCCAAGGAACAAAGCACTTGCTGAGGGATCCAGCTCAACAAACCATGAGGTTACACTGTGCACTCAGCTTTCCTTCCTCCTCCTGCAGTTCATTTCTAGGCCTTATGGTTCTGAAGTGAATCTGGAGTGTGCAATTCAAAGAGCTGGAAGCTCAGAACAGCCCAGAACCCTCTCAGCTTCCTCCCTGATTCATTTGCTTTGCAAGACCTTCCACTTTTGAAGACTTTGGCTACAATGGCCCACGAGAAGCCTTGAAACCCCACCAAGAGATGGGAAGAGGGCTCCATACCCAGCTCAACACACACTCCAGCTGCGCATGGAGCAGAGGGACCCGCTCCTCCAGGAAGAGCGATATCCTTGCTCCTCCTCTGACTCATCCATCCTCCTTCCCCAGGGTGGAAAGCCTGACATCTGCAACAACTGACCCACCTATGGCCTCATCTGCAGCCACGGTGGCACCAAGTCAGTCCCCCAAGAATGAGAGCAGGCAAAATTCCAGCTTGAAAGAGAATGTTTTTGTTGTTGCCAATGTTGTTGAAATTAACTGCTATAGCAGGAATCATTGCTATCCTCATCCTGGAGCCTCAGATGTCTGGCAGATGTAACTGCTCAAGTTCTGGGGAAGTCGGGAACAGAAGAATCCTTGTAGGAATCTTTACAGAAATTCCACAATTGACTTTGCTGAGAGGGATCAAAAAGGATTTTACTACACACAAGTATCTGTAACCACCACAACTTCCACTATAACTTTCCAATGGGCTGTTAAGAACATTAACCATGAGTACTTCCTCCAGGAGAACACTGATGGGATGGGATTAAGTCAAGGACTAGAAGAAAACTCAAGTATTTGAGAGGAAGCCTTTCCCAAGAGCAGTGTTACAGCTGACCTTGTGTGACTCAAGACTCCTGACACCACTTGCTAATGCAACAAAACAATAAGAATGGTCATAAGACCACTGCAGATGAGGAGCAGAAGAACGGAATGAAGAACAGAATCCACCTCAGTAAGTCAGTGTGTCAGCAGTTTCTAGTTCCAATTTCCAAGCAGTCACAATTCAGCCGCAGTTCTCTCCCAACCAACGTTGGGCACTGCAGGCTCTGGCCTGGGCAAAGAGGGGCAGCGACCAAACGTTCAGAGGAGGAAAGCGGTGTCGGAGGCGCAGGTGAGCGGCCCCGGCAGCCCCATAGCTGGCACCGGGAGGGTGTTGGAGCCGGCGCGGCTCACACCCCAGCCCCCCTGCGCACACAGCAATGACTCCTCTACTTATTTCTGCTCGGGAACTTATTTTAGCGCTGGCCGGGGCCGGTCCCTCCCTACCCCCGCTCCCCAGGCTGCGTGCGTGGCTCCGGCGCCGCCAGCCCCGCTCCCGGCCAGGGCCCGTCCCTCGTTATGTAAATGCAAACCCCAAGGAAACCCCCAGAACTCAGGTATTTACAGGGTATTTCGGGTGCTGCCGCAATCACACCTCGCTCGGAACCCCCCTCAATGTGACTGCTCCTCAGGACGCCGCACCGGGCAGCGCCCCGGGGTGAGGGGGGGGGGCTCGGGAGCAGCTCCCCCCGCTCCCCGGTGCCATTCACCGGCTCCGCGCAGCCTCTCTCCCGGCTCGGCCCGAGCCCCGCGGAGGCAGCGGCCCAGAGCCCCCCCCGGTGCAGGCCCCTCCGGGTCACTGATGGGTTCCCCCCGGCCCCTCCTCGCCCCCCGGCCCGGCCCGGCCCCGGGCAGCGCTCCCGGTGCGTTGCGGCCCGGCCCCACGTGCCCGGCGGGCCCCGCGGCTCCCGCAGCCGCGCCGGCCCCAACATGGCGGACAGGAAGCTGCCCCAGCGCGGCGGAGAAGCTTCCAGCCGGGCCGGGGGAGGAGGCGGCGGAGGAGGAGGAGGAGGAAGGCCCCTCCGCCGCCGCCGCCCCGCGAAGGTCACAGGCCCCGTCCCGCAGCCCTGCCCCGGACCTGTTCTCCGCTTGGCCGCCTCTTGGTGCTGCGGGCCGCCGTGCTTGTGCTCGTGTCGGAGCGGCGGCTTGGGCTGGGCTCGGCCGTCGGGCGGCGGCAGGAAGGCGCTCTGCGGGTGGTGATGGTGGTGGCCGCAGTAGTAGTAATGGTGGTGATGGTGGTGGTGGGGCTGCTCCTCCATGGGGGGCGGCTGGCGGGGCCGGGCCAGGCCGGGCTGGGCGCTCGCTGCTGGGCCGTGCGGCTCCGGCGCTGGGACGCGGCGGACTGGCAGCGCCCGCCCTGCAATCAGCGAGCCGCGCTCCGCGCCCGCCCCTCGCCCCGCCCCGCCGGCGACGGGAGAGGAGATGGGAGCCGGGCCGGGCACCGAGCACCGCGCACAGCGAACAGTGCTGCCGGCCCTGCCTGCAGCCCCTGCCCAGGTGAGGCCGGGGGTCCGTGCGCTTCACCGCTCTCCCCGTGCAAGCGCGCAGCCGCCTCCCGCTGCCCTCACCGCTGAGTCAGGGCTCGGAGCGGAACCGGGCGGTGCGCACAGAGCCGGGATCCGCAGCCGCCCCCTGCGGGAGAGGGAGGCTCGGGGTGCAGTGAGCCTGTAAAGGAGCGGGTGATGCCGAGCAGGGGCCGCAGCAGGCCGGGGTAGTGCGGCCGCGGCCGCAGGGCTGCGCCGGAGGGGACGCGGTCAGCGGGAGCACCGCGTTAAAGCCGCAGGCACGGAGAACGCGCTGGGAGCGCCGCAGGGTCCCCGCTCTGCTCCGGGGCTCTGCTCCGGGGCTCCGGCCGCAGAGCTGCCGGGACGGAGCCCAGCACGGCTGTAGCGAGGGCCAGGCAAGGCACACACAGCACTGCTGCTCCTGGGAAAGGCGCTAGAAATCAGGAGAGAGCCTTAACAAACTGCCGGTGTTGGGAGGCCGGGGAGGAGAAGGGGGAAACAACTGGAAGCTTGTCAGAGTTTGCCCCAGACTCACCACTGCAAACCTCTGCTAATCCCCACTGGAGTGTGTCTTGTGGGGGGTCTGCAGCCAAGTGACCTCCAATCCTGCCTCTGCTCTGAGCACGTTCCTTCGCAGGAGGAAAAGGCCAGCAAGACTTTCCCCTCCACCTGCCTTTCCCAGTTCCCTCAGAGACACAGGGATTCTCCATGGACAGCAACGGGTTGATTTGGACACAGCAGCGAGAATTGAGGCAGGAGTTAGGAGGGTAGGAAAAAGTCAGCAAGAGGAATGGAGAGACCAGGGGTTGACACAGGCTGGATGCAGGGGCAGAGTCCTGCTCTGAGTTATTCAGTACTCCAGTGTGGTTTATTACCTGCAGATACTCAGAGCATGCACCACAACAAACAGGAAGCATGACTGACAACATGGGATCATGGAATTAAAGACGCTTATAATTAATATGCACAAAATAAAAAGGCTGCAGAGACAAAAATATTTCCTCACATCTCAGAGCTTGCACTTGCAGCTTTAACATCCTACTATACATTTTACATGTTAATATATAGTAAACAAAGTTCCTGTGTGCAGAAAGCTCTGAGGCCCCAGCTCTGTACAAAGGACAGTCCTTGCCCAGAGATTTTACAGTTCCCAGTTTCATTTCATCAGAACATAGTTGAAAGTCTGTGCCTCAAGCACAGCTCCCCCTTCCACCCTTTTTCATACCCAGGAGGTAAAACCTTTCCTACCAGAAATACCAACTTCTACATTAATATAGGTATTTTTTCAAGGTTTGTGGTGTCTGCAATCCTTACCAAGCCAGCCCCACAGTTAGCATTTAATTCAGCATAAAGAAAAGCGATTCAAAACACCATGAAACCGTTTAAGCACACACCTCTGAACTCAGGGCCTTACCCGTGCTCTCAGGAATAATGGTCCTTTCAAAGGCTGACTCAGAGTGACCTCATGCTGCTTAGGAGACAAGTCTTAAAATGAGGAGTTCAGGCTTTAATCACACTTGACATTTTATTGGTGGCTTGGAAGAATTTATTTTTAATATAAGGAACTGGCTTGAAGACACAAACTTCAAAAGATTCGGGAGAAAGCAAACAGCGATGGTGGATGGATCAGCTCTGTACACACATGTACTGCAGAAGTTTAAGTATTCTAAGTACAGAGTCTAGAGGAGGCTGTGGAGATGCTGGGAGGGCTGGAGCAACTCTGCTCTGGAGCCAGGCTGAGAGAGCTGGGCTGGGGCAGCCTGGACAAGAGAAGGCTCCAGTGCCTAAAGGGGCTGCAGGAAACCTGCAGAGGGGCTTAGGACAAGGGAGAATGGCTTTAACCTGCCCGAGGGGAGACTGAGCTGAGCTCTTAGGCAGAAGCTGTTCCCTGTGAGGGTGCTGAGGCGCTGGCACAGGGTGCCCAGAGAAGCTGTGGCTGCCCCATCCCTGGCAGTGCTCAAGGCCAGGTTGGACACAGGGGCTTGGAGCAGCTGCTCCAGTGGAAGGTGTCCCTGCGAGTGGCAGGGGTTGGAGCTGGATGAGCTTTAAGGTCTCTTCAACCCAAACCAATCTGGGATTCTATTTTGTCACTTACAAGTGTCATATCAGCACTAGCTAAAGCTTGAAAAACACATTTTCAAATCCAAACTAACACATGCCCCCCAGTAACAGACCAGGCACACAGCGCAAGGCACCATGACAGGGGCTCACATGGCTACAAGAGGGGGAAACACTGCCACGCCAAACGCAGGGAGGCATTTGAAGGGTACTACAAGTTCCAGCATGCAATGCTGCACCGTGGGCTCGTGTTTCCTACATGGCCTGCTGGGACATGTAGTCTTGTGAAGCTCAGACCCACGTTAATCCCGTCGTTGACACAACATCACCCTAGTTACACTGTCTATTAATATTCAGTAGTTGTTCAGGATGTGTTCTCAGTGAAGAAGGGATACCAGAGATTTCCACAGTTTTCCTTTCTGCTGCTCTTTGTGTTTTCAAGTCAGCAGGGTCTCAAGCAAAGGAAAGAGGTAATTTTCCTTAGAATTCCACAGCCAGTGCTACGTATTCCCACATCCAGGCACAAAGCTGGGCACAGCCAGCATAATTCAGTCATGTATTCAAAGTCGTAGTTTATAAAGCTTTGAAGTAAATGGCTTTTCAGAGAACTCGCCACTTAAAGCTCCAAAATGAAGGCAGCAAAGAATGAATTAACTGCTACAGAAACCATGAGAAAGTTTTCCTGGAGAGCCTGAGATGAGCTTTGAGTTCATATGAAAATACAGTTAAACTGAAAAGCTAATCTAGTGATTTTCTAAGAACAAATAATTTCCTTTCACAGGCAATCCTCTTTTAAGACATTACATTTCATTTCCATTAAGTGTGTTCAGGTAAGTTTAAACTGAAGCTGTAAAATTAATCCATGAAAAGAAAAATGCTGTCTTTGTCTTTCTTGTGTCTGTCTCCTATTTAAAACTCAAAAGTGGGAAACATCCACATTACCATATTTATAGATACTGGGAAGGGCTCTCAGACAAAGTGTGGCATTTATTTACATTTTTTTGCCACAGGGTTTTAATCTATAGCAAGGTTCAGACTCTGTACCCCAACACATCCAGCCTAACAGTGCACTCAAGCAGATGCTTAATTCCAAGTATGTTTATAGCAATATTATTCAAGACCTTGATACACTTAGCCCCTGAAATCTAATGTGTTTCAGTGCAATGCAATCATGATTTAGCAGCTGCTGTTCAGATGTTGGAGGAAGATGCAGCTCTCAGAAGCAGTTTAGTCAAGATGGATGACAGGGTGCTAGTGCTCCCTGCAGCCTCCTGTTTGACCAGGGTGCAGCTCCCAGCCAGCCTTTGCAGTTATCTTCAGGTAAGGTGGAGCCTCTCCTTGACTCTATTTTTGTACTCGCTGTGTACATTATTTATAGGTTCAAAACTGGTCTCTTGAAAGACTCCTCTCTCTAGAGACAGCTGGATAGTAGACTTTGGGTTAGAGGTCTTAAAGAGCAGCAAAAAGAAAATAAAGGATTTAATCCCTAACTGAAGGTACCACACACTTACCTTTCCCACTCCTAACAACTTAAGCATTTCCACCTAATAGCACATGCTCAATTAAGATGTTTTTTCCTCCTGAAACTTAACTTCCAAATGCCATAAGCATACTATGTTAATCCTTCAGTCACTCTCCAGAAAATTAAGGCAGCCCAGCAGCAGAAATAACCATAGGGCATAGTTTTGTGAGGCAGCAAAACTGACGTAATGGCTAGCTGCTGCTGAAAGGGAAGGTCATCTCTGCCTGTGCCTGCCTCTGCTCTGCCCTGGCCTCGTGGCAGCACTGGTGCTTCTTTGAACCTGTTTGAGAAATTAAAAGGCAATTCTTCAGATGAAAAAGTGCACATTTTTATGCTGCTTAGGCTTCCTGAGGAGCCAGACGAGTATTAACACCCTTCAGAATGGGCTGTCATAACAGCAGCTCAAGAGTTCTTTCTGCAGCTGAGGGATGAGCCCTTCTGGGAGTTGGGCAGTGGGGACAAAGCTGGGGCTGCAGCCACTTAAACCATCTAATGTTATTTTGCTCATACTTGTGAGTCAGTCCCCTCAAGTGTTCAAAGAGGGATGACGTGATCACCCTTCAAAGTGTTTTGAGTGAGCCATAACGGAACAGCTGTAAGCAGTGGGACCTCCTTCTGGTGGCTACATCTATTGTTTAATAGGACTAGATCTGAGGAACATCACTGTTGTAAACACATTGAAGTGTTCACTCAAGCAGGAGTTACATCTGCTGCCCGTGTCTCCATGAAAAATTGTTTACTAGAGTGCAGTCATAAACTGGAGGCAGCTTCTTGGATACATATAAGAAGCAGCACTGAAGGCAGGCAGCAGGTTAGCCTCAGCCAAGTCTCTTGTTACTAGTCTGGGATTTCAGACAGTTCTGGATCTTCTCCTGCTTCCTTGAATCACCACAGGGACCACAGAGAAATCCACACAAACACCTTCTTGCAAGAACTGCCCTGCTTTTAGGGCCCGACACACAGGCAGCCCTGGCTGACTTACATGGGGGACTGTATCAGTCACTGCTCATAGTAGACTTTGACCTCTGGAAGACAAATGAGAAAAAGCTCAATCCACAAATCCCAAGTACTTTTTATCTTGTTATACAACACAGGAGTCACAAGGTCGTTGGTCACATTTCATTCTCATTCCATTTGGATACCAAGCAGTTATTGGTTTGAAACAGGCTTGGGTTTTCTTTTTCAGTCATTATTTTTAACATAAACATTGGGTATATCTGCACCTGATGCATGGGGAGTTCAATATGTGTTTGGACTTGGGGTCTCAAACCTAACAATGCACAGCACTAGAAGAGCACTGCCTCTGGAAGGGTTTGCATTTGAGTTATTACTAAAGTTGTTGTTTCATTTGGTGACACAGGGCAATGATACTTGACTACAAGATTAAGGAGTGAGAAGAGCACTTGTCTGGAGGAAAATTAAAAACACTGGAACCATCCACCTCTGAGGGGGTGAACCAAAAAGCCCACAGTGAAGGTATTACAGAATACATAGCCTTGAGATAGCACCTTATGTTCACCTTATCTCAAAACATAAGAACATGAAGGGGAGGGAGGAGAAGGGAAATTAAAGGATAAGCGGCCACATTTTAATGCTTTGCATAAAAAGATACATGGAATTCATCAATATGCAACATTGTGAGGAGCAAAGTATTATGTATTCTCAAAGAATGGGCATAATTCAGCTAAAAGTAAATATTTGACATCAAAATTAGGAGATTTGAATGGATTATTATCTATCATTCTTCAGGGCATAAGTGAGCTTCTACCTTAGGATTTAAGAAGCTATTTCTGTGAGGTATCCAGCACCTGGAGAAGTGGGGAGCAGAATTTACTCGCAATAAACCCATCTACTCCAAAGGAATCATGAGCTGAACATAAACACACAGCTGATGGCTCTAGCCTAGGCAGGAAGAAAACACAAAGCACTAGAGACCAGTGAGGACTAGCAAGGCAAGCACCGGTCACTATACAGCAGATGCTTGTTAACATCTGGATTCCATAGAGGGGTTCTTATATCCTCAACGGATCTAGGCTCCAATTTCCAAAATCCAGGTATTTTAGTTACTAAGTGATAACACTGCAGAAGGCAAAAGGCTAACTCTCATCTGTTTCTTGGAATCTGGTCCATAGCTCTTGTGCTCCCACGCAGTTTCTTTACTTCACTGCTTACCTACTCATGAGGAGGCATTACAGGACAAAGGTTTTTGTTCACAGCAAAGGGGTTGTGGAACAGCTATTCTGGCACAGATCCCCAGGTGGGGATACAGTTCATTTAGGCAAAAGAACTCACTAAACCATCTCCTTAAAAGGCAAACTACACCATCAGAATAAATCACGTCTACATCTTTGTTTTTTGCATGCCATCATTGCTACAGGGGTAACTCTGAGGTTTTTACATTCCAACCTGCATAACTATTCTGGCAGGACTTGCCTGGTTCCTTGACCAGGAAGACAAGATGCACCAGGAAACAAGCAAACAGCAGCAGAAAAAGGAAAAGCTTGCTTTGTTTTCTTAACAAAGTGTGGAAGGTGTTTTCTTAACAGCTTCTTTTTTTTTGTACATATATTGAAAGAGAAGAATGAACTAATGAGCTATGAGCTTCGCTCTGTTAACAATGAGAGGGGAATTGTGTCCACAGGTCACCTCTGGGGTGGAGAAGAGCAGCTGAGTAGCAGTACACAGCAACACCTACAAAAGAATTTATTTACTACATGGATGGAATAAGATGATTATCTCCTAACGAACTGTAGAGAAACATAAGTAAAATCTAAAGAAATAACTAATCTAGAACCAAAGCAGAATTCTAGATATAAGACCCCCTCTCTGTGGAAAGTAGCCCAACAATTCATACACCAAGTGCAATTAATAATATTCATTCTTCATTATCATCTTTACACTGCAATAGACCTTGTGCCAGCCCCAGGAAAGGTTATGAGTCAATCCTTGACTAACTGGCTCTGATTCATTAAGGAACCAACATACATAAAATCACTCGAGATAAAAAAAAAAGCTAAGGTTTGCCTGGCTGATAATTTATCTAATGGCTGCTAAGATTGGAGTAATGGGAGGGGGATGAGAGGGAACAGCACTACATTGCTATGGAAACCAGAATTTTCAAAATAAATACCTTTGCAGAACTGAGGTTGCAGATCTAAAACAATCCATGCTGCTTTTGATGTGCCCTCCCTTTGCCACAACGAGCCAGACAGGCTGACCAGCCAGGGTCAGACAAAAACCTTGCATGTGGTGACAGAAGATGTCCCATGGTTCATGTTCCTTATCCCAGTGGAGGATGGGCTCTGGACAGAAACCTCAGTGTATGGCCTGTTATCTTTACAGTTTAGGGAGTTTTCCTGCCATGCAGCCAGTCGGGTCAGGCCAAAGCAAAATGAATCCATAACTGCCTGAGGTGGGAAGTGTTACCTTTATCCCACTCTATTGATAATCCCAAATATTTCCAGAGTCCTTTTTTATTATTATCAACTGAACTAAGACAACACAATATATACAGCTTTATGAAGTTCTAATCCCCTCACGCTAGAGGAAATTCCTTACACACTAGGAAATTCCTTACACTGCAAATAGCTATAGCGCAGTTACTGTTCAGGGTATCCCTGTCCTTTGCTCCCTGTTAGTCCCATTTTTGAAAGCCAGCTGGTAACTTCCCCACTTGTGCCTGGGCAAAGGGTTTCTCATTTTAGACACACACATACCTCCACACCCCACCTACCCAGTACCAGCTCACTGATTGCTGCTGTAAACAAGTCCAGGCTCTAGGAATGCTGACTCACAGAGCTAAGGCTATGGGAAATATTTAGAGTTGCTAAAGAAGTGGAGCTCAGCAGGTTTCCTGCCCTTCCTCCTTATCTGTGAGCCCCTTGCCATGACAGGCTGTAATGAAGGACCTTGCTTCCTCAGAGGAGGCAAAGAGCAGGTACTTGCTTCCTAAAGATAGCCCAGATTCCTCTGGATTCCCAGTTGCTTGCTAGTAATTGCAGGCAGAGGAAGAAAACCCCCAGTGCTTACAATCGCAGGGCTACAGATGTGCAGAGATTAATGGCTCCGGGGTAGGCTCTCTTGCCTTACGCAGCATTGCTCACTTCAGTTCACTTCCTGGGATGTACTCAAATGCCTTTACACACACACAAACCCCCCCCCCCCCCCCCCCCCCCCCCCGTATCTGCTATGGAAGGCTATGCTTTACCTATAGACTTCACTGAACCGGATTTAGGTCCGATTCCTGTCTTCAGCAGAGCTGAGTCAGTGCAGACAGGCAAATCACTGTTTGCTTTGGGAGGGTTTGCCACCAATCAAGACACAAGAACTGGGTGCAAATTATGGTTTGCTGTGGGCATGTCAGCACAGGCGAGGAGAGGAACCTGTGCTCAGGCTGAGCTGCAGGGACATGGAGCAGTGCAGGGAGATGGCGCTCTCTAGGTGGGAGCCAGTCTGGATGCATTCTGCCTCAGCACACTGCTGAGCTCAAACTAATCAGCTCTGGATTTTATCCAAAGGACAAGCTGATTGCCTACCAGCCCATTCTCCTCACTGGGAAGTGACCTCCTGTTGCAAAAGGCAGAGCATTTAGGGAAAAAACAGTTTTATACCCACACAATTCACATGGCAAATAACCCCAGAAAGCCTATGTGGGAGCCTTTATGACTGGCTGGGATGGGCAGGTTGCTGAGCCTCAGCCTCCTCCTCCTTCTATTACCTACACAGCTCATTTGCAAAGAGGCAGAGGCTGATGAGCTACATTTGCAAGCTGGGCAGGGCAGACCAGGGAGCAACTCTCATTGAGGGGAAGGAGCAGGCTGTAGCCAGAGCCGTATTGCAGTGCTGGGAAATGACTGTGGTAAATGGTCACGGTACTAGTATTGAGTCGGTTTTACCTATAGAGTTCACAGTCAATGTGGTCTGTAGCTTCAAAATGCACCAGAAGCACACAACTAGGGATACATAGCTTCCTGTTTGTTGGCAACTGAGTTTCAGCTTAGCTGTACACCAAATTAAATTCTCAGCAAGCTGATCTTGCAACATAATTTTCTCTATACTTGACAATTTAGAGATACATTTGGCTGAAGTCTCCCCCTTTCAAGGCAACAGGAGCCATTTTGCATAGATGGAGGCTGAGGCTGGTCCTACAAGGTTCTCACACTAGTAAGAGAACAGTAACTGTAGTGCTTTTGCCCTATTTATAGTGCTTACTCAAAGCCAACCTGAGGTCCTGTCAGTCCTTCATCTCAGCTAACTGCTGTTACAGTGAAGCTGGCTCAGTGTGAAGATGGCCCTATACAAAGAATAGATCAGATTGTAAATACAGAACAGCTGCTTAAGCAGAATGCAAGGAAAAGAAGCAATGATGTTGCTGGGCAGAGAAAGCACTGCAAGAGCTCACAGATAGCCTCCTTTCTCCAAAGGCACATGCGCACTGCTATCATTCAGTCACATTTCTCTCAAGCTTCCTGGTAGCAGCATCAGCAAGTGTGTTCTGTCACATCTGACTGGCTGGAGGACTCTGTCCTCATCTGACAGCAATGACCTGGCCTCAATTTTTCACTATTTTGTCACCTCCTTCCTCTCTTTCAGCACCATAAAAATCAGTGGGCATGAAACCTGCAGCGCAAAGGCAATTCTCGCTAGCACAGCCTGCTGCAGCACTTACCTCAGCACGCAGGCGGCTGCAGGAATGGCAAATCCCTCCTAACCTACATTAGATTCCCATAATGTTTCAGTTCACTTCACTTCCAAACTTGGCTGAGATTTATCTCCATGGCCAGACTTAGGACGCACAACAGAGACTTCAAAATCTGAGGGTCATGGTGAGACGCTTTGGTAAATTGTAATGTTTTACAATAGCAGACAGTTCAACCCCATAAGAGAGCCCAAAACCAGATACTGAAACCCCCTTGGAATGAAGGCCACCCAGATTTCTCCACATACAAACTGTGCTGTAAAACATCAGCTCTGATTGAATGGCTACAGCAAAACACACTTGACATTGCCACAGCCATAGCCATGCTGGCCAGAGGTGCCATCATGAGCTGTGCTCGCTGGCTGAAAACGAGGAGCAAGGAACATGCTGCTCAGTCCACTGACACATCCTTACTCGGTCAGTGGCAGAGGATCTGCCCAGGCCTTTCATGCTTTTGTCCATCTCTTGCTGTACCACCTTAGTCCTTTCCCATCCCTTAAGACCTCTCTCTTGTCAAGGCTGCTTAGATAATTAAACTGCTGCTGTTTCCCCATTGTTTGCTCAGTTCTACCTGCACTGAACAGCAGCAAAAGTGCTCTCCCATTGATATCACCACTACCTTCAAGAAAAAAAAAAGCTGACCTGTAAGCTATTTTTAGCCACGTTGTAAAGTTGTGGAGCTATTTTGGTCACATCTCTGTACTGGAAGCTGCAGGATGCTGACGGGCTCTGTGTTTGCCTTGGGAACAGGGACTTTAACTGTGAATAAGAATGGCTTGTGACTTCACACCAAGGCTTCTCTGCCCTTCCTGTGCCATAGAACTCTTTTACACCAAGACTTGATTCCTCATCAGTTTAGAAGAGCAACACGTCCTCCTGAATTCTGCTGGATATCAGAGACTCTGTAGGGTCTTTGCACTACTGTCCTTTAGCCTGCACTGCTGCTAGGTCTGCAGAGGGTGTTGCTTATTCTGTGAGCCCCCTCACTCCCATTTGCCTCACTCCCTAGGAAGGGAAAGGTACAATTATGAGTCCACAAAGATTTTATCTATCTTCTTCTGCAATAAGCATTAGGCCAGTGCCTGCTGACAAGTCGGATGTCATGTAACTCTGTAGAGGTAGAAGGAAGAGCAGAAAGGAACCATTTGCATAGCAACATGTTGTTCTGCATACAGACTAATGCCTGGGAGCTCTGGGGTACATCCAGGGCATCAGGCAGAAGGTGCCTGGTCTAGACAATCGTTTTCTCTAGAGTGCCCAAGGGTTGGTTGCCAAGTTTGCTGGGGCTATGTAGCAGGTGCAAAGCACAGTCAGAGCAGAAGGCAGAGCAACTGGATTTAACAGAATTAAGCCCATAGATACAAAAGGAAGTTTGAAAGATATGAAATATGAAGTAGATGAAAGAAAGGAAAATACTGCAACTGGTGTGTTGAGGACAGGGGTGGATGAGTCAGATCTATAAAGGAGGAACAAGGGAGTAACTGTGTATGCAAATTTTCAAACAGCTGTCAGCCTGAGAAAACTCCTCTTAGGACTACTCTTAGTAGTATTTCCTCTTAGACATACTGCTGTCTTCAGCTATAGTTTATATTTTCCCAAGACACTTCAGACAGTGAGTAGTACTAAGTCATGCACCAATCTTGTCTGGGACAAGCCCCTTATGCACCAAGAGGAACCAGAATTTCATCAAGTCAAGGTCTATCTCGCATATTTCCCCCCGAAACATTTCTCTAAAGGTTCTTTTTAAAGGGTTCTCACACCAAAACCTACATCCTGTTCCTAAGGTGAGCCACTCCTTACTCCACTGACGCAACTTGCGCCTATTTTTGTGAGTCAGCACAACCCACGTATCTCCTCCAAGCAGGACCAGCGCCTGCTATGACAGGATGGACCATCCCAGGCAAACACTAGCAACCTGTTGCAAACAAAAAGTTGATTTACAGAGCATCACTGTATTTCACTGGGTATTTCAGTGGAAGGAGCTGTTTTATCTCATCTGCTCCCAGGCAGGCATTAATCTGTGTTACATACATCACAATCCTCACACCAGTGAGATCAGCTGACCGTTAACTAATATTTTATGACATGGAAATTAAAACCAGCTTAGGAAGAATGTAACTTTTTAGTCAATAGGTAGAAATGGCATGGACTGAATAGTATTGTTTAATATGTTATTTTAGCAGGACAGAATGGAAGTGCTGCAGTCCAGCTCAGACATAGAGCCATGTCTGCAGCAGTGTGTCAAGACCTGTTGGGTCAAAAAGCTCAATGAAGTGTTCTGTGCTTCAGCTTCCCCCGGAGAAGCCCAGCAGCAAACATTCCATAGTGCAGACATTTTGGTGAGATGAAACAGCATAGAAACATGTTGCATTCTTCCCCTGGCCAGCTTCTGCAGCCTTGTTTTGGAACACTGCGGAAGCAAGGTAACAAACACATCTGACAGAATGGACAGAAAACCTCTCAGCTCCTGCACAGTAAATCCATGCTCCTGTTAGCAAAGCTTTGCCAGTGTGGGGAGTTAACTACTTCTGCCTTTCATCACCTTCTAGATACTTAGATTTCATCTGTTTTCACACAATTTATCTTACTGTGAGAGCATTACTGGAATCATTATTTGTCTCCACCAATTATTTAATGAAAATATCCTATCACCATCTCCACAATGCAGAGGTTTTACCAGTAAACATGAAGAAAATGCAGTTTTAAATATGCCCACACCTGCTCTATTTTCTGGTTGGAAACACCAGGCGTACAGGAACAAATCACAGGCAGCTCACACCATAGACGTAGTCAGAGGTCGCCAACCAATTGTGTGGATCCAGGGAAATGCACATCATACGCGTACGCTGACAACTGCAATTGTTCCAAGCCTCCTCTAGGGAGTGCAGTCGTAAAGGGAGAAACGAAAACTGCAGCACACATGCCAGCTGGTAACCAGTGACTCAGGATATTCAGGCCGCCACAAATGGTGTCTGTCCATTTCCAGCTGAATACAGGGAGCAACAACGAGGTTTGAGGTTGATGTAAGAGCAGGATTCTACTAGAACCCGAGGTATGTTTTAGCATGTGAAAGAAAAGTCTGCCAAGATACTAAAAATCAAGACGTAAATTAAGTAATAAGATTTCAAATACTGGATCAATCATTTAGCCCAACACACCCACAGCTGAATGCAGCATGGACAGCACTGCTGTGGGACTTCCATCTCTTGCCCGCTTGCATATCATGCTGTGTATCCATCAGATCATCCAGGAAAAGCCTGCTCAGTCTCAAAATATCATTCAGGAGGCCTTGGCCTCTGTGCAAAGAAGAGCAGAGACACATCCATTTCTAGAACTAGCTGTATTCTGTGTGTATGTGCACATCTCTGTACCAGGAACTGGGTAGAGCCACCAACTTACTTCACCCCAGATCCACAAAACAGCAAAGCAGATAAGATCTGGCTGATCTTCCTGGTGAGGAATTATGGATTAAAAGGCATAAGGTTGACTATTTCCTCCTTACAAATCACATGCATGCCTCAACTCTACAACCTTCTGTGCCTTCCCCAATGAAGGACCAGAATATGAAATGAATCTGATCAGAACAGGATCTTAAAACCCCAAAATAAAATCCATATTCCCAGTCTTCAGAAAGACCGAAGTATAATCCCTTAGTATCACCACAACAATGCACCTTTAGAAGTGGGGTGTCTTTCTGTCCCATCACACCAGACATTCTTTACTTTTCTAGGCAAGTCCTACATAAGAAGCTGTTGTCACAGTGATTAGGAGATTGATTAGGGTTTGGGAAGCCAAGAGGCAGCAACCATTGCTGCTTATGGATAAAGCTGCCAGGCTGATACAAACATTGCCACACACAGAAATCACCTACAGAAAAATGGAAGAGATATACATGTATCCCAAGCACAGCAACCAGATCAGTGGCCAGGGATTTCACTTTCAGCCCAGCCTTCAAGTGGCCACAGATACCTGTAGGGCAATGCTGGTCTTGTGCTTTTAGAGGCTAAAAGTTCCTTCTGTGTGTGTGTTACTAGATGTGGGTTCTGCCAGGAAAATGCCAGCGGCTTGCTCAGTTTAAGCTGAACAGCATTGCTAGTATCTGCTAGTATGTAACAGCCCATGGGAAGGGGCTAGAGGCACTGAGCACAAGCTTCATGTTTACTCAGCAGGCACGAGCTGAAGAGAACCACCTGATTCCTAAACTCTTGTTGCCTCCCACTTTTTGTCTCATCTTCATACTACATATAAGCTACACTTATGTGTGTGTTAACACTTTCATGTGGTAGCTTATATGTAGTACATGTAGAAAGCAGATTCACTCGCCCACTCCTGTTATTATAGCCCCTCTTGCTGTTTTCTCACCTGTCTCCCTCAACCAGCCTACCAGAAGTCCTAAATATTGACATAAGGAAAAAAGAGCAAAAGCCTCTAGAAGGTGTGATAAATAAAAAGGAACCATCAGCTCCTTTTCACCCGTGCAAATAACAGAGTATCTCCGCCCTAACCTCTCCCATTCCCTCTTAAGCACTTATTTCTTTGGCTGTCTTGAATAGTTACAGGTATTTATTTAATAGAAGCATGGGATAGGAAGACTTATTAAAAGATGCTCACGTATCTGTCAGAATATTCCTGGTGAGGGCACATTTGGTTTCTAGGGGGATGTTGAGGATGTCATCATCGCAGTCTCAGAACTTCATTTTCCACCTATTTAGGATTCCCACACTGGATTACAACCTGCCTTCACATAGGATAGGAAGCTTTCAATGAGGTCACACCAGACGCTGACAAGCATTGATGGGTGAGTCATGCTGCAGTAGCCAGAGATACTAGCGACAGATTTGTTAATCTGTATGCAGCCTAACTCTTCTTCTGGTTTATTCAAGAGTAGAACACAATGGCTCAGAGACAGGTGACTGCTGAAGATCAAGGCCATATTTTCACAACTGCTTTATGGCTTATAATAAGAACCAGCTCTGTGTCATTTTACCTATAAAATGGAAAATCAAGATCCAGATGGGGTCAGCAGTAGAGCTCTTCATTGGAGGTCACTGGAAAAGCCACCATGCTAATAAGGAATCTAAGGGTTCTCAGAAGAGTTCCACTAACTCTTGCTGCAGCAGTTTAAATCATCTCCTCTAGGAAACTGCTATTCTAGAGGCTACATCCCTGAGCCAGGCTCAGCACCAGTCAGTCTAGCACAAAGACCAGCATTAGGCCTTTGTTAGGCCTAACAGCATTGTCACAGCTAACAGCATTGTAAGGCTTGGACTGAGCTAAGACATCTACCATAAACCAGCAGGGTCAGGCATGGAAACTCTCTTCTGCTGGCTTTGCTACAGGGGAGAAACCTGTGGAGAAGGACTAGACCAGACAACAGCAACACCCTGAACCACCACAGCAAAATTCAGTAGATCTTGTCCATGAAGTGTTTGGAAGTGTGACACACAAAACCATGGAACAAGTGAGATATGGGGACTGAGTGCATGACAATGGAAAAAGTTTCTTAATTTTGGCTAAACTACTAGACAGCCAGAAAAATAACCAATAAGAAAGGAAAGAGGCAAAGGAAATTTAAAAAGCTCTGCAGAGGGAGAACAAAGAAAGGAGGTGCTGTTGTATTGTCCTTGTTAGGGAGCTATAGCAAGCTTCCTAAGTCAAGCAGAGAAATAATTGTTTAAGACTTCTATTCAGAAGACGGTGTGAGCAGCAAATGCCAGTAGGACAACTAACAAAAGGTGTCTCTCAGAGAAAGCAAGCCACCTAGAGATTGCATAACTATAATGAATTTCCTCCCAGTTTCACATTATTAGTCACCTTTCACCCTTCTCTGCCAAAGGCCTCTTCTTACCCATCTATCCAAGGGCCAGAGCCAAGACACAAGCCTTTCCTGTCCTACTTCTTTCCCTCAGTTGCTCTTCAAGGTCAAGGGTTCCACAATACTGATCTTTGCTGCACAGTCCAGGCATTTTGAACCAACTCCAGAGTAACACCCTTTTCAGCCCTGTTTTGATGAGCAGATGCTCCTTATACTCAGTTGTCATGGCCTGGAAAAATGGCTTTTGGACCAACATGTTTTGATTTTGCTGTTAAAAGGAGTCAAGAACATTGTTATCTATGACTGTGTTTAAGAGGCTCCCCAACACCCAACTTATCTCTAAGCATCTGATCTACCAAAGTGCATTGCTTCTTATTGTGCTGCATCAGTCATGATATGTTTTACTGATATTCTGGAAGTACTTCCTAGCATCAGTTCATTTGGCATTTATGTTAAGCTATATATAAAAAAAGACACCTGAAAAAGGACAGCTTAATAAGCTTATTGTTATTCTGTTGCACAGAAAGATAAAAAGAATTCCTGAGTGTCCCTGAGCAACATGTATTACAAAAGACCCTGAAAGAAATCAGGAGAAATGTACATCTGACAAAGAAAAAAATTCCTTTTCAAGTTCTGAAAACACTGCAAAGCAAAACCATTGCAAAGATCCATCAAGAAGCCCTCACCAACAAAAGACATGCCTACCTAGAGTCCCTTGGAAACCTGATTGGCTCAGGTGGAAATGACCTACTGGCATTTATTTGTAATTGCCCAGCATGGCACATGCTGAGGAAGGAAAAGCTGTTGAGTCACACTGCAAGCCACTTTTCCACTTTGGTCTGGTTGCCCAGAGGGTAGAGTGGGACAGTCAGAAAGCTGAGATTCTGTTTATGCCTCTGACACTGGCTTCCCATATGACCTTGGCAAGTACTTCTTCTTATGCCACCGTTTCCCAGTTTCTTAACAGATAAAACCACTCCCTTGATGCATGGGACAATCATAAGTGCAGAGCAAGGAACACATTTATTTATCTAATAAAAGACAAGAGAGAAAAGAATGAAGTATTATTACTGTTGTGCTATAATACAAAAGCAGTTATGTAATAATATCAGTATTGCTTAATTTTTGTCATTACAACATCACTACCCATCAGAGGGATGCTGTCTGACATGGTAACTTCATCCAAGTGAAGGTACTGAAGTTTACCTCATTGATACAAAACCAGATTACAACCACCTGGAAGACTCTACCTCGTTTATTTTGACCAGCCTTTCCCTAGAACATGTTTTTCCTGTATAACTTCCTAACCCATAATAATGGCCCAAACTGCAAGTTTCATGAGCTACTAAAAGCAAAACAATTCCTTGCTTGTGCATTTCACAACTAGTCACACACTAAGACACACGAGTGCTTATCTTTTCTTGAACAGAGGAGCTGAAAGTTAGTTTCTAACTCAGTATATAAAACATACAAAGGGCACATTCTAAAGATCTCATTGCCAGAAATAAAAAAGAAACCTCTCTAATTTGGCTAAATTACATTCTGCTTGCATGAGATCAAAATGCCTAAACCGAAACCATTGACAACTGCAATCCATAACTGCTACCACAATTAATAACCAAATTTTATTAGTTCAAGTTTGACAATTTATTCTAAAATCTACAATTGGTCACTTAAAAAGGGTCAGAGTAAAGCAGCATGTGGACTGGAGGCTAAGGAAGGTAGGACTGTGATTACAGCAGCTGAAACTCTGCCCTAATCACACTCTTATCTTTCTTATCTACTAAAGTATTTATAAAGCAATGATTACTGTACAAGGCCCCATCACTGCTCCCAGTTAACTCTGAACCAGCACCTTTGCATTGCTGTAAGTAGTTTATACTGCTAAAGGTGTTGTCATTCTGTTGAGACAGAAAGCCAAGCTCCTCATCACTTAAAGTCATTACAAAAAGTAAACTATGACACTTCTGAAGAAGTAGGGGTGTTAACCCCAATGTCCTGGCCAAATTCCCAGCTGGAGTAATTACAATGTGCCTTGAATAAATTCTTGCCACAGTTTCCGTTGGACATAGTATTGTTCTCTACTTCCTCTCCTACAATATTATGGAGTGCTGATGCATGCTTTTGAAGGTCCTGTCTATGCTGGAGTGTTGTGTGGGTCTACCCCATGACCAACTCTGGGGCAGTACATTGGGAATGATGTGTTGAAACCCTTTCTGCCTGGCGGCTGAACCTCTAGGCAATCTACAGTTTGTATTTACTGATGTTCTGGCACCTCCTTCTGATGGAATTAACTTTGGGTATAGCTATTGGATAGGCAGATGGGTGCAAATCCCAACACACAAACCTGTTTAGTTCTTTAAATGAATTAAATTTGCATCAGAAAATCAGCAAACTAAGCTAAACTAACTTTCTAGATAGCTACCATGATCATCTGAGAAGGCAGCAAGAGCATGCCTAATAGCACAGGACTAGAAAAGCATGCTAAAAGTGCCTGTTTAGCTGGTGACAAACATCATAGTTTTCATATTGGCTGTTCCTTCAGAATTTCTGCTTATTTTTTAAGCTATCACTGAATAAGGATCAAACGCAAATCTAGTATTTTTAGTAAAATACTTGATAGTTAACAGTAAAACATTATTCACATTTTTCTGCAGCCACCATTAGAGATGCTGAGGATTTTTACCTAGAGCTATTGTTGTCTTTCTATATGTGTAACAGAAAGAGCTGAGGCCCAGCCTCTGCTGGTGCTTGTTGTGTTAGCTTTACAGACCTCACTACCTGAAGCTTTTACCCTCATCATTCATGAGCTTTAAAGGCAATTTGTCTGCTGGAAGAAGTACAAGATCAAGATTCAGAAGAACCTGATTCTCAATTCCACCTTATGACCCCATGGGCAGATCACTCCCTCTTGCTGCTCCATTTAGTTCTCCCATTGCAAAAGCAAATGATACCACTCTTTTGCAAAACAAGTATGAGAACAAATTTATACTGATAGGCTATGCTGGGCAGATTCGGGTCAAACACCATTGTTCTAACATATGAAAATACAAATATTTATCCTTTCAAGTTTGTCCTTAATTTCCCCCAAAGCATGCCTCCAAACCCATGTTATTTTAGAAAGACAGAAACTGTAGTTTCAGAAAGTGGAGGATTTTATTTTCGTACCATTACAAAAATGCCTTTTAACTTGTCAAACGATACGCTACAAATATCTTTGGCAGATGAATGAAACCAAGTTTCCTGTCATAGCTGCCAACTTTAAGGTTGAGATAATCAGATAAACCTTTAGTTTGCCTTTCCCCAATAACTTACAACAACATATGTTTGAAGTGATCCACACTTGTTTTACTTTTCCCATTGGGATTTGAAAAGGCAAAGTATCAGACCAGTATGTGAGAAGTTTGCAGAACTCTTAGATGTGGTCCACAATTATTACAGCCAACCTCTGTTCTCATCTTCCCTCAGGTTTCCCCCATCCCAGGTTAAACAGTCCCCAGTAGCTCTGCTTGTTGAAAGGTAAAAACAAAGTTTACATAAATAGTATCCAGCATCATCCTCAATGCTTGCTTCACAAAGCCTTTTTACAGGTACAAACAGCTATAAAACACCTGTTAGTTTACGGGAAAACAGGAAGGGAATTTGTTTTACTTGTTTTATTTCAGCAGTAATTCTGCATTTAGAGTTGTACTTTTTCATACAGGAGACTTCAGAGCCATGAATATTTGCAGGGTACTTTACAACGTTGTCCCCAAGCTATAATCCTGAAATGAAACCCCTACAAACACACCTTTTACAAACTGTGGCTTATGTAACTGTTTCTAACAATTTATTATCAGGATATCAGTGCAAATTGTTGATGATTCCTTGCCCCCATACTTCTGAAAGGGAAAGCAACTATAAACACAGGGGAGACTGACCTCAGTGATTTCCTCTGTTCAGGCAGGAGGACAATGTGCTTAAACACCATGACAAGGAAAGGTGGACTGTTTAGCATTCCTCCAGCTGTAATCTATAGGAAAACCAAATAAACAAATACATGACTACAAGACATGATAATTAATCCCTGCATGAAGCCAACTGTTATCTCTAGTTCATAGACAGAGATACTGAAGCTCACAAAGGCTTAGCAACCTACCAAGTTCAAACCCCACCACAAGACCACAGCTCAGGAGGATCTGTGCTTGGCCTGTGATTATTACATTTTTAAGGCCATACACGGGACCCAGTTCAGCCAAGGGCACACAGTCAGAAACGCACCCAGCTGGCCAGGCCAGTTGCACAAGAGTCAGCACAAGCAGACACCTACCACCTTCCTGGGACTATCGCCTGTAGCCGAGCTGCTCCCAGCCCGTGAAGTGTCTCCACTCAGCCAGATATCCTCATCCCCAGCCCACCTGCCCCAAACCCACCCTCCTCTGACACAACTGCCCCTAACAGGCTCCCACCTGCCCTCCTTCTCCACGTCCTCACCCATGTCCAGGCCCCACCTGCCCTTCTCTCTGCTCCTCCCCAGGCACCCAGCTAAGCTTCCTCTTGCCTTTCCTCAGTTTCCTCATTCTCCTACACCACTGCAGCACCCGCCCCCACCATCTTCTCCCTCAGGCTCCTCTCACCCCTCCGTGCCCCACAGGGGTCCCTCACACTCCCCCTCAGTCCCCTCCATTCCCTCAACGACCCGTCA
The DNA here is from genome assembly GCF_012275295.1 of Melopsittacus undulatus. Taxonomy (NCBI): domain Eukaryota; kingdom Metazoa; phylum Chordata; class Aves; order Psittaciformes; family Psittaculidae; genus Melopsittacus; species Melopsittacus undulatus. The sequence goes on along the minus strand of NC_047539.1, from coordinate 9,703,941 downwards.
CCCTAACTGCCCTGAGTCTACCCACAACAGTTCTCCCACAACTGCCCCCTGCTCCCTCCAGCCCCTCACAACCGCCCCCTGCTCCCTCCAGCCCCTCACAACCGCCCCCTGCCCCCTCCAGCCCCTCACAACCGCCCCCTGCCCCCTCCAGCCCCTCACAACCGCCCCCTGCTCCCTCCAGCCCCTCACAACCGCCCCTGCCCTCTCCTGCCCCTCACAACCGCCTCCTGCCCCTCCAGCCCCTCTCAACCGCCCCCTGCCCCCTCCAACCCCTCAAAACCGCCCCCTGCCCACTCCAGCCCCTCACAACCGCCCCCTGCCCACTCCAGCCCCTCACAACCGCCCCCAGCTCCCTCCAGCCCCTCACAACCGCCCCCTGCTCCACCAGCCCCTCACAACCGCTCCCTGCCCCTGCTGCCCCTCACAACCCCCCCTTGCTCCCTCCAGCCCCTCACAACCGCCCCCTGTCCCTTCCGGCCCCTCACAACTGCCCCCAGCTCCCTCCAGCCCCTCACAACCGCCCCCTGTCCCTTCCGGCCCCTCACAACCGCCCCCTGTCCCTTCCGGCCCCTCACAACCGCCCCCTGCCCCTTCCGGCCCCTCACAACCGCCCCCTGCCCCTTCCAGCCCCTCACAACCGCTCCCTGCCCCTGCTGCCCCTCATAACCCCCCCTTACCCCCTCCAGCCCCTCACAACCACCCCCTGCCCCCTCCACCCCTCACAACTGCCCCTCGGCCCCGCCCCTCCTCATCCTCCTCCCCACAACCGCCGCCCCCCGCCCCTCCCGCGCGTCCGCGGATGGGGGGGGAAGAGGGCGGCGAAGTCTCGCGAGAGGGGCGGGCGGGGGCCGCTGGCTGCGGGCAGCGCGGAGCGGCGGCGACGGAGCAGCCGGAGCCCGGTTGGCGCTGAGGGGAGGCGGCGGAGCAGGCAGGCGGTGACCGCGGCCCGGCCGAAGGGACCCGCTCCGCCGCGGCAGGCACGGCCGGCGCCGCCCGCCCTCCCGCACGCCGTGCCCCCGCGGCGCGGCCTGGCCGCGGTTCGGCGAAGCGGGGCCCAGGCGGCGGCGGCGGCCGTGGTGCTCGGTGGTGGCGGCGGCCGGGCGCTCCGCCGCGCCTGCCCTGCCATCTTAGGTGCCGTGCCCCGCCGCCTTTGTGCCCGCCGCGCCCGGGCACCCGCGGGGGCCGGGCCCGACGCCCCTCCGGGGGCGCCTCCCCCCGCGGGGCCGCCGCCCCTTGCCCCGCTCCTCCTCCTCCTCCTCCACCGCGGGGGGCCGACCGGCGCTCCCAGCCCGGCTGCGGCGGAGGGTAAGGCGGCATCGCGGCGGGGGGCTCGGCCGGGGCGGGTCGGCGGCGCCCCCGGGAGGGCTGAGGGAGGACGGGTGAGGTGGAGGGGAAGGGGGGGCCCGGTGGGGCCGGCGCCTCCCCCGCCGCGCTCTGCGGCAGTGCCGCAGGACTCGGGGCCGAACACCGACGGGGGAGCGGGAGGCGAAATGGCGCTTCCCTCGGAGGGGCGGCCGCCGCCGGTGGGGTGTTCCCGCTGTCAGGGGCCGCCACAGGCCTGGGGCTGCGGCCGGGGCTGGGCTGTCGGCCCCACGGGCCGGGCGGACCCTGCGCCTCGGTCCTTTTTGTCTGCACGGCTCCGGTGGGTTTCCGTGGCCGAGCCCGGAGCCCCCGAGGGGTTGGGGGTCCCTTGGAGACCGGCGGATTCCTGCTTTCCCCCCTCCTTTTTTTTCCTCCTTCCCCCGAGATCCCTACCCCTCGCTCCTCCCCAAGCGGTGAGTTTTCCGTGTATATACCATTTTGTTCGGTGCTGGTGTGGGATTTGGATGAAAGTGACCTATTTTAAAGACCTTTTCTTGATTCCCCTTAGCATTGCATGTGGCGGCCGATTCCGTTAGCCAAATAGCGTTTCCCAACCATTTTAATTTGTCAGATTAAAACATCTCATGGAGGCTAGATTTCTGCAACCCGCGTGTGGGTATGGCTTTGGGAATACCGTGCCACTTGCTTTGCTGCAAAGCATCTTCGGAGCATTAGAGTTCACCTTTGTCACTGTGGAAGCAGAAATAAATATAAAGGCGATACCTGGAACATGCAGTTGTACCATTGTGTTGGGCGCGGTACAAGAAATGGGGAGGGAGAGGGGGGGAGAGAACCAGGGATTAAAATGGTTGTTGTCAAGTGTAGATCTTTACGTGCCTCAGGAAAAATGACAGAACGGTATTAGCCTGGAGGACCTGAATTTGTTTTCTCAGGAAAAAGCCTTCGTGTTGATCGTGCCTTGTCTCTGCTGCTTATCATGGCAGGAGTATTTCATTAGGTGGCATTTTAGTGGCTGAGTTGGTTAAATAGCAGTTGCATTAACTAGTTGAACAAATTATGTCCTTCACCTTTGACTGTTGCATTTTGAGAGCCCTTACAGCAGTGTGTCTGTGCATGCCAAGGGCGGATTAATAAGATGTTACCTAAGGTTTGGATGTTATTGATTCCTTACTATTAATGCTATTTATAGTGCGTTTGACATGGCTCTTGTTTTATGTATTTGGATAAAGGTTATCGGCTTGGAGTGCTTCAAATGGTCCCGAAATACCACCCCTAACATCACATATATATTTATATGGTGGAACAGTATTGTTGGATCATCAGTGTCTGAAAAATGGCTTTAATAGATAGCACATCATAATAGTGAAAACATGGTGGAAAGCTGTTACATTTTGACACTAGGGAAGGTTTGGTTTCATGTTTCAGGATTCCAGAATAACAAATTCTGTTGCAATAAATATGATTTTAGATCAATTTTTCTTGCAATTACTTTGAGCCTCCCTGTTCTTGCCTTTGTGCCTGTTCATAGCGAGCGTGTCATAGTTTTTGCTACTTAAGTCCAAGGGCAAACCTAATCAACGACTGGTTTGAGCCTTCGTATTAGATTCTCCACAACGCTGGCCTAGTTCTGGCTGGTATGTTTGCCATTTTTAGGACTCCTCTTCCTTTTATCTGTAGACTGAAATACATTGATAAACTTGAACCTTAATTTGTCCTTTGAACTTGAGAGAATGTTTTTTTTCTCCTCTGTTAAGAATGTCTCACTGAAGAGAAAGTGATTGTGATACAACAGCTTAAATTGAATTTAATCCTCTGGAAACACCGCTGCCTGAAGTAAAAACTCATTGCATAGTTTGATATTTTTCTCTTTTTAACTAGACTGAAATTAAGTGCTGCTTGTAGAGGACCAGATGTTGGCATTAAAATTATGTACAGATAAGGTGACTGAGGCCTCAAGTTAGGCTGTTGGAAAAAGTTATCTATCGTATGTCCTTCTGTTAAATTCTGCTCTAAGGCTGGAGAATTTTAAATGCTTACTTCCATCTAAATAACATTTCCATTTGTGCAGTGTTCATCTTTGCCTGTCCATTATAATTCATCAGATTTTGTCACTGGAATAACATATTTTTTAATGAGTTGTTAGCCTCAATTTTTATGCTTGGTGGGACACATTAGAAGAGAAGCAAATATCACACTAATAATTACATCTTCAGATGTATCCTAGTAGTGGATTTCCTGTAATGAGGATGTTTTGTAGAGAACAATAGATATGGCAGCGAATTCAGAGATTTGTTTTAAAGATGTTGTAGGTAGCTGACTCTGCAGTAGTGAGATCCACTTGGACACAACCCTTCCACACTCAACAGGAACATTAGGTGGTTTCCAGGTACTTCATTTTCAGGTGCTAATTCTCTTTCTGGCAAAGACAGCTGGATGGACTATTGCTGTTGTCTCTCCTCTCTTCTGCAAGCATATACTTCTGATCTAACTTAATGGATACTACAGTCATTTGCAGAATGTTTCTCCTATAAGTTTAGTTGGCAGTAAGAATGCTTTGTCAAATAAGAAAATGTTCAGAGTTGTTCTGGTTCTCTGTGATCCAGAAGTGGCAAGAAGCTATGATAAATACCACTTGTCTTGTTCTATTCTCAATGTATTTTGGAGAACACTTGCATAATCACTAAGATCCTATCTTAGAAGTATTTTCTGTTGTGTTTCTGTTCATATTAAAATCAGGCAAACAACGTATTGTTATGTTGAAGTGGGTGCTAGCAACTACAGAAAATCTTTGGTATAACCAGTGGGCTCTTGTCTTCTGAATGACAATGGTCATGGATGGCCATTAGTTTTTCTGTTCAGATATGCTATCCAGTGTGAATGTTTTTAGCTTTATTTCTCATTGTGAGCCTGAAGACTTTAACTTCAACTCCGGACTTGAATCATCTCTGAATTAGAGTTATGCTGGCTCTGACAGCAGGGTTTCAGTTAAGGGGAGCACAGATGTCCTCCCTCACTTTAACAGTGTTTGAGACAAGCTTGCCTATAGCAGTACAGAGGGATGATTTAATATCTTCTGAGACTCATGGTTGTCCTTTTTTTATAACCCTTGAATGTGTCTTGCTCTTCTCCACAGACTGCTCATTCTTGACCAGTGTGACACAGGATGACACCCTGGTCTGTGCAGTCTTGTGCTCTCTGGTGAGTTCCTCTTGCTTTAGAAGTTGATTCAGGTGTGTGGTACCATACTCCACCTACCTTTCCACTTATGTCATTCTACTGGCTCTGGTCTTTGATCCTGCGCTGAGCCACGCCAGCAGAAAGTAACCTAAGGAAAAATGGAAGGAGTTTTGTGTCAGTTTGGTGAACTGAAATGGCTCAGTGCATGGTTATGTGATGGTACAGACAACCCAATTTCTATCCGTTTATACTGCCATGGAACCAACAGCTTGTTGAAAGAGAAATGTGTGGAGACAGAGGTGGTTGATGGCACCTTTTCCTAAACCTGTAGTAGTTAGGTTTCAGGATTCTTTTTGTTTTATTGTTCTTTAAGATGCTGAGGAGCTATTCATCATACATTGATTTCTGTGTGGAGCCTGGAAAAAAATCCAATGGATGGAGGGTCAGAAAACCACTGATTCCCTCATGTGAAGTTCCAGAGGGAGCTCAGCTGTGCAGAGCTGTGAAGCAGAATCCTTCCTGTGAAAGCAGAACTTAAAATACAAGAACATGAAACTAGAGGTGAAGTGCAAAGTGCCCAACATGGGAGGGAAGGATGGAGAGCTGTTTAAAAGCACAGTTGGCTTTTAGACAGTGTTCCCTCCTCCTTGTCTAAGTGCTCATTTACAGTACAAAACATGGAGGCAGGAATACTTTCTGAAGGCCCTTAGAAACACAATGGACATTAGACAGCACAGTGGGTGCTCCAAACATGGTTTCTTAAAGCAGTTTTAAAACAAATACTTGGTGATCACTGGAATGACAGTAGTTTTTTAATTACCAAAGGGAAACCATTGAGAACTTTCAATACTTTATCAGAAATTTAGGGCATTGTTACTCTTGACTATTATTATTTTTTTACATCCTGCTAAATCCTGGTTCCTTTGCCAGAAGAAAAGGCAAGGTAGCCACTGTAAACACAGCATGAAATGGCCACAGCAGCAGTAAGTTTTGTCTAAACAGAAAAGTTTCTCCAGTTTAATCAGAGCTTCCTGAGTCCAGATCTGCAGAGTCAGTTACACACCTACATTGCAGTTTAGAGATGGGTTTTTCCTTCTTTTAGGGGTATGGTGAGGACAGTCCAACATGAGTTACAGAGATGATGATGGCTGCTTAATCTGAGTGGACAGTAGCTAATAGTTTTGCCTGTTGTGTTGCTTGGCTAGATACAGTTTTGATTTTTCTCTCGGGGTCAGGATGGGGTGACAGCATGAGATTTACATATTGAATATTGTCCTTAGAATGGAAAAGGCTACAAATGGTTTGGTTTGGGGGAAACTTAGATCTTGAGGAAATAAGTAAAAATCACAGCCCTCTGAAGCTGGCAGGCTCTGCTGTTTTCTGTGCCTGTGATCTTCCACTGACCCTTATTACACTCCTGGCTACTGCCAGGCAAATATTTTCTTTAGAGTGAGATGTAATTTTATAAAAACAGTGTTCTCCTACGCTCATCAAGTGTAACGTGTTTAAGGGCAGCCTTCTATCGGGATGTGGGTGCGTGATGCCTCTGAATTTAGTTGGAAGCTTTTGCTGTGTGTCAGTTATGTCAGGCCATGGTTGAAAAGGAAGTTTTGATGTTTAATATTAATCTCGGATTCTTGTTCGTGGCTTTCAGACTGAAAGACAATGTGTGTTGGACCTGACTTTTTAGATGTGAATAAAGTTGCTTTCAGCCTTTCACTTAGTTAAGCTAAACTTCAAACCCCTCTTTTCTTTCCTTCTGCTTCCATTCACTGAGCATCAGCAGACACAGTTTTTGAGGGGCTAGATCCTTTAGGAGCAGCCCCTCTATTTGCTGGTTCAGCTTCAGTTCATTCTGGTCTGGCTGATTTTGTAACCTGGGGAAAGTTTTGGGATCCAGGAGCATGGGAAATTGGAATATGCGAATGTAAGTATGTTGAAAGGGTAGGGAACATCTCTTGTAACAGTTTTTGGCTTGTTCCCTGTCCATGTGTTCAGTCAGTTTTCCAAGCATCCAGCAATCCTTCCTCTTCCCTGACATACTCAAAGGCAATAACAGACCCGGGAGCCTGTTCCCAGAGAATTGTTTTGTTGGGATTTCTTGGAAAGAATCACATGTGGGGTTGCACATGTTTGTTATTTTTGCCTTCTTCCCCCTTCTTAATATGCAGTTCTTACTTCCCACCTCAGTCCTGTTTTAATTGGTGACTGGCACTCCCTGCCCCAGCTGAGGAGATGAGAAAAGAGGTTATTTTTGCTAACACTGTTTCTCAAATAGGCCACGGGTGTATGGTAAGTAGTGCAGCAACTTTCTCCATCAGATATTGGGATTTCTCAAGCTGTGTCCTGATGGCAGCACAACATGTTTCTGCTTTAGTTCTGCCTTGCAGTTGTCACTAGGATTAGCTCCTCCCAGTTCCCACTTCCTTGTAACCCAATCTGAATAAAGATCATGGGATTTGAATGTGCTTTACTGCTGCTGCTCTGCATGTTTGGGTTGTCTCTGGGTTCTTTGTACACTGTACACAGTGATCTTTGCTTTTTGGCTTTGCCTGTTCCAAGGAGCAGTTGACAATTGTTAAAATCAGTTCTGGGCCAACCATAATTCGATGCGATTAAACTGTGTTAAATGTGTTCCAGACCTGTTTCTTGGCCTAGATAGCAAACTAGTTAAACCCTGGTTTTGAAATCTATTTATGTATGATTTGGCTGTATACCCCTAGGTGAGCTGTCATCTTCTTCAAGGGTCAGAGCACAGCATCTAGGCATAGCACGTGATCATTGTTAAATCCATCTTTAAATCCACCACCCTCCCACATCTCCCTGGGCTTTTCTATTACCCTTTGCATATTGAAGTCTCGTCTTGGGAGTTATGTACCAGACTAACTGTAGTAGTGCAGTTTCACCACCCATAAAGACTAACTCTGTTGCAGTGATATGATTTTGCTGGCATCAGCCGAACTGGTACAAACCCCGCTTTCTACTTGCTCAGTACATCCTAGTACAGAGGCAAGCTCCTAGATTGAGGTTTCTATGAAGGTCTGCAGCTTTAATTAAAGAAAAGGGTAACTTAGGCCTTGACAAAGTTTCATGCTGGTTTTAGAAGTGCGTATCAAAGTTGGGAAGGAAATAATGATATGTTTCAGAAGCAGGGCCTTGCTAAGAATGCCAAGCTCCATTTTTATTAAGGTTAATTGCCATATAGACAAACCCTGAACTCTTACCTGGCTTTTTGGTTTAATTTTCCTTCTTCCCTTTACACACAAACCCCCCTCTAACCCATGCTTTGAAGTATTTAAAACTAGGTTAGTCTCTGGCTGAAGGTGTGTGGTAGAACCTCCTGTTAATTCTTGCTGGGACCTGCCCGTTTTGCAGCAAGAATGCAGGCGAACCCATCTGAATGCTGATCATCTGTCCTTTGTGGAGGATGGAAGATTATTTTCTCACTTCATCTGACACAGTACATGGGTGAAGGGATTCTAGGGCACCTCCGTCCCAAAAGCCATGTCAGGCACCCAGAGCCTTACAAGGAGTGCGTGCCCATGGAAGAGGAGGGGGAGTGCTTGGTATGAGGATGCTTGGTGTGAGTTCAGTTGATTGCATGGCTATCACTGAAGGTACTTCCTTCTCCCACTCTCAGGTGTTGCTGTGAGCTGCTAGCCCACAAGTTGACCATGTTCTTACCTGATCAACCTACACAGCAGTCCCAAACTGACCAGAGTCTTCCAAATTTCACTCTTGCTCACTGGGAAGACAGAGTGCAGGGTTCCAGACTCTTACAATAACCTGTGCTTAAGAAGAGGTCAATATGTGTGTGCTTTTAACCCAAAATAAAATGTTCTGGAAGCAGCAAGTTCTCATCCTCTCCATTACCTTTGATTTCATTGTGGTACTGGTGTTCCAATTTGTGAAAACAAGACCTGGTAAAAGATTTGTTCCTGATTTGACTTTGGATACTAGAGTAACATGAAAATAATTTACTTATAAAGAATGTGATTTACCTGCACTGGCTCATAAAAAGTCACAAAGCCATAAAGAACATTAAAAGAATTACTTACTCGTTTATTGGAAAGTCCTTTTCCAACATACTTTAATATTAGGTGCTTTTTCTTAAGTAGCTCCTCCCTCTTGAAAATAGGAATTCACACATACAAGTACCTTGTATTTTCCTCTGTTGCAGGAGTTGGTGGTTGTGGGTGACTGCAGGCAGGCCATCACCTGGGCTCCAGAGTCTTTCCACAGTGGCTGGTCCAGCACCAGGGTGTTTGATCCTTATTTGAATAGTCTTCCCATTGCACACCCTGGTACTGAAGACTAATTACTGTAGTGACTATAAACTGGTATAATCACTATGCTGCTTGTAGGTATTACAAATATTTTTATGTTTAGATAGAAATAGCTATCATTAGTATGATGAGAAATGAAATATTAGTACACAAATAGAAATCCAAGTAAGCTATAACACAGATTATTTTGCCTATGTGATGTATTTGTACTTTTCTCTGAGTTGGCAAGATAATAATAGTAATTCCCAGTTCTGAATTTCATCTATAAATCTCAAAGTATTTTAAATGGGTGATGAATGCACATTTATTTTTCACACTTAAAAGGTGGAGATGCTGAAGCAGAGGTAGAGGAGTGATATGTCCAGCATGAGTGATGACAGAGGTAGAATTTGTCTCCTTGGTCCCCAGTTAACATCTGACTTCAGTACCCCCAGCTTGTAAAGCAGAAGCAGCAATGTAGAAGATGCTGTGGAGGGTGTGCTGTGCCAGTGTCCCAGATCTCTTCCTGAAAGCCTGGCCCTGATCTCCTGATAATGCAGGGGATTGGGGTTTTTTTGTTTCATCATATGAGCACTATATGGAGTTTTCTTCTCATAATGGCAGTTTGATAGTGTTCATTAATGACTGGCTAAACCTTGAAATTTGTGGTATTCTATGTTACTGTGATGTGCTCATTGCTGGTTTTTGTTTTTAAGTAAATCTGAAAAGGTCCTTTAATGCTTTGTAAATCAGTCTCTGAACTTGATGGACAACAAAGTCTTTCCATTTTGGGAGTCAGTCACACAAGGGTAACTGAGAGCACTTCTCACCGAAGTGAAAAATATTCTTGTGCATATATAACTGTAGGACTTGGGGATTGTGTGGACATTTTCATGGAGCTTTTTGGAGGCAAGAGTGTATCCTGTTATCCTGTTTGTGCAGTCTCTCCTGCTGCTCAATCTCACATCTTCTTAAGGGTCTCTAGTTAGTGTGTAATGCAGATGTTTTCTGTAGAAACCTGAGTGTTCTCACCTGGGAAGGAAGAAGAGCTTTGAGTCCCTGTAGCATCAGTAGTCTCTAAGCACTGCAGAGCAAGCCATTGCTCAGTTCATCACAAGTAACTTTCATCTGTTCTAGATTCTACTTCAGCTGTCTCTGCGGAGAGGTTTACAGTGTTGGTATTCATTTAAGGCAGATCTATGCAGTAAAATTGCAGGGGCTTATTTGGAAATAATAAAACTAAGGATTTTGCTCCTTCACTCCTATTATTTTAAAACTAGAATAACCCAAAAAGCATTCAAACCTTGAAATTTGACTGCCAGTGTTGAAGTGTTCCCTATTTTGAGACCTTGGTTTTTTGAGGGATTTATGTTCAATGTTGCCACAGCCATGGAGTGTGAAATCTAGCAATTGTTCTCCACTATATGCTTTCAGCTTTGGAACTAATGCTACCTGTGCTGGTTTGCAGTAGTTCATACCTGTTTATCATGCACATTGCAAAATCTACCTAGCCATTTATATAGGCGTTGGGGAAACAAGGATGATAGGGACTAGCATGAGTGGTATGGAGCAGCATGAGTGGAAGGAGAGTATGGTGTGAGTTGTGATTCTACTTGTCTGCTTATGTTCTGGTTAGAGGCATGGAGCACCTGCTGATGTAGGGGTTTTCTAGATGTGATTTCATGCCTGTGATTAGCATTTCTAAGGACATGACACATACGGTCTCACCACTAAAACATGTTCTGTAAATATGTAAACAGAAAATTGCAGAGATGGTCACTGTCCGTCTGTCCTGATGAGTCTCCAGAGGTAACCCAGCAGGACTCGGCACGCTCTGATGGGCCTGGCTGATAGAACAGATCAGACTGCAAACCTAGGGGTAAAATGCCTTTTCTGAGTGGAGTTACCACCTCCTTTGGTGCTTCCTTAATGTCTCCTTTTCTTTCTCTTCAGTCACCAGGACAGGAGATGGAGATGTTTGGGTACCCTGTTCCCAGTGTCTTACCCATTTTACTGCTTGAAGTCTTATAGTCCAACTCCATAGAAAACTTCACCTGCTTCACTGAAATCTATAATTACATTTTAACCAAAATCAACCATTTGTTGTGCCAGAATCCCTTAGGGTAGATGATGAACAGTAACTAGGACTTCTAAGTTCAGGGGAGGTGTGAGATCATGTAAGATGGGGTCTCCTAAAATCCTTTTCTGGACAAACTCTGCAAATGGGACCTGGTTGGTTGATGTTATTGTTGGAACATTGTCCTAAGTTCAGGGCAAAACTGTGTTTCGATGCTTTGAGAAACTATTAGTATTCAGTCTGAATGGAGTGGGCTGCTAATACTGATTAGCTTGTGCATATGGTGGAGATGGCAATCTCCTGAATTTCATATTTAATTACCCAAAAAATCATAGCAGAGAGGTACTGAATGATTTGTTGTGCTGTTCAGTAGGAACCATGTGACCACTGGGTATTTAACTCCTTCCTATAATTCTCCCTTTTTAATTGCAGTATTTTCACTGTTGCTGTTTAAAACTAAGTCATAAATTGTGAGGAGCAAGGAAAATGATCACATACCATCAAGTCTGGTGTCAAGGAGCATTTTGGAGATTTGCTTCGAAGATTTTGCAGGTTTTTCTCACTTAAAACCTGTTATTTCTGAGCTTGCTAGTCATGTCGAAGTGTTGAGTTCAGGTATTACATGAAGGATGAATCTCCTCGTGACGTGGAGCAGTCAGTGCACATGTCCTGGCATGGGCCTCTCCTGAGTTCTGATAAATACAGACAAGGTATGAATGCCTCTTTACTGCAAGAGGCGTGTTCTTTCCCTCTGCTGGTGCTGCCTCCTGCATGCATACACATCTAGCAGCTCCTCTGTCCCTGGTGCAGTATGTGCACTTCTTCTGCAGGAAAGATGCTTCTTGGAATGTTTACCTCATATAGAAGGAATAACTTTATAAAGCCTTTAAGTGAGAGGGGCTTTGGACAGGGTCTTCAGGGACAGGCCAAGGGGAATGGCTTTAACCTGCCACAGGGGAGACTGAGCTGAGCTCTGAGGCAGAAGCTGTTCCCTGTGAGGGTGCTGAGGCGCTGGCACAGGGTGCCCAGAGAAGCTGTGGCTGCCCCATCCCTGGCAGTGCTCAAGGCCAGGTTGGACACAGGGGCTTGGAGCAGCTGCTCCAGTGGAAGGGGTCCCTGCCTGTGGCAGGGATTGGGAGTGGATGAACTTCCAGCTCCCTTCAGCCTAAGCCAGTCTGGGATTCTGACTCAGAGCAGTTTCCAGTTTACAACGACTTAAACATATTGTGTTTTCTCATGGTAAAAGCCACTTGCCTGTATAACTCAAAGCCTGTGAATAGAACAGGCATAAACAAGCATCAAACCATATAGTGTTCAAGATATCCCCGTAACTAAACACCTTTTAACCTGATCCTCCTTGGCCTGGGAAGGATTCCCCATTTTGATGAGTACTGAAGGGAACATTCTCGTACCGCATGGCACCGTTACCCAGAGGTGAGAGCCAGAAGGGAGCTGCTGTCCGGAGCTGCTGAGCTGTGCTCTGAGGGAGGGCTGAGCCCTCCTCTTCGGGGTTAGGTTTTTTGGTGGATGTGATGTCATCATTCCGCGAGGTCTGTGCCTCCAGGAAAACAAAACAGGGGGGACGAGACCTGAATGTCAAATGGAAAACACAAGCAGATCTGATTCTCCCTCTCCTCCCTCCCCCTTTTGCTTTGAAAGGAGCTTTCAAGCTGACTTTATACAACAGGAATTAGCTTCATGGAGAAAGAAGAGCAGGAGAAGCAGTTAGTTCTGTTCAGTTCTTACTATCAGGTTCGCAAAAATAACTTCTTCCTGCCATGCTGGAGGATGTGATGTGTATGATGTGCCAGATGCAGATATGGGGGCATTTTGTAAACCCCAAAGTTCTCCTTGCTTCAGGGATCTTTTTATTATCAAGCTTTCTCTTTTTTTTTACCATTTTGGAGATACTTAAAGCACGATGATTTCTTGTCACTGTTGTGTTGGTTTCTACCGGAGAACTATCCCAGCCACTTCAGATGTTTGTGTAAGTACCATGGCAGTGCTAACACTAGCCTTCCACCAAGATTACTATTGGGCCCTGGCCAGCGTCAGGGGAGCAGCCAAAACCAACTGCAGGGCTGACAGAACCAGGCTCATTTTTGTTCACGCCTGTGGAATTTGAGTGTATCCGAGTTCTTCCTCCTTTTTGGAAGCCCTTTTGTGGCCTAGCAGCAAGTGGCTTTCATGCAGCTTGTTGGCTATACACTGAGCAATATGGTTCATGTAAATATGGGCAGGTTTATTCTTTTTCAAGCTAAGGCTTTAGCTATTCCTTCATTTGAAATGACTTTGCAAAATAATCTGCAGAGAGGTGGGTTTAGGTATTTGGAGCATTGCTTGTGGTGGGATAGACTGGTGGTCTCTGAGAAGCTGTCCAGATGCAGTAAGAACTTCTGGGCACTGAGCAATGTTGGAGCTCATGTTCCTTGCCCTTTTGTGTTCAGGAGCCTTGATTACTTCTTGGTTGCTCTTTGTAGCTGGGATCCAAAAAGTAAATACTGTTTTGTGGCGTGGCACGTTGAGTAGTTCTCCCTGTCCAGCTGGGCTGCATGGGTGATCTGCATGCATGATGAGGGAGCAGCTCTCGCTGGTCAGTTGTTAGGGTGTATCTGCCCAAGGTATCAGGCGCTTGTCCTACTTTTCCCAGCTCAAAAATCCAGGATCCTTAGAATTTCTGCAATGGACACCTGACTTCCCTCTGTTTAGGAAACAGGAGCAGTCTGCAAATAGATCTTCTTTTAATAAGGGAAATGTTGCTCAAAACTTTACTGTTGTTTTTTTCCCTCTCTTATTTGTCTGTTCCTACTGACAAAAGGCATAATCCATTATTCCAAACTGTTGGAAAAGAGGTTTCAAATTGCCAGGTATGAAATGATGCTGCTTGCTCAGTTACCAGCAGGAAACCGTGTGTGAGATGTTTCAAAACCTACAAAGGAGAAGGTTCTTTGTATGTGTGAATTTAGTATTCACAGAAGGTGTCAGATTGACAGCCTTGGAGATTGTGGAGATGGGAATTTTATTTATCCCTAGAGTAGGTGCTGTGCAGAACTGCAGTAGTGCACAAACGTCCTGTGTTATTCTGCTGCTGCACTCTACCAATGCCCTTCACAGGCAGCAGCCTCTGGGGTGAGGAGCTCCTTTCTCTGCACCCCTTCAAACAGTTGGCTGCCAAAGGGATATGAAGGGTGTTCTTTTGTGTGTGATGTGGGTGCTTATCTCCTCAAATCTAAATGGATGTGAAAGGAATCTGATAGCATCTACCTCTATCCAGCCACTGGAGCAGAGACAACCTGCAGCCTCCATGTTCTCCAGTTGTATGCAGACTGGTAGTCTCGAGGCAGAAGGTGTTAGCAATCACAAGTGTGTTATTCACTGATTTATTTGCTCTGCAAAGGTTTAATGCTCTGTCTTGTGATAAATGTAACTTACATTGAGATACATGATTATAAAATCAGGTAAATAATTATTTGTTTTAATAGACTGGGCACTGGGTGAAACTTAAAAAAGAAGCACAGACCTCGTGTACTTAGTGGTTGGCATAAGAAATGGGATGTCAGACCTTTGTGTGAAGTTGTGTGCTCTTGGACAGGTCACCCCTTAGTCATGTAGTTTACATGTTTGTAAGGTAAGGATGTTTGCTGCAGCTCTCCATGTACTCACCACATACCAGGGCTTTTTGGGCCTTGGTAATAGAAGTATAGGTCAGATGTGACATTGTGAGTTTTGGCTGTTGAAGAATATCCTCTTGAGAGAAAGAAGGGAAATGGAGCAACCTTTGGTCTTTCCACACGTTTCCAGACCCAGCATAAGACCTGAGAAATGCCAGTGTGAATGGAGACATTGTAGGTGCAGGTGCACTCTGTTGAGCTGAGACAGTTGGCCACTGTCAGTCATGCAGAGCTGTGTCCTGCAGGCTGTGAAACCATCGTCCTGAGCTGTGATTTGCTTTCTCCATCCTGTATGGACAATACACGGTTTGAATCCCAAGGACTGGTAATATTTCAGCTTTAGAATGAATGGTCTTTATTTCAGGGAGATGCTTTTGTTTTACTTTTCACCAACAATTAAATACCATCAACCCCAGTGCAAACCATCACTTGTGTCCCAGAAGGAAAACCTCTTCTGAAAGGCTTCTGCTGTTCACCAGGACAAAATTTCTAATGCAGTTTCTCAGTATAGACTATCTATGGCATGATGAAAGCTGAACATGTGTATTATCATTAATGAAGATGGTTTTTAGATAACAGCTGATTGTCTTCTCATGTGTTCTTTTACTTTTTAAATTCCCTGAGCTTTCTTCAAGTGGAAAATGCTGCAAGGTTTTCTGCCTCAGCACAAGGACTACTCATAGCTGTGGGTAATGCAGATACTTAAAGGCTCTAAGGAAGAGAACAATTTTAAGGGAACCTGGGCAGATATGGTGACAGTATTGAAACTAATGCAGGCAGTTTCTCTTTTTTTTGTCTAAAAATGTTTGATAAACTCTTAAGGGAAATAGGAGGGTGTCTGGGAGGTGTCATGTGAGGAATGTGCAGTGTTTTCTGTACATTGTCCATTTGCTAATGTGAAAATGGAGAGGGAATACCAAGGCCTGTTTCAGGGGCAAGAAACCCCACAAATAACACCAAAATAAAGCAGCAGGTGATCTCCTTCTGATGTCCCACTGCTTTCCTGGGACTGTTCTGATGGCTGTCCTTGTTCCCTGGTGTTTTACTTCTGTATCTTCATAGCCAGACCCCTGCGTTGCATGTTTGTAGACCATCTTAAGTCCTTCAGACCATGCAGCTTAATCCTGCTCCAGCTGTGCCATGTAGCTATAGCTCTGGGCAGTAGTTTTTACCATCTCCATTTACCATCCTTCACTAGGTGGCATTACTCTGTGCCTCTGAGTAGTATGGTTTGACCAAGTCACTGGTTGCCTTCTGATCAGAGACTCCTCACAACAGCCACCGCTGCCATCCAGCAAGGTGCTGTGCTGACAGGGGCCTTCCAGCCCCATCCTGCCAACACTGAGTGCTTAAGGAGAAATGTAAGGTTACCATAGTTGTGTTTTCTTTGCAGGCTTTATATCTTTATAGGTCAGAGCTGGAAAAGGCACCTGTCTGCAGCTGCCTGCCTCGCCTCATGCAAAAGCTGAGGCAAGAGTCCTTGGAACAAGCAGGACAGCCTTGTTTTCAGAAAGCCCAAGTGTAAGAGCAGGTTCCACCGTATCTCAATTAACCTTTTATTTAAAGGCACAGAAAATAGTTTGGTCCATCAACTGAAGCAATCCAGTTATTGTTCACCCCAGCTAAAGGGTAGGGCTGGAATGGTTGCTGATTATTTTTTTTCCATTCATTTGCTTTTGTGAATGATTGCAGAGAACAGCTGGATTACGCAGCTCTGTGTGCCAGCACACAAAGAACCCCTGAAATATAAAGGTGTTTGGGTCTGTGCTATTGAAATAGACCCATTTCTGATTACAGTTTTGTGTCAGATTTAGGATGGATGTGTTCCTATTTGAGCTGAAATTGCCTTGTCAGCCTTAAAACACTTTAATGCTTACTTTGTACATTCAAGCAACTTAAGTGCTTCCCTCCTCTCTTCAGGCCAGAAGGAAGTGCTGCATTTCTCACTTGGTGTGCAGAAGAAAAATTGTTTAAATACTCCCAGCAAGAGTCAATCTGGGCAGGATGGACTTTGGGCATTAAAACCTGCTTTGTGGGCCTTGTTTCTGAATTGTTGTTCCAGCTGTTTGCTTCAGGTGATGATGGTGACCTACCTCTTTCATCCCTTGTATTGAGGACAAGTAGTAATCCTGCCAAAACCAGAAAAGAGACAGATGATTTTTGCTTAAGCAGGTTTTTGGAGAAAAGATGTAGTCATTTACCTTCTGTGTGTGCACATCATGTATTGACTTAACCTGTCTTTCTGGTGGAGAGGCAGTAAAGCAGTAGGATGCTGAAGTCTGTGGTTTGATGGACCTTTTAGTAAACCTGTAAGGAGAGATCTGAGTTTCCTGGGTACATTCCAGTGCAGTGAATTCCACTCCTCACTTCTATAGTGATTGCAGATGTTGGTGTTCAGAGAAACCACAGCACTTGAGCATTCCATGCATGTGTCTTCCTCCTAGTGAGATATAGATAAATAGGGATAGAGGCAGGTAAAGCATAAAGGTTAATTTGTTTTATAAAAGTTCCATCAAGGTGGAGAATCTCTTTGTATTGCAAAACACCTCCTGGAGCAGGGGCTTTTCCTCAGTGGACCCACTCTTCCAGTGCAATGATAAGAAGAGGTTAAACCAGTGCTATGCATGGGGTTATCCTCAAATTGCAGCTGAAGATGCTCCAGCCCTGGGCTATAGGAGATCAGAAGGACTTTTCCCTGCCAGAGAGGCTCCTCTTGTTTCCAGTTTCTAGGCTGTTGGGAATCTCTGTCCTGTGTTGAGTGAATCATTCCTGGAGAGCACCCAGGCAGTGTGGAGGAGGAAAATGCCTGGTGTGAATGCAGGAGGCATAAAAGTCAGATCAGAGAGGAGAGATAAGAATCCATCAGGACAGAAGTCTAGTGGCTGCAGAGGAATCGGAGAGCAAGGAGCTACAGCTGGTGGAGAAATGGAGCCAGAGGCTTGCAGGAGAGGTGACTTGGGGGGCCTGGGAGATGGAGGCAGCAGGAGAAGATGAGTTGGCAAGGGAGGTGGCAGTCTGAATCCTGACACTTTCTAATTCTGGAGTGCTTGCCTTTGTAACCTTAATAATTTTGTTCTAATAGACTAGATACAAAAATTGCATTATATGTTCTGAGAAATTAGGTTGCTATGGTGATGGGTATAGAAGTACATAAGAGAGAAGATGTCAGCAAACGGAACAGCTGTAATGTGGCACACGAACCTGTGACTGCCTGGATTTGGGAAGCAGACCTTTAGGAACTTCTGCTTCAGACTCAGCTCTCACTGCAGGGATGCCTGTTCCCATGTAAAAGTGACGTCAGAGCTTCCACAAGGAATCTTCCAGGTTTATGGAATTTCAAATGGGCCCAGAATTTCTAGGGAGACTGAGTGCATATCTCACTTCTGTGCCATGATGGGGAGGTCTCTGTTCCACCCAGCAGCTGGAAGTGTCAGACCACGAGTGTGCAGGATGGGAGCAGAGTAGGCAGGCATCAGCACAGGAGTGAAAGTGATGGTGGCTGTGGCACACCTCTTATGCTTCCCCCATCTGCGGCAAGGATACCTGTTGTATGCCCCCCTACACCTCCTGATTGTAGCACTACTTGTACAGTGTTTGCCATGCCTGGGGAAGGATGGGTTGTGCGCAGGGCTGTCCTCCACAGGAGAGGGTTGCTGGAGAACTGATGGAGCAGGACAGTGGCCAGGATGGAGGAGCTCTGCAGGTACAGTTCATCTCACATAGGTGAATGTTGGTACAGCACAGGGCCAACAGGACAGCATCATGTTGGAGGCTTCTTAAAGCCAAATGTGGTGTAGTGGGTTAAGGACTGGCTGTGGGAAGGTGAGTTAGTGCTGTCCGTGGAGGAAGTATGGGTTAAAGGGAAGCTGCTGGTAGTTTCCAAGGACCAGTCTTCATGCAGTTTTAGATGGTGTTTCAGGCTGGATGTACATGTGAAAAGACTGTAAATGTGTTAATAAAATTTGCTGGGGTAAAGCTGTGGGTGTCATAAATCCAAAGGAGGGCTGGAGTCTCACTCAGCAGAATGGAATGAGCTGAGGGATTTGCAGTAATATGGATATAAGTGGGATAGCACAAAGTGCACAGTCATGCAGTATCAACAAGCATATCATAACATGTAAAAATACATACTGTACGTATATACTATATGTAGGTGAAATACACAAGTGTGGTTTATCAGAAATGGAAAGATGTTGAAATACTTGAGTATATCAGTTGATACAATGGTGATTTTAAAAGTTTAATGCTGTATGGCCAGCAAATAAGCAGATGTGGACAACTTTGTTCAGGGATGTTTAAAAAAAGCCTTAATTTGGGAAAGTTGTGAGGAAGGGATGTTGGGATGTGTTGGAAAGCCAGTTTTCTTCTGTATCATAAAGGGAGACAAAACTGGCTTGCTTTTTTCAGCTAAGAGGCTAAGGGGACACATTATATCTCCATACTTGTGCTTATTCCTCAATATGGAAAAGGGAAGAATACTGTTAAAGGGCATTGTGGGGAAAAGAATAAGTCAGTGTATCAGTGTAAGCTGACAGGTAATAAACACAAACTGTAAGACAATCTAAATCAGTTCTTAAATAGGTTCCTATTCAGAATGGGAGTGGGGTTCTGGAGCAGTTTTGTAACCAAAGGAGTGCCTTTGAGAAGTTCTCTGGAGTTGGTTATGTTTTGATGATTGGATTCTATTATATAGTTGCTTAAAATAGCAGGAACAGGAGTTACTAGGACCTTCAGTCCTGTGATCTTAACTATCCAACTGAGCCATACTCTGTATCTGAACCACCACTACCTAAATTGTTTTGTATATTAGTTGAAATGAGCATTTGTTCCCATGAAAGCAGATAAAACTCACCAAATTAAAAGGCTTTTTAATCTTAATACATATTGAAAACTATGCTTTGCTTGAAGTGAAAGGTAGAGAGCGAAGTAGTCTAGACCTTGCAGAACCCACTGGTGAAGCATTCCTTCACGTATGTAAAATAGGTGGGTTTTGATCTGTTGTTGTTTGCTTTTGGTTGTTTGACTCATCCCTTTGCTGTGAGCTGGTCAAAACATTGTTCTGCTCAGTCATGTGGAGACAGGAAAAATAAATACTCAACCTGAGCTGGAGTAAAACTGTACAAATTGCCCTGACTTTGGGGAATTCCAGCAGGAAAGGAGATGCTCACAGGCTATAGAAATGCATGAAATAATAGCTCAGTAAAGGTACTCCACATGTGGGTACAGCTGGATGGGGCTTGGAGCAAGCTGCTCTAGTGGAAGGTGTCCCTGTCTATGGCAGGGGCTTGGAACTGGATGAGCTTTAAGGTCCCTTCCAACCCAAACCGTTCTATGGTTATAGCCTTCTGGTAAACCTTTTTTCTGTTTGTGATAGTAGTTGTATATTTTATTAACCCATGTTAAACAAAATTGGCCTTTTTCATGACAAGGTGTGTTAGGATAATGCTGGTTTGACCCTGGAAGAATAGCAGTATAAAAACTGTCATCCAGAATACATCACTGGTCTGGTCCTACCTGCTGTTTCTGGCAGTGGTAACAACTGGATGCTTCAGAAGAGGTGCCAGGAGCGTTCAGAAATACCTTCCCCGACTTGTCTGTGGATGTTCTTACTCCTGTGAATGTCTCATTTAAAAAGCAATGTTTGTATCTCTTGGGCTCAGCACTTTGCAGCCATTTCTGCAGGTTAATTTTCCTCTTTATAGCTCAGTTGGTTGAATTCCTTCACTTTGTTATAAGTATGCTGCTCTTACATTTCATGGATTCTTCCCTTTTTCTTGCAGCCTGAGCACTCGACACGGCTTTCTTGTGTATGATTTTTAGCTCTTACACCTTTTCTCCTCAAGGTTAGGTTGTCATCTTGGGTATTTAAGATTTCCTATTTCTGAGGCCTTTTTGTACTGTACTTTGGTTTTTATTGCTAGATGTGAGTGAAGAATAATAGCCAGGAGCAGAGCATGGCAGAGACTTGCTTAATATATTGTCAGAAATTCTGTATTATTTTCCTAATAGATTTTTCATGTTTAAGACTGGATATGGGCTTAATGGTTCTTTACTTTTTGACTTTTCATCTCCTGCCTTCTTGCTCATTCACTTTGATTTTTAAGGTTCCTGTGTACCAACTGCCCTAAATAAAACTTGTCATGGACCCTCCTATTCCAGATCCTAAATACAACTACTACACAGGATATGTGGTCACTATGGTTGCAAAGGCCTTTTCCTTTGCTCCAAATGTGTAACTACGCATCTGATCCCTTTCTTTTTCCAGAGTTGTGTATCAGTTCAGAGATGAAGTTTCTGTTCTCTTCCTAACACTAATGCATACAATAATTCTGTGTACAAGACTTTGCCCACTTCTGTTGAATATCTTTTGAGTTGTTCTATTATTTTAATGACTCAGTCCAGTGCATGAATGTTTGGCTTGTTAGTGTGTCACGGTGTCCTGAGTTCAGCTGTAGCAGTTGTGTTTTCTCCTTCTCGGTAGCTGGTGCAGTTCTGTGTTTGACTTTCGGCCTGGGAATGGTGCTGATAGCACCAATGTTTGTAGTTACTGCTCAGATGTTTACTCTGGGCAAGGACTTTCTGAGCCTCATGTTCTGCCAGGGAGGAGGGGAGGCCGGGAGGAAGCAGAGACAGGACACCTGACCCAGGCTGGCCAAAGAGGTATTCCATACCATAGCACATCATGCCCAGGATGTAACCGAGAGTTACACGGAAGGGCTGGAGCTCTGGGGGTTTGGAGGAGGTATCAGTCAGTGCTCGGTGGGGCAGGGTGGGGTGAGTTACGGGTTGGCTGCTGGTGAGGTGTTGTATTCTCTTAACTTGTTATTTCCTTTATCATTATTATTATTGGTGGTAGCAGCAGTGATTTGTGTTATACCTTAGTTATTAAACTGTTCTTATCTCAACCCATGGGAACTACATTCTTTGGATTCTCCTCCCCAGCTCTGTGGGAGTTGGGGGAGCAAAGGGGGGGGAGTGAGTGCACGAGCTGTGTGGCTGGGTTTAAACCATGACAGTCACCAAGTGATGAGTATGTTACTTCCACTAATTATTACTTTGATTAATTCCTCTCTTCAGTTTGGCTTCAGCCACTGTGGGAGCTTCTGGAGCAGTGGCTGTTGGAAGGAACAGTGGTTGTGACAAGAGGAGATGTCACTCTGGAGCTATGTCAGACCTTAGGGCAGCTCCTTACTCATCTCCATAGGTCAGTAATGTTTAATGTATGAGTTTATTGAAGGACCAGCTTTCTTGATGTATGGTCTGTGACAGCACCATACCTTATACCTCGTCATCATCTTTGTCCAGATAATTTACCTTCATTCCTGTATCGTTGTTCTCCTGTGTGGTTTTTTTGGTACCTTGGTAGTGGATCAGGCTGGGGCACAGCTTGGTTTTTAAGATTATTCCCATGGAATCATCCAGTTTTCTCTGGATTTCTGTTATATTTGGCTTTATTTTCTACCTTTGGTCCTTCCTGGCTCCAGTTTTGCCAGGTTCATATTTGCTTAAAGAAGAGTCAGACCCATGGACTGGTAGGTTGGAGCTCTGAGGTGGGCATGTGTCCTGCCCTCCTCCTGCACTCCAGGGAATCCATTTGCAAGCTTCATTTAAGCATTTTTGTTATTTCTTTACTGGTTGGTCAGAGAGACTTTGAATTCCTTCCTTTCAGGCCTCCCTTCTAAGATTGTGTGTGATACTGCTACTTTTTAATCCCTCCTTTTCTCAAGGGTAATTATCTATATTGTGAGCTTTAGTAGCTTATTTCTGAGTTATTTATGCTGAATCCAAAATAGCCGATTTGCTTACATTTACTATATTTATTGTTCTGGGGTGAAATTGCTTTGGGGTCAAGAAAAGGTTTCTTTAAACTCAAGTCCCATTAGGATATCTGCCTAAATTTATTTTCTTATGGGCAGCTGGAGTTTCCCAGTATTTTTGCTTCTAGATTTAGTTGACTCTCCCCAGCTGGCTGCTCGCTAACCTCTTCCTGGCCAGTGGTTTGGAGCATTATTCCCACAGAGTCTTCCAGTTTTCTGGATTTGACTTTATTTTCTACCTTAGGTCTTTCCTGCTGGCTCCAATGAGAGTCAGAGCAGTGTGATGTAGGAGAGGACAGGGATTGGCAATGACTGTGAACTTCATGAATTGCAAAAGAAGGGGGACAGCGGATTTAATCTTTTCCAGTTGCCTTCCTCATAGCTTTGCTAGCCTAAGGAATCACTAAATTTAGAGCTGACCTTCTTAATAAATGTACCAGAACTATCACAAGCAAAGTCATTCAGGAGATGCTAGTGTTGGGTATGTCAGGGTATGGTTAGCACTTCAACATCCATGATACTGGCCTTTGAGAAATGAATGCTGACTGTTCTTTAACTATTCTGGGTGATCCCGTGGGATGTTTCGTTTTAAATAGGAGAAATAAATACAGGATGCTTATTGGTACTAGAGTATCTTTCATCTACATCGGTAATGTGTTCTATTTGTGTTATTTAAGTGGTAGATTGGTGTTTCTTGGGTGGGTGACATTGCAAAAAGTGCTGGTGATTTAAACTAGCATTTTGAGGAGTACTGGTAGTGTTTGGTTTATTTTGTGTTTGCCTATAACTGGCATATGTAACTTGTCAAAATAGATGGAGTTTGTTCAGAGTATCTGTCTGTAGCACAGGAATAGGCTTACCCAGTTGTTACTTTTTCCACTACTTACAAAACTTGAAATATTATTGAAATAATAAAAAATACAAAAGATTCTTTCTATTTTGTTTCAAATGGAAACCGTGGGATAATTGTTGCACTGTTGGCTTTACTGCTGGTATGGAGCATCCTAACACCCAACCCAGAAACACATCCTAGGCTTGTCAAGGGAGCTTTGGGAAGCTTAGATTTCTGACCCTTTTTGCTAGTTGACATTCCTGGAAAGTAAACATACGTGCGAGCAGAACAGCTCAGCGGGATCAGGAAGTGTGCTAGGGTAAGTGATGCGGGGAGCTGATGATGGACAGTTTAGTGTCAGAATCTTGAGAGGAAATCAAAGAAAGACACAGTCTGCAAGTACATGTATAAGAGAAACACAAGCAGTGCTCTAACATGAAAGTGTCTTCTGGAGGCTATTCTGCGAAGAAGTAAAATACAAGAGGAAAAAAAGAAAACAGAGAAGAAGAAAAAATCTACAAAGAGTTTTTGTCAGGATAAAATCATTCCTCAGAATTCTCTTTAAAAGAACTTGAGAAAGGAATCTGACTGGAATGATAGGCTTGCTCTTTGTCAGGTGGAGAATGTATGTGTTGGGGAAGAAAAGCCTGTTTGAACATAGGGTCAAAAAGCTGCCAGAATTCACCATAATATCCAGGTGCATCTTATCCTTATAATCTATTCCTTCTAGAAGGACATAGCTGAGGAAATGTGGAGGATACCAGTGGGACAGCGTTTGATGACTGTTCTTTGCTGTGAGCTTCTGCTACAGAGGAGGACCTTGGTTCGTTTGCAGTAGGCAGTACTGTTGTTACATGTTGTACATGTAACATGTTGTTATATATGTGGGATTATAGACCATGTGCAGTGCTCCTGTCATAAGACAAGTTATGGAAGTGTCCCTCACAGCTGTATGGTCTCACCTGCTTCAGGCTTTGGCATCAGAAGGGGCTCCTGACTCCTAAGTGGGGTGATCTTGGCTTTTCCCTTCCCCTGGGGATCAGCAGAAAACAGAGGCTCTCATGAACATAAGCTTGAGGGTGAAAAGTGATGTAGATAAAAGCAGTGTCTCAATGGGGCTTTCCATGGTCCACAGTCACCCTCCACAACCCAGTTTCCTCAGCACGTTCCAGGTGTCTTTGTTCTGCTGCACTTGGCACTGTTTCAGGACGGCTCCTTTTTAATCAGTTTGGTGACAGCATTTTGGATTTCTTCTGAATATTAAACATTTTTCTAACAGTCTCTTGTAGAATGCCATTCATCTGCACCTCCCCTTTCCATAATGACAGTCCTAATGGATCCAGTGTGGAGAACATGGGTACCAAAAGGAATAAATTTAGGATAATTAAGAGAAAGGCAAGTTCATTACTTTGCCAGCATTTTTCCATCTACTAAGTGGTAGAAGTGAGTTAGCAGGATCCTGAGGGAGATGTTCCCCAGTGCCTCTTGCCCCTTTTGCAGGGCATAGGAGAAGCTGGATGCTGCTGGCTGCATTTCCAGGTTTTTCTTGTTTCATTACTGGTATTTCCCCCCCCCCAATTACTACTTTAGGACAATTTCCAAATGGCAGAACTAGGAAGAGAAAAAGTAACATGTTGTTAGCTTGGTGGGAGAGAAGTACCCAAGTACCCAAGCAGTTTGTGGTTTCACATGAGTCAGGTGACTAAAATTGCTGTCCATTTGGAGAGGCTTGGGGATGCTGATAGACTTTCCATTGTGATAGTCACCTAAATACAACTATCTTCACACCATCTGTTGTGGTGTAATTGAGCCTGGATAGGAAGCTGATTTGTAGCTGATCAAGGAAAATACCTTATTCCGTGAGCAGAGAGTAATTGATCTTCCATGTGTGCAGTGCAACACACTTGAGAGTTGCTCTGCTGTTGTTAGGACAAGAAGAAAGGGTCAACTGGGCTTCCAGAGCCTAGGTTAAAAGAGGGTTGAAGGAACACCCACAGCACTTGGTGCATTGCCAGGACATCTTTTTTAATAGAAAAGCAGTAAATCCCATGTTGTAGCTTTGACAAGCTTGCTGGAAGGAGAAACTGGGTGCAGTGATCAAGAATATGCTTTCCCAGTGATCATGAAGAACCTGATGAACACATGTCCCTGTGTTTGAGATGCGCATAAGGATGGATAGAAGATGATCCTGAATCTGGCATTATTGCACTGGATGAGGATCCCTTGAATTTCAGATAAGCCAAACGAGCTGCTTCTCTCTGTGCCCTTACAGAATCCCACCACAGCAGCCTGCCTGGCACCTGGCTTGTGATGAACAGCAAATACAGTGATAGGATGTATAGTAGGTGATCTCTGTCTGTGCTTTATCTTTCAGGATGAGGTAACTCCATGCGTAGAATTCATCAGGATAAAACTTTAAAGGCTGATTTATATGCAGATCACAAAATAAGTCAAGGGTGGGTGGTGGTATCATTCCTAAAGTCACATATATCAGCACTGCCTGGTGTGACAAGAGTTCATTTCATCCCCCATCCCTCAGAGTGTTCAAGGCCAGGTTGGATGGGGCTTGGAGCAACCTGGTCTAGTGAAAGGTGTCCCTGCCTATGGCAGAGGTTTGGAACTGGAAAAGCTTTGAGGTCCTGCCCATCACAAATCAGTCTGGGATTCTTCTGATGCTGGGCCTTCATCATCTGTACAGCCCTTCTGCTTTCAGTACCAGGTTAGAGTCAAACCATCACACATCCCCATGGGATTGAGGGTGGGTGTTGCAACATCCTGTTGTTGCCTGAAGAGAGTATTTTACTCACAGTCACATAACACCAGAGCACAGCCTCCTGTGCTGGGCAGTGCAGCCTTGAACACGTGGGAATGTGCCTGTTATGTGTTGTGCTGCAAGAATCTCTTTGGTGTCTCAAATATACGTCAAAGAAGCTTCCTCTCCCCAACAGGCAATATTATGCGATGCTGAAAGTTCAGCTGAGGTTTCTTCTGCATGGTTTATAAGCAGACAGCTCATATGTGCTGATATTTCTGGTTGTTATGCTAGAAAACTTTTATTTGAGTTTAGCTTGGGTTTTTTTGCCTGAAAACGCATGGAATAGTGACAACTTCACATTCTGCATACAGGCAGAAACTTGCATTCTATAATTTTGCTTCCTTTTTTTACCTTACAGGCTGTTATTCAGTTTGTCCGAAATGGGGAGTGATTTGTCTGCTGCTCCCAAAAAAATGGTGTTTTCAGGTCAAGCATTCAATGCTATAGAGATGTTTAAAAGTCAGTATTTTAAGCATTCTCACCATTTCACTCTCACTTTAGACATCATTGCAAGTGAAAGGAAAAAATAAATGACAAGTTGTTCCTTTTTACCATATTTATGATGGTGGTGGAAATTTTCACCGTCAGCTGGAATCCATTCAGGAAATCTCTAATAGTGTGTTGAGGGGGTAGCTTAATCTCAGCTTCATGCACATACAGCATCAGACCCAGATGCAAGCAAGAGAAAATCCCTTCTCCCTGTTTCAACAGTTGCATGACGACACTCATTCCCCATCTATTTGATGCTCTTGCATTAGATCCTACCAGAGGAAGTGACATTAAAATCTGGCAATGGTTTGCACTACATGCAGTGCAGATGCTCTTATAAAATATCTGAATATGAGCCTCCAAATGAAGTTGTGTTGAAGTGGGCTGTTGGGTTCTGGTGTTGGGGGTTTTTTGTTGCTTACTTTTGCTCTGGCTTTGAGTAGAACCTCCAAAGCACCAGTTAGTTTCTCTGTTCAATAATCACTTTATATCTTTGCTGTTAGAATGTGCAGCTCTGATGACTGTAGGTGCTATAACTGGTCTCCTGGTTGCTTTGTTTTTAAAGTGTCATGTATATTCTGTCAGGGAAAGATACATGGAGTAAACTCCATTTGATACTGAAGAAAAGTGTTTCTAGGTTTTGCTGTGCTAAGTGTTTTGTGTAGCAGATGACACAAGTATTATGTCTCATATTCCAAATAATCTGTTATTTATAATTCAGGAACAGAGGGCAGCACTGCTGTCAGCCTCATTAGCCATTGTAGGAGGCCATGTAGTGCCTCTTGGTACCCAGGGAAATGGAGAGAGATGATGGATGCATAAATTTGTTTGTTGTTTCCATGATGTTCTCACATGGTGTTTGTTTTAACTCTGGTTATAATATTCTTGCTTGTAGAAGCTGAAGGATGTTGAATATGTTGATTCCTTGAAACTTCATTTGTACGGACAAAGTGTGCTGCTTTTTAATGCTAATGCTCTACAAGTAAGCCTGTGTTGTCAGTTGGTGCCTGCAGACTTTTGAGCCATCTTCAGGAGCTGTGAATGCTTTGATGCATCTCATGGTTAGTGTAACTGAATGCCTTCTAGTCATCAGGTTGGTCTGGATGTGAACTGGAGAAATAATATGATGAATAGGTGGAAATCTCAGTGAGTAGGTTCACTTTGCCTTTGTAGGGAAGGATTAGGACATGCTCTTCTTAGTGCATTGGTTTATTACATGAAACAGTTATATCTGACAGCTCTCAGCGTCACAGATTTTAGTGTAGTGAGGAGAGATTTGTATTTCTCTAAGGTCTCCTGGCATAAGGCTTAAACGTGCATGTTAAATATGGCAACTGACCATTTAGAGCTTTGCTTGTTCTGCTCTGCAGGATCCCAGGGGATGTTAGTCACAGGGGTGGGTCTTACTTCAGCTGGAGATGACATGGCAGGGAGGCAGAAAACTCAGAAGAGAACAGGTCTTGTCCCGTCCTCATCTTCAGCTTCCTTATGTCGGTGGTTCAAGGGGTGTGTGTGTGTACATTTAATATAGCTGTAATTACAGGGAATGTAACATCTTATTGATTCATAGACTTCTGTGGATGTGTGCATGTGGTTTCTACTAACTAGTTGTTGTTCAGATGAAAGTAGTTTGATAAAACATTTTGGCCTGTATTCCATGTTACTTAAACTAGTAATGGTTGCTACTGACTAAATGTAGTTACTTCAGCCTGCGTGGAAATAAGAGTTGGTCCAGTTTCTGCTTTGGCCATAGAAACATAGACTCCTGGACTGGTTTGGATAGGAAGGGACCTTAAAGCTCGCCTGGTTCCAACCCCCTGACACGGGCAGGGACACCTTCCACTAGTCATTCCCTGGCTTACTTTGGCTCTTTCTCATATTCCTCCATCACCTTGTTGGTTGTGAGTGGAGTCAATGTAAGTACCAGCAGTTGTGTTTATGCAATACAATGTTCTCTTTTTGTATGAGTGACAACTAGGAAAAATGTGGAATTTATTTCATCTAATTTTAGCAGCCTGCAAGGTGGCTTGTAGGTAGACTGCAGAGACAAGAGCTCACGCAGGGGATGCCAGTTCCTGGTGCAGTGCCTGTCTCTTGGCTACAGCCAGGATCCAGCTGCCTGATCTGAGCTAAGGTGAGATGATCCATCCATCCATACACTGGGGACAGTTGTGTTTAATGGTATAGCTGAACCAGCCCAAAAAAACTACAGTAAAGAGACTGCATTGGTGGAAGAATGTGAAATACATCAGTGCAACTTGACTGTAATTTAGAAAACCAGCTGCCTGCTCGTATGTGATTGAATTTTCAGTGCAGTTTAGATGCAGGGCTTTGGGTGTTTTTTAATCTTAATTCATCGGTATTTTTAATACATTTAAAATAATGCAATAACCACGTTGCATGCCACTTCTCCTACCTTCACTTCCATTTCCCCAGAGCATCCAGGTGTCATTATTGCAGGCAGAGCATCTCAGCTGCTGGCACTGTCGGGCTTTGGCAGGCAGCACGTGTTGTCTGGGTAAAGAGAAGACTGAGGGAATTTAATATCGGAGCATCCATAAAAAATGGGAGCACTTTATTAAGCAAAGGCTGCATAAAGCTTTCTTATGGGTGGAATTTACATTAATGCATTTTATTGTTCCATCTAAGCAGATAAAGTGATAACTGTAGTGTCATGCTCACGTCTGTGACTATCCCGTTAAATAGGTTTTAATACTTAATGGTTTTATTCTCATTCATTTCAAAGCAGCAATTATTTTCAAGAATAAAGATAATTAAATTTGTCTCAATGTTCTCAGGATTAAAGGGGGGGGAAAAAAACCTGTATTTTAAAGTGTATCACAGTGGATGAAGAGTCCTCTGTTTTGCCATTCCAAGCCTGGCAGTGCAATAGCCAGTCCTGTACCACTTCTGTGTGTATGGTTAAGGAGCCTGGGAAGAGTTCTAGCAACCATAAGAAGCGCTGCCTGTTGATGACATTTCAGAGGCATGCTCCAAGATGATGCCAAGAGTGAGGCTGGTGGCTGGTTTGGCATCGGGGGTAGGTGGGGAGCTGTAATCCATCTCAGCTGCCTGCACTGGGGGTTTCCTGCTCTCCCTGGCTCCCACTCGCATGCGTGCTCCCAGGGACATGTGACTTTGGGCCATATTAGCAGGTTTATCCAAGCCTAGCCCCTCTGACTAACAGATGTAGGGAAAAGGGCATTCTGGGATTGCAGCAGTTGCTTTTGAACAACAATGTCCTTTTTGTAAGAATCTGATGCTTCTTAAAAGATGGAACATGACATCATTACTGTCGATCCAAGAAGCATTCCTTCAATAATACTGAGTGTGCTCTGGTTATCAGCTCCCTTCCCCCAGCTCCTCTCTTGCGCTTTTCTGACTGATGCTTTTTGTCTATTGTTTCATGGGAGGCTGTAAATGTGAAACAGTTGTCTTTCAGTCTTATGTGCTTGTTAGAGCTGGAATCAAGTGGAATATTGTTGGCTTGTTTGAAAGAAAAAACAACAAAACCCACCACTTTTCTTTCCAGTCTTCATAAATGTAGCGTGTGCTTCAGGTACAGGCTGAATTGGAGCTAATTATTTCCCTTCCCACACGGTATTAGTTACTGCGTTATGCAATGGAAGGTGGAGATGTCCCAGTCCTGTTCCTGTGCATCTCACTCAGCTTCATTAGCAGTTGGGAATGTCCTGTGCTGATGTCGCTTGCTCTGAAGGCTCCTATAAATGATCCTGCATTGATGTGCAGTGTGCCTCTGCCTGCTCACCAGTGCAGTATAGCAGAGTTGTGGACAGCTGCATATCTTCTGTGTGTGTATGTATGTATTGGCCTACCACTGGGATTTTAAAGGAATCAGGGAAACTGGAGGCTCTTGCAGCCTTTACAGCTAGGTATGTCTTGGCTGACTCTCACCCCATCGTGCTCTCCTTGTAGTTACTTGAACTAACAAGGAGAGGCAGTCTTTGGCACTTTGACGTGCTGCAACTGTCTAGAGAAGAGTACCACAGAACATAAACATGCAGTATGTCTTTTTCCATGCTTGTAGGAATTGCTCCACAGGGAGGGGAAAACAAATGATTCATTGATGGTCTAGAGGGTTGGAGAAAGGTGGAGTTTATAGAGTCCAGGAAAGGAGGATAAATGGACAGGGATAAGACCTTCTGATGCCTCAGTTAAACTCGGATTTGTTGTATTTGTTTTCTGGTTTTTAGGAAAACGAATTTGAGCAGTGAAATGTGAATTTAAAAAAGCACCAGTCTTGGCCAGACAGGGATTTTTGGGAAGAAGTGGGCTGTGTGATCAGCTGTTTGCCAGTCACACAGAATGCTTCTATTGGTATTTACAGGGAATTGGGAGGAGATCCCGATACCCAGGCTCTTCCTTAGCTGTGTGTGGGAAGAAAGGTGCATTTTACTTGTAATGCTTGTTTAGCTTCACCTGTTATGAGATACAGTGTGAATTTAGCACCACTTGAAGGTATACTTTTATTCTGGATAGATTCCAAGGCACACTGAATAAATGAAGACAAACTTATGGTAAAAACAGAATTTTGTACATTCCAAATAGTGTCTGAAGTTGCAAGTTCCTCTGAATAAACTGGTGGACTTTGGACCCACTGTATCATCTACTGTCATGACTAAAATGGATGTCTACTGCTTCAGCAGAGTAGAAAGACGTATCGTGTGGAATGGGGTGTCTCTTGTTCTGAATGCTGTTCCTCTAAAGAAGAGGGTTGCAAATCAGGCTCTGAAAAGCAGTCACTTTACAATAGAGGTAATGAATTTAGATAAGAGAAAAAAAACCCAAAAGGACCATGACAAAGTTGTGGATGGAGAAGCTTTAGAGAGGTCTCTGTGTATGTGCTGAAATGAATAAAAACTGATCACTGGCTGCTTCATAACTGGAGTGCAATTGTAGAAGTAAAAATACAAATACAGATCAGCAAAGGGCAGTGGTGGTTCATACACTTCATGGTGGTACCATACATCTTGTCTTGCAAAGACCATAATAGATAAAGATATATATAGATAGACATGTGCAATTGTGTCATCCACTTTTAGACATAGTGGGTGTAACTCTTCAGAGGGAGGGTGTCAAGGTAATATGGGCTCACTAGTGACAAACTGGTTCTTGCTGTAGGTCAAAATGATTCTGGTGACTGCTCTGCAGGAGACTGAGCAGATGCTGGAGCAAGGAATGCATCTCACTTTGTGTTTTGACTTTAGTTTGTGTCCTATAGAACTGCTTGACTGGTATCGCAGTGGGACTGTGACATTATCCCAGCAGATAGGTTGTGTTGTTTCACACAACAGGGATGCATGCTCTGGAAGAAGTGGAAACTGCTTTGCTGTAGCTTTGTTTCTTACTCTTTGAGAAGAGGATAATCAGTGAAGGATTGCAATCTTTTTCTTACAGTAATCCATGCTGAAGAGGCTCCATTCATACAGATGAACCAAGGGTTGAGGCAGCACTTTAAACCCAGATAGTCGGTCGGCTAACTGCCCAGCAGGATGCCATCAACCAGCCGAGCGGGCAGCCTGAAGGACCCAGAAATTGCAGAGCTCTTCTTTAAAGAAGATCCAGAAAAGCTCTTCACAGATCTCCGAGAGATTGGCCATGGAAGCTTCGGAGCAGTTTATTTTGTAAGTAGCTTTGTGAATTTTGGCTGTATGTCTTTTTATCTTGAAGCCATGGATGTAGGCTTATTTCGAATGTATTGAGGAAGAGAAACTACTGTGAATCTTATATATGTGGTGGTGTGTGTCTGTACAGTCTCAGTCCATTCACAAATTTGCAGTAGCTGTAAGCTGTTTGCATATGCAGTGAAAAGGAAAACTGGAAACATGGCCCTTGCTCAGTGCATTTGGGTGCATCATTATGTTGCAAGCAGGGATTTATCTGCTAATTCAAATATTACTTCTCCTCCATCAATTCTGACTGGCAATGCCATTCTCTTGGTCTGATTGTCTCCCAAGTTCTCTTTCCCTTTGTGCATACCCTCAGGCTCCTTTAAAGTCATTCTTTGTGTTTGACACCTGAGTATTGGTTCTGTCACATCCTTCCCTTCTTCAGGCAAGAATCCCAGTGTTCATCTGCATGAGACTTTTGACGTGGTCATCTAGACAGCAGAATTTTTCCCAGCTGATACAGTTCAACTGGAAGTGGGATACCTCATGGTAGCCTCATTTGCAGGTTGCTGTACATTAACCAAAGTGCATCCTCTGAGACCTTCATTTTAAACCCCCCATTTTCCTCAGAAAACCTTTTCACATTTATAATTATAGGAGGTGTGGCCAAACCTGCCAATTTTCCTTCAGAAAGCCATTTGTGTCAGTATTTTATGAGATGCCTATTCATTGTTAATAATTGCAGCAGACCATGTTGGGAACCTTCCAGCACAAATTTAATGCAGCACAGATGAACTAATTAGGAAAGGCTTCTTAAATTTGTTCCCTGCTTAAAACTATGAGCTGCCACTGTCTGGGAACAGGTCTGGGGGAGGAAGTGTTTCCTAAGGGAACAGTACTCACCTTGTGGCCTTTACTTCATCTCATTCACTCACTTTGGTTAAAGAGTGGATATAAAAAGGACATCACACTACTCCAACCCATTTGGGGGCTTTATTTTTGTCAAGTGAGAGTTGTAGCCTGTAAGTTTCGTATTATGGTACCTTTTTACTGCTAGCAGGCCTGAGATCTTGAATTTGAAACTGTTTTGTATAGTGTACTGCATAGCGCAAAGAGAAGCCCAAAAGATGAGAAGGACAAAGTGGAGGGAGAAATTTAGTGTGAATTAAATAACCATAAAGAGCTAACGGAGGGGAGTGTATGTCTTAAATCCTTTATTCCTCTGTAGCACTAGGGAAAAAACCTACTCTTAAGTTTCGTTAGCGGGATTTTGGTTCTGCTAATGCAAACAATGAAACTTTCTCTAATCAATGTAATTAGTACTGGATTATAGTTAATAACTGCTTAAAAGCATATTACCAAAGCCAATGACACACTCCACCTTTTCTTTGCTCATGCTTTAATTCTCTCATTGGTGAGGTTACTCTGGTCGCCAGATGCTGATCCTTTGTGTGGAGCTTTTGGAGGAAAGAGGGATATATGTGCTAAGCGTCTGCCATGGAACAAGTCTTCTTCATTTGGATCTTTTAAATCTTGGAACATCTCCATGGCTTTTGTTTAGGAACTGTCTTTTTTCAGTTATTCCAGAATGCAGGGACACTAAAAACCCAAACAAACCCCATAATTTTAATGTTGATGGGGTGTCAGCTGGGATGGTTCTCTTGCTCCCAGCTTGGCATCAGTGTTAAGCAAACTCAATCAGGAGTTGCCTGCTTGGGTCCTCTTAACACATAGCAACCCTCCTCACCAGCCTGCTTGCATTGCCTATAGCCTGGACCAAAAATGTTGATGAGAAATAGATGCAGGAGTGATTAAAAAGTACAAAAATCCATATAATCCTGAGATCTCTCCCAGCCTTTTTAAATGCAGTTTACTCTTTCCATGTTTGTTGTACCTTTCCTTTTATCCCTGATCCCAAGAAGGGGTGATATATTGCTTTATATGATAACTGACTAAGTGTGTTCACTGCTGTCTCTGTTTCTGTTACATCCCGCAATGGCAGAAAGTTTCTGGTTTTCCTTGAATAATTGACATGGATTTTGCTGGTTCACCTCATGGTTTTAGTTTCTTAGAAACTGCAAGTCTGGCACCTCTGAATCATTTTGGTATTATCCTTACCCTACTCTGCAGTGTAATAATAGCTTTCACTTGACACAGGAAACCTACTACACTGGAACACTGCAGATGGAGCAGAAGAATAACCCACTCCCTTTTGTTAGAGCTGTGCTCCTTCTGCTCTGCTGTAGTATTTGGCTTGCCTGGTATGTTGCAGTTCTTCACTGATGGGAATGTTTCAGAGATGGTCTCTAATTAGTAAAGATCTAGGTGTCAGAACTTTATTCTTCCTTTTTTTGGGTTTCAAAACCCAAATATAGTCACCCCCCAACTTCAGTGTCAGCGAGACAGGAGGAAGGATCCTCTCAAGCAGATAGAAAACTGAAAATAGGATTGGTTCAAGCTCATCATAACTGGTTGAAGTAAAGAATGTCAGGGAATTCTGGGAATCTCTAATGGACAGCAGATTTAAAACCTTATGGAAGAACCTTTTTACGAAAGGCAGAGTCCCTGTACTTCATTAATCCATGTTCTGATAGGTTGTGCTTCATAGTGCAAATATATCCAAAATCAGCATTTTCATCAGTCATCCGTGAATGCTGTGGTGCACATTATTCTGATTCATATGGTCTGGCTTCATACCCAAGTTGATTATTCTTATCAGAGAGACTCTGAGGATGTTTTCCTCTGTCGCCCTCCCATGCTGGTGAAATCCATAACAGAGGAGAGGCTGGGGTCTGGTCTGGAGCCATCCTCCCCACAAGGTGAAGCGGCCCTGCCTCTTCTGCTAGGGAGGAATGAGCCTTGGTGCTTGGTGCTGTGTCCCCATCCTTCCTTTAAGACACAATAGGTGATTTGTGGGAGCACTGGGGAGAAAGGTACTGGTGTGTAGAGCAGGTATCTACTGTGCACCTTGGTTTGTTTGGAATGGAGCAAGGGGGTTGAGCCTTGCTTCTGTTTTGTCTGGTATGGACCTGAGCAGGGAGAGAAGTTGATTTAGGGAAAATCAGTTCTACTGGAGGCAGAGCTGCTTTTATAAGCTATGATTTTTAGTTTAGAAGTGACAGGATGTGGCTGCTGCAGAAACCTGCTGCATGCTGAGCATGGAGAAATGTCATACTTTGTCTCATGAGCAGGAGGGTGATCTTCAACTTCTAACAGATGCAGCAGGCAAACCCCTTGGAAGAATTCTAGTTTAACTCTTTGCAAAAGTTAACTAATGGATAAAGATTGGGGTTTTTTAAGGGTATGTTTGGTTTACATCTCATGGGGAATCTCAATCTGAAGAAACTGATGCATTGTGTTTTCCCGTTACAGGCACGTGATGTGCGCACCAATGAAGTGGTGGCCATCAAGAAAATGTCATATAGTGGGAAGCAGTCCAATGAGGTATGTAGAACATATTGCATGTTAAATCTTGACCATTGCAAATACCTATTATATAGGATTATTTTAATTGACTTGGGTTACAGCAGGAGAAATCTTTCCTTTAACTATACAGGTGAATGAGGGTACAGTGAAAAATCAGTTTACTGTTCTCCATGTATTTCTGCTTAATCTGCTGCTGGAAAAGATGGGTAGGATTCTTTTCTTTCAGACAGAAAAGGCTCTTTTATGGGACCACATATGTGTAGAAAGCAAAAAAGCAAATTAAAAATGGTAGGTTAGTGTATTACCATGTCTCTTTGCCCTTAAATGTTCCATTTGAGATGCCTTTCAAAGTAACCACGTTGCTCATTGGACAAAGGAATAATAGCAGCGGATGCAGTAGTGGCAAATTCAGGGGGAATTTTGCATGTGCAAAGTAGTAAGGCAGAATGCATCCTTCCCTGGAATGACTGCGGATGGGGAGCTAAAACAAAAGCAAACCAGCAGTGAATGAATGAGTGTGAAAATCTGAGCAGCAGCATAATTAAGGAGTTGCTGCCAGAGCCAGGGATTAAGGCAGTCTTTGCAGAGGTCTGCAGAAGTAGGCCTCTGAGATTTAAGCATTAAGTGTTTTCATGGCCACCCCAGTTGTGTGTTTTTTCTCTACGATGCTTTACAGAGATAATTGATTTTATACTTGGAATGTTTAAGTGCTAATACAGATTCCTGAAAAGCCCAACATGACATGAGCAGCCCCTTTGGTGTTATTTCTGGTAAACGACATCTATCAAATCATGGTGTGATTTTTGTTCCTCCAGAAGTATTTATTGTAAGACACTTGTTCAAGGCACTCATGGTTCCCTCCCTCCATTCTCTCTATTCCAGGCTTAGAAGCAGTCTTGCTCGGATGAGTTTGACTAACAACTAGTTGTTTTCTGTGCCTGCCTTTTGTGTATTGATCATCTGTGCTACAAGGAGCTGAGCTATTCCTTCCTTTGTGTGTGTGTGTATGTGTGTATATCTGTGTAGGAGGTAGAGGTGGCAGTGTCTCTCCAGCAGTCCTAAATTCTAGCTTCCCAGTTAAATTTGCTGTGTGTGCTTCTATTTTGTCACTGCGGTGACTTGTTTAACTGTGTACTGATGAAAGAATAATTTGTACTTACTACTTGTCCCACTGTTTTAATTACTGTGAGCTATAAATACTCTATTCACATGAATGAAACAAACTGTGCGTGCTTCAGAAATAGCTTTTGTTTGTCTTCAATGCGTATGTTTCTTTATTTTGAAGAAAGTAATAAGACCAGGAATGAAATGCTGTCTTATTTTACCTCTGTATTTATTTGTTTTGTTCAGAAGTTTGCTAGAGTTATGAACTAGCCTATGTAAAGACACTGATTAAGGGCATTCTGGTATCATTTATAAGATGTTATCATTGCTGGGAACAATTATTCTCTAAGGATATATTTTATAGTAAAAATAAGCTGGAAAACCTTTGAAATAAGTGGTACTGTGTACTTTGAAATATGTAGTACTGTGATGTTAAGTACACATCTTAATGTGATCCTGGAGGGGTTTTTTAATGCAGGAAATCATGAACACATCTTGATTAATATATCAGTTCCCTCTTCCCAATAGAGAAGGTTAACATGGTGCATTCTTGGTTTGGCTTTTATTGCTTAGTACCTCAGAACCTTTGGGGCTAAAAGTAAAAGGCAACTAAGTTGTTCTTGTACTGGAACAAGGGTGTCAGTGAGAGAGTTCACATTAGAATAGCTGCCCTAATGTACTTTTAGTGAAGTTCCTGGTGCTGACCAGTGCTTAGTCAATTGGCTTCCTCAGTTGTGGCCACCATGTTCCCTGGTTTCATTTGTTTCTGTAGCCCTAAAATGTTTATTGAGGAGGATTTGGGTTTTTCACGTGTTTTCTAAAGCATTTGGGTGTATGGGACCTCTGTCCGTCTGTGAGTCCATGGCACATACAAGGAAGTGTGCGCTGAGAGATTAACAGGACTTGGAAAACAGCTTTTGAACCTTTTGGAGTTGGTGGATGTGTGGTGAATGGGAACACTTGGTGGTTTCCTCCAAGGAGAGTAGCGGTGGTGTCTAGGCACACATTGGAACATGGCATTTTGGCCTCTTCTGTACTTCAGAGTTGCACTGGCAGAGCTCTCCTTTTATAATCCTGGATTTTGTTTTATCTGTTTGCTCTGTCTCTCCTGCAGAACCATTCCCTTATCTTGTAGGTAAATCATTTTGTATCGGTCCTTTGACAAGACTAAGCTAGTAATGGAGGAACATTATCAACAGTCAGATATTGGGTGACCGATAAATGGAGCCTCAGCCAGTGTAATATAGTTACTAGTAAGGACAGGTCTTTCTGTCTACAGGAGTTAAGGGAGAGACAGCTGATCCTGCTGAAGGATACTTATCATCCACATCTTGTTCAGGCTGGGATGTATGTTTTATGTGACAACAGAAATGGTATCCCTTAAAAAAGGAACAGTTCTTTTTTGAGGACTTGCTCTGATATTAAGTGTTTTGCCAGTATAGCCTATGCATACATGTAAAGTATTATACACTGATGAGAGATCCTTACATACAGTCTAATCAATCAACAGTTTTATTTTGTAGATGTGTTGAGGAGTTAAGCAGTGAACATTGTGGTGTTGATGTAAATCTATTTTGATTTGGAACTGTAAGATGATTTTGCCTCTTAAAATAAATGAGATAATGACTTAACAACAACCTTAAAAAAAAGGTAACAGTTGATAAAGTCTTTCTATTCCCTTTATTTTCTACAGAAATGGCAAGATATTATTAAGGAAGTCAAGTTCCTCCAAAAAATAAAACACCCTAACAGTATAGAATACAAAGGCTGCTATTTGCGGGAGCATACAGCATGGGTAAGCATCTGCTGCACTTTTCTCTTGTCTTGGTTAAGGGCAGTTTGAAATACCCCCAGCTGGCTTTCAAGAGGCACCTGAACACTTGTGTTGCACAGACTCAGCTGAGGGTAGCCCAGGACCTCACAGTTGCTCAGCAAAACCAAGTGTAGTTTTTGGAAACAAGATTTAGGGAACTTTTCCCTTTCAATTGCAGAGTAAGGGGATTGTTTTTCTAGTGTATTTAGCTTGATGGACTGAGTATTTTAAATGAGTAATAATAGCATAATAATATAAGTAAGTATATTTTGAGTTATTAGTATTTCTGCTTCACTAAATTCTATTGTTGTATAGTGTTTACTCTGTTGTCGTTTCTGTATGTGTGTTCAGGTGACAAAAACAACCAGCTGGTTTTATCTCTGGCTGTTACCTCCTAATTCATTATGTACATTTGTTTTAAACAAACAAAACCCACTCTTTAACCCCAACTCAATTTGGGTTACTTGAGATTGTATGCATAAAAATGACAATGGTAGGAATAGATGTGATTGGCTATGCAGAGTAAGCGTTTTGTCAGGTTAAAAAGTGTAATGTACACCTCTCATAGATGAAGTTTTTGTAGTATGATATACTAAAGAATTGATATTGTTGAACTAACAGTTGAAATTATAAGTACTGATCTTGGGTTAGCTTCAACAAATCTGTAGGAAAAAGTTTTAGGTGTTTTTTTCTTTTTGTAATCTGACTGGGACAAAATCTTAAGTAAATCCCTAAATAGCCCTTAAATACTCTGATAAGCTTGATAAGTGCAGTTGAACATTGCTGTTAAGTATGTGCATATAAAATAAGATCTGTTATACAATACATAACTGGCTCTGAACACGCTTTTGTGTCTTCCTCGACAAGTTTTGTGGGTTGGTGTCTTACACAGAAAGGCTGTGCTAATTCCAGTTAGAGGTGTCCTCATAGGAGAGGTCAGTGTGACGGTTCTAGGATGGGGCTTATGTTACAAGCAGTATTTGGTTTGTTATGGCAGTCTGCACTGAATGCACCAGGGAATGTTTCTAGATTTCTCTACAGGAACCTAGAAAACATACATTTACTATCAGAGATTTTCTAACAACTGC
Organism: Melopsittacus undulatus; assembly: GCF_012275295.1. NCBI lineage: Eukaryota > Metazoa > Chordata > Aves > Psittaciformes > Psittaculidae > Melopsittacus > Melopsittacus undulatus. The sequence continues at coordinate 9,664,414 of NC_047539.1, read as the reverse complement.
TTTGATTTCTTCCCATACAGCTTGTTATGGAATATTGTTTAGGATCAGCATCAGACTTACTAGAAGGTATGTTATGCACATTTACTTGATTGAAAGTCAGGAGTAGGGTGCTGAAATAGGAGGTTACAGCATCAGAGAGTTGTCCTTGAGTGGGTAGTTTTATTTGTGGGCAGAGTGGACAGGTTCAGTTTCTCAGGTTCTTGCCTGGCTGTAATGGTTTCTGTGTCAAACACCAGCATTCCTAGGGGCCTGGTTTCCCCTTGGTTTGTGTTATTTTAGAGTTGTCGGTCAGCTTTTTATTTTCCTCTGAGTTTTAGGTTCTCCTGTCCTGACAGTTCAAGAGTTATTTCTGCAAACCCTCGCAGTTGATCCTAATGCTAACTAACAACTGTAGGCCTGTTGACTAAAATAGCACTGCAGTAGTAGTAGGGTTTTGCTTGATGAAGTCTGTTGTTAAACAGTCGTTTTCCTATCAGGCTTCTTGAACTTTCTTTGAAGATAAATGTGTGGCCAGTAAGTTGTTCCATTTCCTTTCCTTGCCAGCAGTGTTTCAGGACAAAAGGCTGAGCTGCCAGAGTCATCTGTGTTGCTACAGCTTATTCATGTGTGAATTGTAAAGTTCTAGGATTTGGGATTTAGCTTCATTAATGGAATATTGAATGTTGAGTCTAAAATAGGTGTTTGGGAGGATGGTCACAGAACTGACAGGAAAACAGTTTACAGTTACAAAGTAAATAGGTGCTGGTTTACAGTTAGAAGATTACATCTGATAATAGAATGTACACTGAACTAACTTTTACATTTGCTTCTCAAACTGACCATAGTAAAAATGACTTTTCAGTATTTTCTCTCTGTTTATGTTGTTAACAGTACTCACTTGCATGCTGCAAACTGCATTGTTTTCTTTCATATTGAATTTTAAATAAATTCTTTCCTTAAGTTCATAAAAAGCCATTGCAAGAAGTGGAAATAGCAGCAATTACCCATGGTGCTCTCCAGGGATTAGCATACTTGCATTCTCACAATATGATCCATAGGTAAGTGGTTATACTTTTGCTGTCTCACACACTTAACAGGTAATTTGTTTTCTTGATTGTATTCCGTTTCATCCCAAATTCAATATTTGCAAGCAAGAGATTTTCTTTCTGCTCTGCCCATCTGCTCCCTGACTAGTGATTTATAGTAGACAAATACTAGCAAGCTACGTATCTCCATATGCACTATCTCTTACAGCTGGTGTTCATAATTTGTGCAGAATTGCTTTGACTCTACTAAGCTTTTCAATGCTTGATACGATGCTGATTGTTTCCTGAAGCTGTGACTAGCAAGGCAGGCTCAGTTCACCTAACTAGCTTATGGCAACTGCAAGGCAGAGGTTGCTGGGGTGGGGGGAACACTTGTACCTCAAAAATCAGTTTTATATTAACATACTTGTTGAGAAGCTCACAGTAATTATGGGATGCAAATGTTCTTTGTGTCTAAAGGGCCTGCTGCATTTTAGTAGGATGGAGGTTTTAAATGGTTACTTTATTAGGACTTTCTGAAAAGCTTTGATAAAGGGTATGGTTACTTCAGGAGGTTTTGTTGAACTGTAAATGAAGCTTATCCAGATGTGGCATTAACCTTCAGGTTCAAGATCCTGTATTTGGAGAAAATCTGATGTGTTTTGTAGTCTGTCTTATAGAATATTTTCTATTTTTTGGAGAGGAATAATCCTGACACTTGTATTCTATAATCAGAGATATCAAGGCAGGAAACATCCTGCTGACAGAGCCAGGACAGGTGAAACTTGCTGACTTTGGGTCTGCTTCCATAGCATCTCCTGCCAACTCATTTGTGGGGACGCCATATTGGTAAGTCAAGAGTTTCACATATTTCTGGCTTTGTGAAGTGAAAAGATCATATATTGGGTATTTAATACACTTGGGATTTATTTGAGCTAGCTTTGTAGTTTTCCCTTTGCGTAGTGATAAAATGGACTTTGCCAAAGATTAAAGAGTAAATAGGCTTTGACCTCAAGAAGTTGTGAATTCTTGCTTTTAAAGTTCACAAATAGTAATAAAACTATTGTTAGGCTGACTTTAAGTGGTAGAGGTGGGATTGAATCATCTCTAACGTATTTTAATCACTCCCCCCCAGTGGTTTTAACAATTCATATGTTCTCACTACGTCTGATAGATGAAATAACTGGTGTTTTTTCTTCCATAGGGAAGGCCAGGTTCATTGGCCAAAAACCCTTTGCAGATCCCTTGTATACTTTTGATCTCTTACACCTAATCCGTGGTGTTCACACAACTGCATGCTCTAATTATTTCACCAGAGTTGGCCAGCCAGCTAAATTGTTGTGGGAGGGCAAAAAGCTGGTGATGCTCAAGAATGGAGAACTGAGTAAAGCATAGGAGAACAGCACACAGCCACCCCACAGGCTAGTGCTAGTGTGGGTGCCTGCTCTTTGTTCGCAGTATTCCATATCCATGCCTGATACCTTGGGGAATGATTTGCTTAGGTTAGCTGAGATCAGTGAAACAGCCTGAATACTGATGATGATATAATGTGTGCCATTGCCCAGAATTTTATGAGCATCAATTTCCTTCCCTTAGGATGGCCCCAGAAGTGATTTTAGCCATGGATGAAGGGCAGTATGATGGCAAAGTAGATGTCTGGTCTCTTGGAATTACCTGTATTGAGTTAGGTAAGTTATTTTATTTGAACAAAATATAAAATGCAGTTACTTGATACCTAGAACTTACTTAGCTGAATCACAGTGTAGAAGATCTCTGCTTCTGTCCTTGTCCTGGTTTCTCTGGGACTTAAGTTTTTGAGCAAAAGGGCTACATGTGATCTCTAGAATTCAAGTCTCCAATTTGATGCTTATTGAACTGGTGTTTTCATTACCTGAAGAAAGAGTTATGTAGACAAAGAAAACAGCCAAACAGTATCACTAAAGATGTTCACAGTCTGTGAGAGAGGCAGTTCTGAACTGCAAACCAGTCTGTTTGCTGAACCGCTTTAGAAACGAACCATTAAATGGACCAGCGTGAAAGTCTACTTAATGATAGAAGTTGATACTGTTTGCATGAAAATCTAAGATACGGTGCTGCAACAATGAAGGTTTGGATAAGTGGACAGCTTCAAAGCTATATTCAGTGTGTGTTATTGCTTGTGAATAGATTTGGCTGGGAAATATCTGAGTTGTTTTAGGGGAAAAGGTACAGACTAATCCCAGTTTGAAGTGGAATCCTATAAATCAATCCCCAAAGAAATGATGGCGTCACCATTAGAACAGACTCCTTAAAGCAGAACATCAGTTTTAAAGACCCATGTTTAGTATGGCTTTCTATTTAAAAACATGCAGTGTTGGAACAAAAATGCACTCACTGAAGCACAGCACTGCTCAGGATCCAGCTCTCTGGAAGCACTTACCTGTAGGTTTTACTGGGGACGGTGAGGTTTCACCTGAGGCTGTCGTACCGTCCTTGTCAGATCTCATTGCTCATCCTCCAGACCAACTTGGTGGAGGAGCAGCAGCAGCGAGGGCTCTCAGGAACACATTAATCCATGTGAACTGCACAGTTTAGCTAAAAGTGCTGTCTGGCATTCCAAACTGTCAACTTCATTTTCTTCCAGGACGTGAAATAGATTCTTTCTATAGAGCAGAGATTATTTTTTTTGGGGGTTGCCAATATAAAGCAAGTTGAAGGGGTGTGACTGTCATGACAGAATCCTGCTCCAAGTGTGGAGTAAGGAGACTTGGCTGGCTGCGGTGCTCCAGGAATGCAGTGAGCTCATGGCCACCACACCCCCGGGAGCCTTCCTGCACGCTGCATGTTTGCAATATGAAGCGTTGGGCTTTGTCTATGGCTTCTTAGTGTAGTGGGAGGTGAGGCTAGGTCAGCATGGTGGAGCATTGGAGGCTGGGCCGGTGCGGTTATCTCAGTTGGGATGGTTTGAATACGCATGGGAGGAAAGCAGGGATAGGAGATGGCTGGTAGTCTGCTCAAATGATTGCTTAGTCTTAGAAATGGTTTCATTGAGGGCTCAGTTTCAATGTTTCTGAAGGTTTCTGTTTTATTCAGCTGAGTTAAGAGGGAAGAAAGCAGGGGAGAGCAGTCAGTTAAGATTAAAAAAGTTTAAGGGGTCAGTTAAGAGAGTTTAATGGATAATCAGCCTGATCCATGATGGCAGCAACTGGTTATCTGACAGACTACAGAAGGTAAAGTGCTACATTTGAGGAAAGGCTTAACTCCACAATTTGCCCATCCTGGAGAATTTGTAGGGCTTAGTCCATGCTGTGATAGTGATGAGTGAGCTGTGATCTCCCATGCATAGCTTACCGCTACTATGCAACTCAGAATTGGAAAGCAAAATCAGAAAACTAGCATTATTTTTCCTTGTTTAGGTTTTTTTTTAGGAAGGAAAAGTTTTCTGTTGCCTTTTTCACTCATGTAGGAACGGCCTTGTGGCCTGACCAGCTCCTCTGGAATGTTTATGGCAAGGCTGAGCTTTATAGGTTTGCCCCATAAACATTCTGATGAAGCTTCAGTTTTGTTGTTCCAGTGAGATCATCTCCTTCCTCATTAAGCTTTCATGCTGTGTCAGTCTATAAGAGTAACACAAGCTTGAAAGGGAGAGAAGAGCCAAAGAGAATGCAACTCTCAAAATAGTATAAAGAGTTGGCCTGTTACTGACTTCCTGCCCATGTGCTTAGTCAGTTAAGTGTGATTTGATGGTTCTTGTTACCAGCTTTTTCTTCATCACTGCTGTCCTAGAATTAAATATTTGTTAGCTTTTTAGCAACTGTAGTTAAAAAAGGGGATGGGGAGGCAATGAAACCAGGAATGCTTAGTTGCTAAACACCGACTGTAGGGCTTACTGTTAACTTACTCCTATTTTAGTACATTAAAATGAGTCAGAGAACTGAACTATGATAAACCACGTAATTTAAAAGCTTGAGAGGACAAGGCATTTGATCTTCAAAGCGCTTTCATCTTCTGCAATGGTATAGGACATATGCCAACATATCTGTCTGATTGCAGGGTAGGGTTGGTTTGGGGTTCCATGTTCAGGCAATAGTAATTCTGCTGATGTGGTTTTCTTTTTAAAGGGATGTAAACTAAAATAAAGAGCAAAACCATGAGACTATCTCCCTGTATAAAAACTATTTTCTTTTGTGTGTAGCGGAAAGGAAGCCTCCTTTGTTTAATATGAACGCAATGAGTGCCTTATATCACATAGCGCAGAATGAATCCCCTACACTACAGTCTAATGAATGGTGAGTATTACTGAGGGAGGAATGTTGCAGGGAATTGCTGTAAATGGAGTGCTTTGTCATGCTGAGTTCTTGAAATGGCTGGATTCCTGTTGGGAGGATGTGAGCTGGAAGGTTCTTATTAGGTTCACTATGCATTTTATATACAAAACTGTCCCATCACTAAATATGCATTTTTAGACTCTAGAATGTGGTTGAAATGGAACACACCACTGGAAGATGGTTCAGTTCATGGGTCAGTAAAGTTCTGAAGTTCCCAAGCGAGCCAAAACCATGGGGTTTAGTGTTGTTTTATCACAAACCACACTGTCAGTGCTTAGATTTTGTTGAAGATGAAGACACTGCTTGTGCGTGGCAAGTCTGTCGCATAAACTTCAGAAGAATAAAGCACGTTTTGTGCCTCCCAGCCCCAAAGCTGTCTTTTGAAACAGCAAACACAGTAAACTGATTTTAGAAGTTAAAAAGTCCCTAATTGTGTTTGTCTGAGCCACAGTCCTGGGCCTCTAGCATCATACATTGTACCTGATTTTTAGATTGCCTTTTACTACCTCTGAGATTTTTCTGTTGCGGCTATTTCATACCCTGGTACTTGATAGGACATTCAGCTCCTTTTATGCATTTTGTTTTTTCTGACCAAAAAATACAGTAATTTAATTTTCTTGGAAAAGTTGGAGTAGCAATACCCCCCTTCCCCCCCCCAGTTACATCGTGGGAACAGTAAGGGATGAAAGAAAGATAACCTGTACAACTGATGTGCTGATGTGCCCTGCTGAAAACATGTGTGCAGAGGGGAAAAAGGGCAAAATACAGCATTTTACCTTGCAGAATAAGAGAAGTTACTAAACAAATCATGACCTTAAATCTTACTTGTGACAGATTGCATAGTTATGTCTGAAGGGCTGGTGGCATTCAAGAATTGTGTGTTAATACAGCCAGTGGAGGAAACACCAGCACACAGAGGTGGAACGGGGCAGAGGCTCTGGTTAGACCATGAAGAGTTTATGCAATATAGAACTGGCCAGGTTTGGTGCTCACACTGAGCTACAGGGGTGTCTGACTTTACATGGAAATACCCTTCCTCTGGAATTTGTTCTTAAGCTTGAACATTTTGTCTGGGAGCTGAGGTTAAAGGGCTCTACCTGCTAATGGTGGGCTTTGGTTTGACCAGGGATGTCAGAGGCTGTAGTCTGAAGTATGGGGTCTTTGTGGTTTCTCCCCACTTTTGTCTCCTAGAGGCACTCAGGTGTTCCCAGCCCATTCATTGCAGGGGGGTTGGAACTAGATCATCCTTAAGGTCCCTTCCAACTCATATGAGTCTGAATATCTGGATTCCTTAATGAATGAAACTGGGTCATTAACTCAGATGGGTTTTTTCTTTTCCTTTTTTCTTGCCACAGGTCTGATTATTTTCGAAACTTCGTAGATTCTTGCCTCCAGAAAATTCCTCAAGACAGGCCTACATCAGAGGAGCTTCTGAAGGTTGGCTTCTTTGTCCTTCTTGTTTTCCACATAGTATTAAAAAGGGGCCATGACCTGTGATGTTCTTCTGTCTCACCTACCATGCTAGGCTATGGTTAATGATGCTTTCTCTGCCTGTTACCAATATTACCTTTGAGCTGAGGGTGCTGTGGAGGGTACTGAGCTGGCTGTCCTAGCTTCATTTTCCCTTTCTAGGACAGTTCCCTAAGTGACTCTCCAAGCCAGCCTCATTCTCATAAAAGGATACCCCATCAAGTGACACTGGATGACCATCAACTTGTCAAGAGTTTCAGTTTAAGCTCACTCTATGTTTCCAGTGACTGGAATCCTGACAGAGCTGCCATGCATTAGTTAACAAACACCTTTTGTTGTTTCCCTCTTTATTCTGTGTATATATATGCACACACAACCCTAAAGGCTTTTTATCCTCTCCCATCAACTATGTGCTTTACACGTAGGACTGAAATCCACTGTTCCAATGGTATTCCTGAGGGAAGGGGAGCAGGAGAAAAGCAGGGTTTTTTTCCCCTTGCTTTTTCTTGACATGATTAAACTTCATCCTTCTGCAGGTTTCTTGCTTTATTTCTTACTTTGGCATCCATTTGTGCTCCTGTGTGCTGCAGACACTTGGTTTTCCTTGCTTTAGTCTGGAAACAAAGCCAACCTTGCTTAAAAGCTGACGTGTTCCTAAGTGAACGCAACTCACATAGAAGTTGGGTGTTAGAGCTGCGTTATTGTAGGTGGGATTTGATGGATTTCCTTTGTGGCATCAGGTGGCATTCAGGATTCTGCTAACTTGTCACTCTTTTTACAGCGCTCGTGACATAATTTTGGGGTTTCTTTATTTTAATCCTGGCCATGTTTCTGCTCAGTTGCTCTGAAGGAAAATGGATGCTATTTATGAAGGTTTTATCATCCCCTTTTTTGCATGTTTTTACTGAAATGGTTCTGAGGACTTTTGCCTCTTCAAAAAAGAAAACCTGTATTCAGAAAGTAAATGCAATTACCCAGGAACGGGTTCAGTGTGGGAGTGCAGTCCTGCCATTTCAGAACCCTGCAGATTGGTTTTATTTTGAGCAGTGCACTGCAATTAAAGAGAACATTGATGGAAATTAAACATTTGTGAATGTATTCCTTCCATATCTATAGTCTGAAACAGCTGCATGCCACTTTACAGGGACAGGTAGGCAATGTGACATGATGGAAATGGCAATGCAGTTCTCCAGAGGAACAAAATGAAACTAGTGGTGGTGTTAATAATGACTCATGCTTGCACAGCACATTTCAGCTGGAGCCTGCAAAAGCTGCTTCTGACATACAGAGACAGGAATTGTTTTACCTATTGGAAAAGTGCAGCCACCTTTGCAGTGCAATGCAGTGAATATCTCCCAAAAAAAGAACATAATAGGGCTAACTGTTCTTCTAGGGCCGAGCTTGAAGGTTCACAGCCTATTTTATGACTCAGAGCTGTGTGCTGAGTGTTTGATTCTCAAGCTTTTCTAAACAAGGGAAAGGTTTTATAGTGAGTTAGCTGATGAGTTGATTAACAATTGGTTAGAGATACTAGCCAGCTTAACAACTTCAGCATTGATACATTATTAGTTGCTCTTCCATATTTAAACCACAAGTACAGAACATTTCTAAATACCCCAGTACCCAAAGGAGTCCAGGTTTAAACTAAACCGGTTTTTGTGATATGTGAAATACCATTCTGTTTTTTTCCCCACATCTTTATTTTTGGTGGGTATCTCCCATCAGAAAGCAATCACCCTGAAACCTGTCTGGATTGTGAAGTCTGCAAATAGTGCCAGCATAAGCTGCAGAGGTCTTCTGCTGTGCAGGGAAGAGGGCTAACAAACCCAGATAGAGTTCATAATTGTATCCTCAAAGCATGTGTACTGGAGGTATAAAAGGTCACTCACCTATTTGTGTGTCCTACAGCATATGTTTGTTCTTCGGGAGCGGCCCGAAACAGTGTTAATAGACTTGATTCAGAGAACAAAGGATGCGGTGAGAGAACTGGACAACCTGCAGTATCGTAAAATGAAGAAGCTCCTTTTCCAGGAGGCACACAATGGCCCTGCAGTTGAAACACAGGAGGAGGAGGAGGTGAGAGAAGCTTTGGGTTTCATCACTGAACCAGGGAATGATGCTGTCATTCAAATAACCACAACTCAGATAGTGCTAAAACCAATGGAGGCTGTTTACACACCTGGCTGTAAACTGTGTGTTCCTCTCTGTGCTTGGAATAAAGCTACCTCAAGGCCCAAACAAAGACAAACAGGGTAGATGCCTCGTGCTGGCAAGAAGCTGTGCCATGTATTCATGCTTGAGCAGTTGGCTTCCAGTTCCATAAATCGCAGGGTTTTTTGCCTGTTTATAAAGCTTCGTGAGGACTCTTTTAGCAGCTAGTTAACCTCTATTTTGACCATTTGTGCAAGGCCCTTTCAGTCCTCTAGTTTTGACTGGAGGATGTTGTTCTAAGATACAGAAATTTATACTTGATTTAAAAGAAAAAGGGACAAAAAAAGCAGTCAAGGAAATCAGTCTGGTGTTTGGTTGCAAACTGCAGTCACCATGCAGAAATTGAGACTCTGGGCTGTAGTTCTCATGTACAGAGAGAAACTGTGTGAGATGCAGGGTCCCAGCTGAGCACTTAGGTGATGCTGGTGTCAGAACAGTTTCTGGTGACATGCTATTGCTGATACATGATCGAGTTCAGCTTGTTAACAGGCTCTGTGTTGAAAAGAATCTGACATCAGCCAGTTAATCTTGACAAGGCTGATTCCTTCTCTCCCCTGCATCCCACAAGAGAAATGTTTCATGGCAATGCCCAGAGGGTGGGAACTGCCATGATGTGGCAGGTAGATGCCTTTAGAAAGAAATGGATTGAACATTTCATTTGGTCATATCCATAGATACAACTGTGATGGATTTTGGCTTCTCTTAATAATTCCTATCTCCTAGGAACAAGATCACGGTGTCGGCAGGACAGGAACAGTGAATAGTGTCGGAAGTAATCAGTCCATTCCTAGCATGTCTATCAGTGCCAGTAGCCAAAGCAGTAGTGTTAACAGTCTTCCAGATGCCTCGGATGATAAGAGCGAGCTGGATATGATGGAGGGGGACCACACCGTGATGTCAAATAGCTCTGTCATTCATTTAAAGCCGGTAAGCTCTGGATTTATAGTGGGTAACTTTGAAGGTGTAAAACAGGGAGAGGATTTGGTTGGCACAATGACCAGAAGTTGAGTGTTCCCTATCCAGGTCATTATCTGCGGGTTATAATGTTGTGCCCCCAATATGTTAATGTGCACGGGAAGCTTTGGAAGTTTGCTATAATAATAATTTCTTTCTGTTGATTCACTAACAATCATTTTACGAACTGAATTGTTTCAAAAGCAGTTTGTTTTACTGTGAGGAGCTGCAATGTCAAGTTGTGAATAGGTTTATTTAGTGGATGCTTCCAGAGTACTGCTTCATTGGCCAAAAGGATGTGAGTTCCCTCTTTTTACATCCTAGTTAGGGAATTCTTAAGTACAGAACCCAGATTGGCTGAAATCTGTTCCTGGAGCACCCAGTTTTGCAGCACTTGATTCAGATATGTGGATGCATGGAAAAAGAAACACAGCGCTCTTGCCATGTCAAGGTGTAAAACCACTTCCCCTGCTTCAACTCTGCACAGTGAAGGCTAAACTGGGGAGCTTCTCTCTGATCCATACTGCTCCTTCTATGGAGGGGTTATCACACGTGTTCTCAAAGCAGTAATGTTCCCTCAGCTAATGATAGGTGTGGTTAGAATGTTTTGTTCTTTGCCCAGATATGCACCAAAGACACAGGTATTTCTTTGGGGAGTTAATTACTGTATCATGTCTAACTACTTATCGCTCTGTGATGAATGACAAACCCAAAATAAGAGTGTGGAATACACCATGACAAATCCTAACATTTCTTTTGAGGTATTTCTGTAGTGGGTGTAGTGAAAATCTTCCTCTGCCTTTCAGGGTTACAAACATGCTGGTTTTGTCTTTCAGGCTTGGTATCATCTACTTTATAGCTTTAATGTTTTGTTGAAGCCAACTAACTCACTTTTCAGTTTTACTGAAAGTTTTTCTCTTTTCAGCTTTAACTAATCATTTTCCCCCTTGGTAAGAAAAGTGCACAATGAAACTCTCAAAAGCAAAGATCCTAGATCAGAGCTCTTGATGCAGACTGTTCCTTCAACCAGCTTATTGGTGGGAGAATCTTTCAGGGCTGATGAATGTAAAATGGTTTTTCTTCCTTTTAGATGTCTTTTGAACCAAACCCAAGTAAAAATCTTGATTAACACAGCTTCTCTTTATTCTCTCACATTACTATTTGCTGATAAGGAGGAGGAAAACTACAGAGAGGAATCAGATCCTCGAACAAGGGCATCAGAACCCCAGTCTCCTCCCCAAGTATCTCGCCACAAGTCTCATTATCGCAACCGAGAGCACTTTGCTACTATACGCACAGCATCGCTGGTACGTGAGGGTGGTGGTTTGGATGGAGTTGTAGGGGAAAGGACACATTTGAATGTAGCTCAGTGTCACTAGTAGAGCTGTTAGGATTTCATCAGAATATGAGCTATCCACATTGACAGAGACATTATCACTGAAATAGTTGAATGTAAGCTAATAAAAGCTTAAATATGACACCTGGGCAAATGTAATTTGTGTATATTAGAGATTTTCAAACCCAGGAAACAGTTTGTAATAATAAGCTGGCTATTCTTTTCATATGCATATTGTGTGTATTTATATGTATATATATGCACCCTCTTTGCAGTGGGCTAAAAGACATTATTTAGTATCAGCTTTATAACAATTGTACAGTTTTTCTGTTGGTGCCCAGCAAAGCTTATCTTCCACAGCAGAATTCAGTTCTGAATCTGCTCTGCTGCCATTAGGATGTGTGCTTTTCTTTACAACAAAATCATATTTCTACCCTGTATAGTTTTCTTTTGTGGTTTGAAGACTGCTGAAAAGCAGATTAAGCAGCATTAACTTACTTTGGCCTGATGTGGTTATCTTCCTAGGTGACAAGGCAAATGCAGGAACATGAACAAGACTCGGAACTCCGGGAGCAGATGTCTGGCTACAAACGTATGAGACGGCAACACCAGAAGCAACTGATGGCATTAGAGAATAAACTGAAGGCAGAGATGGATGAACATCGCCTCAGGTTGGACAAAGATCTTGAAACACAGCGTAACAATTTTGCTGCAGAAATGGAAAAGCTCATTAAAAAGCACCAAGCAGCCATGGAGAAAGAGGTAGGAAATCGTGGTTTAGCAGACCAGTCCATATTGTTAATGGCCTTGAACTGTCCACTGATCCTCATTGATGAGAGATGCTATTGTAGACTCTTCCATGTCTGTTTTCAGGAGCCAAGCAAATTGCTAATTAGGAAAAGGCTAATACATCACCTCCTTACACTAGGGGGTTTATGTAACTAGAGGAAAGGTATGTCCTTCATCACAGTGCGTTATACTAAATGGTAGTGTATTGACCCCAGAAAAAAATACTGTGAGGGTTTTCCTTTCTTTTGCCATGCATATGCTGCCAATAACTGACTGCCATCGAGTGTTCTGGAGGCAGATCAGCCTGCAGAGAAATGTGCCAGCTTACACTTAAATGTTCACTGTTGAATTGCTTATGGATATGAGACTTTTTATGTTTTTAAATAATTGATAATGAAGTGGCGCTGCCTACAGCAGTTATTATTGATTCTTTGTTCATCTTGGATCTCTCAGTGGAGGGCTGAGGATATAGTTTATCATAAGGTGTTGACTGTGTTAGGCAGGACTAGCTGAACAGTAGGGCTGAGGAAATGAAGCACTGAAAAGAGGACTCCTGCCGGGTGTGTTGATGGGGGGTTGGAATGAGAAGAGAGTGAGGGCAAGCTCTTGAGGCTCCTGCTTATTCAGAGTCATGGTGAGTATCATGGTGACTGTACCAAGAGTTCTGGGTCTTGGGCTGAAATGGAACATGAGCTGTAATCCATCAGGACGCAGACTGATTTGCTGCTGGATTTGCTATAGGCTAAAGTGATGGCCAATGAAGAAAAGAAGTTTCAACAGCACATTCAGGCCCAACAGAAAAAAGAATTGAACAGTTTCCTGGAGTCCCAGAAGAGAGAATATAAACTCCGTAAAGAGCAGCTGAAAGAGGTAACTCATCTGTAATGAGAAGTGTGAATATAGTGCAGTGTATGATGTGGTGTGAGAGCCAGTCCCGGAGAAAAGTGACCCTATGCACAAGAGATGTTTCCCTGGATTGCTGCAAGTTCTGCATTTCATGAGCAGAGTCCTGTACATGTGTACAGCTCTTTGACCTTAGAGGGTTTATTCGTATATTGACACCTTTACATTCATCTTGTGAAAGTACAACCTTCTTCATTGTTTAATGTTCCTTTTTTAGCCAGAAACATGCAAAGTTGGCAATCCTAAGGAACGAAAAAGGTAGAAAGGTCATGAGCATTTTTCTCATACCCTTTTGCTGCGGATATTGACCATGTACTCCAGCAGTTAATGAAGCTTCTTATCACTTAATGATGTTTCTGTAGCAGCAGCAAGAAAACAAAACAGTAAAGAAAACCTGCAGATATTTTGGGGCTTTTTTTTAAAGGAAAATATCTATAAAACACTATTTAATTTGAATGGAGAAAGCTGTGTAATAGCTTAAAAATCACTGTATTGTGGTGAAAAATCATGACCTTTGTGAGAGGCAGAGAAACTGTAGAATCAAACTTCCTGATTCTTTCTGTGGAGTGGTTGAAACCATAAGCACTATAAATAATCCTTTTGAAAGAGCCATTTAATGCTCAACCATCAACTTGGGTGACGCAACTTAGGAACTTGCTCCAAAGGGGAATATTCCCAAACATAGACATTTCCCAGGAGGAAAAAAAAAGGCTGAAGAGCAGCAAAGCCAAGAAAGATCTAACAAAAACTGTAGTAGTGTGGGGTTTTTATAATAATATAGAGTCTTTCTGAGTGGTCAAGAGATCACAGAGAACCAAGAAGCACTGGTGAAATACAGAGCAGTTCTGGCTCATGTTGAAGTTGAGATGTATCACAACAAGCCTAGTTACTATAGGGGCACCTCTAATATGCCTGTCAAGCAAGCAGAGTCTTCTGCCAAAGCTGCTTCAAGTTCAAATTGTAGTTAATACAAACGTGCCACCTGTGGCCTTAGGTTTGACTTGTGAACATCTTTATATTGTTTATGTAAATTGTGGTGGATCTGCCTTGATGAGTTACTTGTAAAATGTGCATGAGTTCTGATCAAGCAAGACATAAACATAATCTGATGTGCTTCATGGCTGGGGTTTTGTTTGACCAACAGGACAGCACGTTGCTTCTCCTTTCAGTCCTTTGGGAGCCTGTAAAAACATATGTCAGGCTCCAGAAGTCTTTGTTTTCAGTGGCAAACCATCACTTTTACATTTTGAGCTAATGTATATGTCTGGAAGCTGTGGATGTGAACCAGTATTTTGGCCAGCTAAAACGGGAAACAAGTTGTAGTTAAATTTGCTTCCCTCTGAATTGTCCCCTGGTGTTCCCTTAGATCTGTGATAGGATACATTTTGCAAGGCTGGGATGGTACCAGGTGGAATAGCTTTGAAATGTATTTTATTGGGCAGGTCTGTCCAGTTGTTCAGGACTAAGGAACTTAAGGTGACTATTCCACAATTAATTACCTTGCTGTTATCAGGAGCTGAATGAAAACCAGAGCACTCCAAAGAAGGAGAAGCAGGAGTGGCTCTCCAAGCAGAAGGAGAACATCCAGCATTTCCAGGCAGAGGAAGAAGCCAACTTACTGAGGCGTCAGAGGCAGTACTTGGAGCTGGAGTGTCGCCGCTTTAAGAGACGGATGCTTCTTGGCCGCCATAATCTGGAGCAGGACCTGGTTCGGGAGGTAAGAGAATAGGCAGAGATGAGACCTGGAGCCACCTGTGTGAAATGTGGCTCACAGAAACGCCTGCAATCCAACTTGAGTCTCTGTGGAGTCTTAAATGCCACATCTAAAGTGTTTCTGGTAAAATAATGGTTCTGTGTGTTCTGCAACGTTGTCTAATAATCATAGAATGGTTTGGGTTGGAAGGGACCTTCAAGCTCATCCAATTGCAACCCCATGCCACACGCAGGGACAGCTTCCACTGGAGCAGGTTGCTCAAAGCCCCCTTGTGGCATTTAGGGAACCATGTGGGATCAAATGGTTCAGAGTAGTGTCCTATTGTGGGAGAATTGTTGGATCCAAAAAGTCAGCAGGTATAGTCCTTCCTGTGCTTACTGTGAATGCTGTTGAGCATCTACAACAGGAAGAAGGAAAGTGAAATGAGGAAGGAAAAATGACCATTGGCAGTGCTGTCTGCTTCTGATAAGACATGAAAACTCCATGCTCTGTCCTCAAATGCCTTGGCAAGAGAGAAATGTCCTTGTGAACAAAGTGAAATGTCACATTGTGAGCAGAAATCCAAGTAAGTATGAAGAATCTAATAATTCCCTCTGTCCTCCTGGTAGGAGTTAAACAAAAGGCAGACACAGAAGGACCTGGAGCATGCCATGCTGCTGCGTCAGCACGAGTCCATGCAGGAGCTGGAGTTCCGCCATCTCAGTACCATCCAGAAGATGCGCTGTGAGCTGATCCGGCTCCAGCACCAGACCGAGCTCACCAACCAGCTGGAATACAACAAGCGCCGGGAGCGGGAGCTGAGGCGTAAGCACGTCATGGAGGTCCGGCAGCAGCCCAAGAGCCTGAAGGTACTACGTGACGTAGGAGCTCTGGGCCTGAGCTGCTGGTGGTAGTGAAGTGGTACATTGCGGCTCAGGTCTCATTTGCAGTGTGTGCAGGTCCAAGGTACTTTGAAGCTCATTAATTCAAAGAGGTGTCTCATTCTGTAATGAATACCTTCTGTAAAAAGGGACATATCTGTCAAGTTGTGTAACTGCCAGGATGCAACTGCAGCCCTCCAAGTACCACGTGTATGAACCATAGCAATGGTGGCCAGGGTTGCAGTGTATTGTAGGCAAGCCATAGCAGCGCTACTCCTTCACCTCAGTCAAAAAGCTATGGTTCTCAGCAGTGTGCCTTCCTTTTTGAGGTAGTTTAAAATGGATTTCATCTTTGCAGTGCCCTTGTTTCACACCTTCTTCCTCTGACACCAGTTTCCAATCCTCTTCTCCCCCCATCTACAAGAATAAAATCTATTTAAAACCAAACAAGCAGAAAAGCTTTGTGTTGCTGTGTGCATCAAAATGCACTGCACTGTCAGTCCTGGCTAACTCACCTTGTATTGCTTTTAGATTAAGGCTGGTATGTTAGCAAGTGCTGGGGGGGAAAGAGAGACACCAGCTGCAGTGTCCTCAGGAAGGTCCTAGCACTGACCTTTGCTGTGCTCTCATGGGTTTCTCATGCTGCCCTTGTAGCTGCGGTGGCAGACCAGAACTATAGGGCCTCTGTAATTGAGGCTTTTAGTGTTTTCATTGTAAGCCTTCACTTCATCCAAAGGAGTCCAGTGGTTTATTCTGAAGTGTCTGAGAAGGGAGTATAAGGCCTTTCACAAAGCTGCCTGGTACATTTCCTTTGAGGAGGCAGACTTCTTCTCTCCACCCAGTGTTAGCTGTGCCAGTAACAAAATGAGTGTATGGCATACTGAGCATGGGGTTTCTTTGTTGTTCTAGGTCTTTCCTCTTCGTGATATTTCCCATCTGACTTAGTTTTCACCATCTGCAAGTTATCTTCTCACAGAGAAAATAACCAACTTGAAAATAGAACTTCAGAAGGGGAAAAAAACCCACCTCACCACCTGATTTGTCAATATTAGAATAATATTAAGTAGTGAAAACCTGGCTTGTGAGAACAAGGGACCATCTGATGGCTGTTGAGAATCTCCAAGGATATAGTGTATAAATAGCTGATGACTTCACAGGGAAGCTGTGCTGCACTCTTGAGCTGAATAAAACTGAAGCAGCTGTATTAGGCTGATCCTTCTGAGATTAGCATGAATGAGTTCTGCCTCCCCAAGGTGATGCAGTGCAAACACGAGTGGGCAGCGTGTCTGTTCTCGCTCCCTGGCTGGCAGTTGGGACAGCAGGATCTGCAGTCCCTGTGAGCTACAGAGGCTTGGCTCTCACCTCTGCACACTCTTCAACCCCTTCCCTTTTCCAGTGAGGACAGGGCTGAGTGTTTTTAGGAAGCATGGAAAGCTTGCGCTTCGCTTTGCATGGCTGTTCTGCGATTAGCAAAGGATTTCAGGCTTGAGCTGTCAATCCAGCACCTTTGCATGCACACAGTGCTAATAATGCAGCCTGCTGGACAAGCGTTCAGTTTGGAACACAATCCCCTCTTTATTGAGGCTGTTCCCTGGTATTATTAACTCCTTCTCTTGCTTCTGACTAATGCAGGCAAGTATTCTTCATTGAATAGATAATTTGACTATTTGTTCAGTTTCTCTCTCCAGCAACGTTTTTCCCTCAAGGGCACATGTTTCAGGCTCTCCCTTTGTTATTTAGTGAGGTCCTTTGTCCTGAAAGCTGGGCTTTAACGGTCAGTGTCTGTTTCCACTCTCACAGCACCAGAAGGACCAATAACTCGAATTCACCCTTCAGTGCAAACTACTCTGTTATTATTTGGAGTGTGTTAATTGTGATGCAAATACCCTCTTGCTGGTGTTTCACAATTCTGGGTCAAAATGATCTTGTCAGAAGTCTGACTGGAAGTCTTACCCCTCCCTTCTGTTTCCTGTTGTTAAAGCCTTTGGGTTGGAGGCCTGTAAATAGAGTCTGGTGTCCAAGCAAGACTCCACAGAAAGTGAGGACAAAATAGATTGCAAGTGTTTTGCTGTGACCAGGTCCCTGACAGGAATGTGTAACCTGCTGATGCTTCCCTTAAGGGCAGGGAGGAAACAACCTTTAAGGTTTCCTGGAGGGAAATAGCTTTCTGTGAATTTAGAAAGGGTGAAAGTGATGTATTCTTCTCCGTGATACATGTTTTGGTTTGAATGAAACCTATCTTTGTCCTGTTTTCTGCCTCAGGTTAGCAAAGTGGAGTTTATGCAGCAAAGCATGCTGATGTCTAAATTGGGCTGGATATATTGTCTGATCCCACTGCATCTTTCTAGGTGGCTACAAGTGCTGTGCTTATCACCTACCCTGCTGAGCCTTGAGTTAGTGCCAGGAGCAGGCAGTGAAGGAGCTGACAGGAGGACATGCACGTGTATCTGCCTTGCTGGTTCAGAGCCCAGAGCAATTCCAACTTACTCAAGGAACAGGAAAATGGCCCTATGCTCTGTTAGTGAGATTTGACCATGGTGGCTGACAGTGAGGATGGCCCAGAGTGGTTTTGTTGTTGATGTTGGGTTTTACTTGTTTCTTCTTACCGTAGTAAGACCGGCACAATGCTAATGTTGCTTGTGGTGTGTGTTTTCAAACATCTAATCTTTCCCAGCCATTTTTTAGTACATTTATAAAAAAACAAGTTCTTAATACTAAGGCTTAGAGTACATCTGATCTTCCATCAAACCCTCAATGGAAAAAGTGTTGCTCTTTTTCCCTGTCCCTTCCCATGCACCAGATATGCTTCTTTTCATAACATTAAGTGCTGTCTGTCTGTATGTGTCATACAAGCACAGTCATGTGTAAGTATGGCTTTTGGTGCTGATAAATTGGTCCTGTCCCTCAAGAACTTTTTCTTGAAAAGCAACACCCAGGACTGGATCCAGTCCAGTGACAAATGTGAGGCTCTTTGTGCACAGACAGCTGTATTTAGGCTGGAGCTTTGTTTTAAAAGTGTCTGTATTGTAATTGTTCCGCACACTAGCAGTGTCAAAGCAGCTGCAGCAATAGTCGTTGCCTCTTGTGTATTTTGCTTCCCTCCTTGCACTGTAGATGTTAATATACATTTGTGGATTCTTGAACTCATATCCTTAATGTAATCGTAAATATCCATTTGAATGGATATTTCTCTCATTTGAAACACGCTGGTTTTTTTTTCTTTGTTTGTGTCCCCTCCATCTTTCCAGTCAAAAGAACTACAGATAAAGAAGCAGTTTCAGGATACATGCAAGATCCAAACCAGGCAGTACAAAGCACTGAGAAACCATCTGCTGGAGACCACGCCAAAGAGTGAACATAAAGCTGTCCTCAAACGGCTCAAGGAGGAGCAGACCCGGAAGCTGGCTATCCTGGCTGAGCAGTATGATCACAGCATTAATGAAATGCTCTCTACACAAGCTGTGAGTCGCCTCTGAGGGACCCAGGGTTCCTCAGCCAAATAGGGATGTTTGCATTTGAACCGATCTGTATCCTGACAGCAGGCTGTCTGCTTCCTTGCTACACGTGCCATACCCTGCACAGTCATTCCTCTGTGTTTAAAAAAGCAGCATTCAAACGCAGAGGAAAGAGGTATTACCCCCTTCAGGCAGGTTGGAGTTGAAGCGGCTGTTGCAGAGATGCAAAGTGATGCATCTGTGTGGCCAGAGGACTGCTTTTGCATGATGTTTGACAACATAAACTTCCCTGCTAGACCATTGTTTAAATAACATGCAGCTTGCTGTCTCAAGTCATTTAGGTTTTGATTTGTCAATGATACCAACCAAAGCATGTGCCACTTGTGGAAGATGCTCATTGGGTCATGGGGGAGTCCAGAGTTTTGAAACAGTGCTAACAGTGTTGTGAAAGTTCTGTGATTCCTTCTTTAAGAGATGTCTTCTTTAAGAAATGACCCCATGAGCAATGCTTTCTGTCCTTGCTGCAACTGAATGTGCAGTGTTCTTTGCACTTCTTGCATATTGCATCCTGCTCACATCGCACTGTACAACTTTGACTCTGTGAGGCAGGGTAGCTGGCTTAATTTATGTATGGAAGGTTAAAAGTTCAGTATCATACTGCTTTTAGGTTTATGTCATCACATTCTTTTGCCTAAAGTCCTGTATTGGCAGGGGTATGTACTTAAGTCTCCTGTGTACAGGTAATTGGTTAATCCAGTTGAACAGAGCAAGAGATCTTCTCTTTGCCCCTAGCGAAAGGAGAACTGTAGGTATTGGCACCTCCAGCAGTCTGGTCTCTGCAGTATGGATCATGGTTCCTGAGGTGCTGCTGCTCATCAGCATCACTTGCCTCAGCACTGTGGGCTCACTGTCACCAGTCTTTGTCACTATAGGTCCTCTGTTCAGTGAAACGAAGTACAATAGAGACCAGTTGTATTGCTAAGAAAACAAAGTCCCATCCCATTCTCTCCCCCTCCCCACAGTCCTACCCCAGAGTGGTTACCCCATAGTGAAACGTCTCTATTGTCTGTCTTTCCCAGCTGCGTTTGGATGAAGCACAGGAAGCAGAGTGCCAGGTTTTGAAGATGCAGCTGCAGCAAGAATTGGAGCTGCTGAATGCGTATCAGAGTAAAATCAAGATGCAGGCAGAGGCCCAGCATGATCGGGAGCTGCGTGATCTTGAGCAGAGGGTATCCCTCCGCCGGGCCCTCCTTGAGCAGAAGGTAAAATGGGCATGTGAGCATCATTAGCACGCTCCATGCTTCAGATCTTAAATTGTACTTAATACAGAGAGAAAATGCTTTTACCTTGCTGTATATAGTAACACAAATCATTTGGGTATTTTCCTCTCCTGGATGATAGCTCAGTGACACATAGGTTAACTTTCTGCCAGCTCAGCCGCCCTGTGTGAACAGCTTCTGGCTGGGATAGAGCTGCTTGGAGCGTGCCAGAGGGAGTCGTGCCTCTCCGGGCAGGAGGGAAAGAGAACTGTTCTTTCTGTCTCTGAGCTGCAGATTACCTTCCCCAGCTCATTAGAGGACAGACAGTAACAACCCAGTGCTAGCAGGGGGGTTTTGGAGTTTGCATAGTATCAGTAGTAGGTATCTTCAGGAAGGGGGAGAGGAAGATAAAATGTGTTTGAGACCCTGTGTTCTGTGGTAACATTATCTTATGGCAGAACTGCTCTGTTTGGCAGTCTGTGGCGACCAGGCTGCAGTTTCCCTATGAAATTGTGCTTGTTATGTTTGTTATTTGTCAAACTGAAGTAGCCAGACCCACGGGCATGGGTGACCTCCTGCTCCCTAGATTTCAGCTTGTAATTGGCTCTGTGTATTTAGGTGCTCCTCGTTGAAGTATGTTTTAATATGCTGTGCCATAGAAATGTTGAGTGTATAGAAATGTTGAGTGGCCTGCACAGACCAGGGGAAGGGTAATTCATCAGTCAGGGAAAGGAAATACACAATCAGCTTTCCTCCTGCAAATTTTCCCCCCTTTGATTTGCACTGTGGTGCCAGCCATCGCCATTCACACAGCAATTCCCAACTTTGCTGATGGGTGATTATTGAATTAGGGCAATTACTCTGTGGCCTCGAGGTTCTTTACACTTCTCCCAGAGGCTAACAGATGGATGCTGGGTTGTTAGAGGGCCCTTGTCTGTGTGAAACTGCTCCACCTCACGGTCAGCTGAGGAAGCATCTCCAAGAAGACAGTTCAGCCCTATTGTCCTTTGGTCTCCTGCAAAGAGAGTGGATCTCTGGAAGTAATTGGGTTTGTGAAAACAGAGTTCCTGTGTGGTGCCCACGTGTGTGACAGCTCTTTGGACCCTATCACTAGTTATTTTGCTCCATCCGGAAGAGGACAGCTCCATTACAGTCCTGCATTTGAGGGTGTATTTCTGCTGGGCATGCATTGCCCTCTGGTGGCATGATCAGCCCAGAGCTCTGGGATGAAGGGTCCCACAGAGAGCCTGCTGCTGTCCCTTGTCTATGGGAGCAGCATATCTTGTACTGCATATAGTGTTATGTTAGAAGTTGAAGTGAGGCCAGTGACCTAAGGAAATACACATTAACCAGTAATAACGTTGTGTAAGTCTTTTAGTGGACCAGGGTTGAAGTCTTGGCACATAGAAAGCCCCTGTGAAGCATTTGGTATCAGCAGTGCTGATAGGAAGCTTGTGCTACTTCATAGATAAAAATTAGAGGTAGCATAATATTTTGTGTGTGTTTGTGTCCCTGTGTTGCTCTGGGATAGCAAAATATTGGATGGTGCTTCAACTCCCATAGGTTTATTTAGCGATACGTCCAGGCACATTGTAAGTCGCAAAGTCATGGACCAGCAGTGAGACTGTTTCCTGGTGGGGTCACAGTCGCTCAGCAGCAGCTCAAGGGAAAATGTGGGTGCAAATGTGGATACATCATTCTTTAGTAAGGGTATTTTTCAGAAGGAGATATGTTGTTGTGTGTTTCTAAGAGTTGAGAGTTGTGAGTGTTCTGGTGTGGATCGCTCCATGCTGTCACCTGGTATTTGCTTGCATGTGCTAACTGAAACTGGCAGGCAGAGAAAGGGCAGGTATGTGCACAAGATGAATGTCTGAGTTTATATGCACAAATATATACATAGCCTGTGGCAAAGTCAGTCCCTGCTGTTCAATAATAAACCAGATTCCAGACATTAGTGTGTGCCTGGGACTCTGCTTCCTTCTTAGCACATTTTTGATGGTGCCCATCACCACAGTAACTCACCAGAGCATACAAGTCTGACTGAGCCTAAGGAAGGAGCAGCCAGCCTCATCAATGCACAGCCTACAGTGACTGAGCCACTGTACAAGCTATACTCCAATGCTGTGTTGTTTGTGTTGTACCAGTAATGAGCATGTCCCAGGAGCGTCTTTAAAAGACCTCAGATGTACTCATTTCCTTCCCACGTGCCTCAGACACCTCATCTCCAGAGTCCTGCATCCTGAGGTTGTTTCTGAGGGATATCATTTTAATGCAATGTACTAGGCATGCCTTTCTGTGGAGTTCAGTTGCATGAAGTCCTGCATGTTATGGTGTCATAAAGACTGAAAACTGGGAAGCTGTGCTTGAAGACACTGAAAAAGGAGGATTCTGCTGAGGCAGCAGGACTGGAAAAAACCCAAGTGGAGCATTTTAAAGAGCTGACATTAGAGAAGGCACCTTCTTCCTCTTCTGCCTTTTCCAAGCTAGCTGGTCACAGTGTGGCTTTCAGCAGGAGTGAGCAGGGCTGCTCTGTGGAGTCAGTGTCACGCATCCAGCACTAAACCCAGGCAAGTGGATAAGGCAGTTTCTGAAAGCCCCAAATGGTTCAGGAGATGACTCACGCTGGAGCAGATTGTTTCTGAAATTCCAGATGAAATCACTTTACATATTCCCTGACTAAGGCAAGAGAGTGCAATGCTCTGCCCGGTACCTTCAGCACAAGATAACACCTCTTGGCTGCGTTGCTGCTGACAGCAGGGGAGATGCCAGTGAGCTATGCTCAGACTCTTGGCTGCTGCTTTGTACCCATTTGGTCTTTTTCACCAAGGCCAAAAGTAGCTTTTTCGTGCTGGCAAGAAGATAATGGAGTGATTCTTTGGTTCTCTACCTGACTGCAAAGATTTCAATAAGAAAGGCTTTCATCCCTGTCTGATGGGTGTCAGGAGGCTGTAGCTCCATGATCTCTTTACTTAGAGTTGATCCCAGTGCCCTTACCAAAGTACTGTTGGAAAATTATTTGTAACAGTGCTATGGAGAAGAAATAGAAGTTGCCAGCTTGCATATCATCTAGCTAATAATCTGCCACACAATTCATACTTCTCTGCTTGCTTTCTTCAGCCACACACCCTGGAGAAAGTATCAGGGTAATGAAACATGAGAAACCAATTTAGGAAAGGGTTACATAGGAAGTGATAAATATGAGCTAAGGAAATCTGGCCAGTGAACACTGGAGAGGAAACTGAATGTGGGTTCATACATTGAATCCTGAAGAAAATAGCAGTCACTGTCATCAGATTCAGCTACAAACAGTGAAGGTCACATTAAGCTGTGTTGGCAGGTATTTGACTGCATAGGCTCTGTGCTTGGCTGTGTCTGAAGGCTCTTTCCCAGTAGGCTTTTATGGAAGCTCTAGATTGCTGCATCTTTAAAGGTTAATCTATGTCAGGCTGTTATTATCAGTGCAAACTTTGGGTTTGCACCCCTGAAGCTTCTGTATTCACCAGGGAACAGGGGCCAAGACCCTCTCACTGGTACTCCCTATGCTTTGACTTGTGCAGGTCTATAAGACTTACCCTTTTGCCTTCAGAACAGATTGTGTGTCAGTGGATATCTGATCTAGATCCAGTCTCATGTATAAACATGGGGAGAGAAGGTTCCTCACTAGCCCTTATGGGACTCGAGGCCATGCCTGTAAAGGGGTCCTGCCGCTACAGACTCTCTCTTCTTTTTCCTTCCTAGATTGAGGAGGAGATGCTGGCCTTGCAGAACGAGCGTACCGAGCGGATACGAAGCCTGCTGGAACGTCAAGCTCGCGAGATCGAAGCCTTTGACTCAGAGAGCATGAGGCTAGGTTTTAGTAACATGGTTCTTTCTAATCTCTCCCCCGAGGCGTTCAGCCACAGCTACCCGGGAGCTTCTGGCTGGTCCCACAATCCTACTGGGGGTGCAGGACCTCACTGGGGTCATCCCATGGGTGGCCCACCACAAGCTTGGGGCCATCCAATGCAAGGTGGACCCCAGCCATGGGGTCACCCCTCGGGGCCCATGCAGGGGGTACCTCGAAGTAGTGCTATAGGGGTCCGCAACAGCCCCCAGGCTCTGAGGCGGACAGCTTCTGGGGGACGGACGGAACAGGGCATGAGCAGGAGCACAAGTGTTACTTCACAAATATCCAATGGTTCACACATGTCTTATACATAACTTAAACAATAACTGAGGGTGGCAATTCCACTGGAGCTGTCTGCCAACAGAAACTGCCTACAGACACCAGCCCAGCAGCCTCCTCAGTGCGGTGCTGACGTGTGGAAGCTGGGTGCACATGGAATATTGTATTCATTTTGTAAAGCATTACGTTTTGTGTTTACTAACTGGGATGTCATAGTATTTGGCTGCAAGGTTTTGGGGGGGTGGATTTTTGTTTTTTGTTGTTGTTTTGTTACTTTTTGGAGGGGTCTTGGGAGGGCGTCTGAGAAATAAATGCAATTAGTCAGAAGAGTTGGCTGGTGGTTGTCACACTGACAGGAAGGACAGAAGGGCCTCGGACTGCCCTTGTCATGCCATCCATAGGAAGTCTGAGGGAGAATGGAGACCTCCTCCCATGTCCCTAAATTTCGAACTGCCACCCTGCAAAAACCAGGCGAGCTGCCTTTAAACCAACATCCAGGGGAGGAACAGCTGGATCTTCTGTTCCCTTTTCATTTGTCACTAAATTGGGTAAATTGCTAGGGTATTGCCTCTGCCAAGAGGCATTTCCAAATTGGTAGGTGAGGAAGAAGGGTGAGAAGAGAGGCCAAGAGACACCAGGGCTCAGCAGGGCCCTTCTACCCAAGTGCCCGCTCCGTGTCGTGTAGGATGTGTTGTTCTCTCAGAAGGCCCTGGTCAGCTTCCCCAGAGCTATGTAGGTAAATTGGCCTGGAGGGAAGAGGCTTAGAAGTGTTTGAAATGGAATCCCTGCTTTGGCACTCCCTGACTGTGCTGCTGGTAGCTCAGATGAGGTTGGGCAGAGGAGCATAAGTAATGCACTTGTACAGCTAATACTGTGACATCTCATTTTAGCTAAGCATCAGAGTAATTCTTGGAGCCCAGCGTAGTCCTTTTTGCTCCATTCAGAAATGTTTAGACTTTCAGCCAATCAATCTCAAATGCCAGAGGTATTTTGAAGGATGCCATAGTCACAAAATGCCATCGATCGGGTTTTTCATTATTATACTACATCCACCAATTTATTACCTTTTTGGCTTGTTGCAGTTTCCTGTTTACATGTAGAGTGTAGCCAACTGTTTAAATGTTTAGTTGCCACGGTGTACCAGGAGGAGCTGAGCCAATGACTCTTTCCCAGCTGATGACTAACCCACATCACCACTGTAGATCTTGCTGCATGTGAGGCTCCTTTTTATTATTTCCATTGCTGCAATACTTCACAACTCTTACAGTCCCTTGAGATGCTGTGATATTTTGGCAGCATACCATGCGAGAAGGCACTACTTCCAGAGGCTCGTCAGAGCTGCTGTACTACTGAAAGGAAGCAAAGGAGGTTGTGAGATCCATACGGCGATAAAGGGGTCAGGGAGTCTTGTTAACCAAGTGACTTGGTGGCATCGTGTCATCCCTTAGTGCTTGGGAGCTGGAGATGCCCCTGTGCTCTCGTTGCCAGTGCAAGCTCTGGTCAGCCAGCACTGTGGGGTGAGGGGAAAGAGCAGGTAGATGAAGTTTGGCTTGAAGCAAAGGTTTCCGTCTTGGGGGGCTGACCAGCCAGGGCTCTTTGTAAATGTTTTTCCTTGCACACTAATCATCTTGAAGAAAACACTAGCTGCTAACTCTAGGATTTGCCTTTAATATGTTTATAGGGCTCAAAAGCGAGGTTTTCCGAATGTGTTTGTCCATGTGACATATTTATATAGTAACTACTCTAGTGTCTCGCTGCTGTTCAGTACTCGACAGGGCGACGTTCTTTCGTTAGCTAAATTAACATCCACTCCCAATCCTTAACTCTCTGCCAGTGTCCAGTGAATCCAACTGGGATTTCTAGCATCTTGACGTAGCATATCACTTGAATCAAAGATGGAAACTCCACCAAAACATGTTTGAGCAGCCCCTTAGTAAGGAGCTTTGTAGTACTAACAGTTGTTGGAAGCCTGGGATGAGGCGGTAGTCCCATGGAGGTGACTGTGGTTGCTCTCCTGGGGCAAGTGGTGACTGTGAATTGTCCTGTCCCTCTGCTATGTTTTTATGTGGAATTGGATGTTTTGGGGTCATTCTTTTGCATTGCAGTGTTGTTGAAATGCAGCAAAACTGATTTAGGAAAGGTATCTGTGTTTTCCTGGGGTTCGAAAGACAGGCAAACATGAAATGAAAGGCCAGAATTGCATTGGGGCTTAACCATGGGAGTGTAGAGGGTGTGCCCAGAGCATGGTGCTAACACAGTGTTTGGAAGTTCAGCTCCTCTGTCACAAACAGCAGCAGCAGCGGCAGTGGGGACAGGCTATACCTGCAAGTTCAGTGGGTTCATTCTTTTGCTTCTGTTATGGTTTGAATTTGGTCAAAGTCTCTGGCTTAAATTGAGCTACTTCAACAGAATTCTCTCAACCCATCTCTTTGTGTAATGTTGAGCATGACTGAATGCTGAATCCAAATGATGGCTATCCCATATTGGCTTTTTTTGTATTCAAAAAGAATTGTGTAGTAACCATTTTTACATGTATATCATGTGCAGACCTGGACTATTCCAACAAGTTAATACTTTAATTAAAATAGTTTGCAAAAACTGATTCAGATCAACTGGTCTAAATGTGTATGTCCCTGTGTGTACGTGGCGGAAGGAAAGCTGTCCCAAAGCAGCCTGATCTCAAGGGGGAGCACCCCATTATGCAGCTGTAGCCAGATGGGTCAGGGTCAGGCTGTGCCTTGGAGGTGTGAGGAGGCCGTTGGTGTTGAGCATTTGAATGTATCTTGGGTATGTCTCAGATACACGAACAACACCACACCAGAGAGATGCAGACACTCTCTCTGAATCAGTTTGCAAACTCTTGTTTTTTAAAGGTCAGCCCAAGTGCTCGTTGCAGTCATGCCCTAACTTTGGTTTTAAAATACTGTAATTTGTGGGAACTACTCCGGCACCTCAGCAGAGATGTTCTCTGACATCTTTTATGTTCTTATTTTAACACTGGGGAAACTCTTCTGTGTGGACTACTTTGCAAACTTCATGGCAGTGTTTTCACTTGACCCTTTGACCAGCTTGACTCCTGAATCTCTTATTCTGTGGTAGTTTTTCTCTCCCCTTTGCAAAGACCTGAAGTTCTGATGCAGTTTAGCCCAGAGATGAAAACAGCAGAGGAGCCAGCATTTTAACCTCTTTCTGATTCAAATTTCTTTTGATTTTAATTAAAATGAGTGAAAGGGATGACATTTTTCTTGCCTTCCATGGTCCCAGGGAGCCAGCAGCCACCTCTCCCTTCCATGTTATGTGCTTTCTTCCTCAGATGCAGAGCTGAAATGGAGGCCACAGCTCTATTTCACCTGCATTCACTCCAAGCCCAAGAGCTTCAAAGGGGTTGAAGAACTAAATGTGGTATGATACCAAGCTTTCCACAGAAAATTATTCCCTGCAGCCATTCCTTGCCTGGCTTGTGTCCAGGCTGGCATCGCTCTATATCCCAGCCATCCCTCCCACTCCAGAACATGCATTGCACACTAGCTGAAACCTGCACGGGGCACATCCCGCTCCATCCTGGGATGATGTTGTTCAGTGACACCCCCAGCTTAATGTGCCATTTCTTGAGAGGCAATAAATTGTGTTGTACCACTGTCTCCCATTCCTCCGTTGAATACGCACATCTCTCTGGATATATATATATATGGTATCTCGTGTATATATTTACTCTGTACGTACGTGTGTGTGGGTGTACGTGCACACACACCTCATGCTGTGCATTTCTGGCAGGGCACTTCAGTTCTGCCGTTCTATACACTCCTGGTGATGAGCAAAGGCAACCCCTGCAGCAGGGCTTTCGAGGGTGAGGGCATGAACATCTGCTTCAGTACTGCCCTGTTCATTGTGGTTTGCTGTTTCTGGAGCATGGGAGGGTGAGATAGCTGCTGTGAAGGACAGAAGGGAGCTCCTAGAGGGTACCAGAAAGTCAGAAGACAGCAGAGAGGGAAACACAATGGTTTAGCAATAGGAAAGCAGTGGAGGTGATGTAAGGATCTGCTGGGGAGGGGGCTGGGGCAGTGCTGGCCTCCCAGTCGCCCCCTGAATCTTGCTATGAAGGATCAGAAGTCTTGGCACTTTGTTTTGGCGTTCCTGAGTTGAAGCCACAGCTAACTCCAAACCCTGTCTACTTCTCTGTGTGTCTGATAGCTGGAGCAGGTTCTGGGGAGGTTCAAAAGAGAAGCTCAATTGGAAGACTTAAAATATGTGTGTGTACAACATAGACACGTATGTGCACACACAGGCACTTTAGGTCCATTCCTCATTCAGTTTAGGCACGTGTCTTTAGTTACGTGGTGGCAGAGGACAGTCTTGCTCTCCTCCTGGGTGCTCGCTTTGCATCTCTAGTAAATCTTGCCTTGCCCTCTCTCGTAGTAGAGGGGTGAGTGCCATGCTGGACACCACGAGCTCCTCAAGCTGTGAAGATCCTTCTCACCTTCTCCTTTGTCCTCTATAGACCCCATCTTAGTGCGATGTCTGGTATTTTGGGGATAGATGGTTCTTGCGTGTGTCAAGTCACAACTACTCATCCAACTGCAATATTGACCTGCAGGGGAAGCCCAGCCAGCTCAGCAGTGTGCCAACACGGGCTCTCTTTGTGCTACCAGAGACTTTGGAGGCAGTTTGCCCCCACATCCCTTTCGGAAGGTCTCGCATGAGTTCTTTAGGCAAGGCTCTGGTTTGGTTGGGACATCCTTACCCTTTCACAAGGAGTTGTGTCGTCTTTAGGTGTGGGCAGCGAGCCCAGAGCCACGTGCTAAGGCTGGAGGAGTGGGGCAAGCCCAGGCAGGGCTGCTGGTTGATGCCCCTCTGCTGTGCTGGTTTCAGTTTGCACTTCTTTGAGTCGACTTGAGTCGGAGTCTGTTGAGAAATACGTGTGAGGCTCTTCGGAGGGTTGTAGGTAGCTGTTCATAGCCAAAAAAGCCCCCGCCAAAGCCCAGGCTGATGGATCTGGTGGTTGTAGTAAACATCACCCCACCAGGGAGCGATGGCAGCAGATAACCCTGGCTCCTGTTGCACAATGAGGTTCAGCCAACTGGGGCCGTGACGCTTCTGGCTGCATCCCTGCCCCTTCTGGGGAAGGAGAGGCCTTTGTCAGCTAGAGAGGGACTTGGTAAATCAGATTTGCTGGCAAACAAGCACCTTAACCACTGAGCTGTGGGTCTTGATACTTGCACTTCACCTGAAGGCTCCTTTTGGAGGGGGAGGAAGGCAGTTTGGTACGTGACAGTTGGCTTTGCACCCATTCAAACATCCTAAAGCCATGTCCTAAGGAAAAACCAAACCCCACCATCAGCTCCCTCTCTCCTTTGCTTTCTCTGAGTGCACACACTGAGTCCAGGAACCAGGAGGGCCGAGCGCTGTCCCCACAGATGTGAACGAACCTGGGGGGACCTTCGCCCCTCCGGTCCCCTGCCCCGCTCCCCACCCTTGAGTACGGGTACCTCAGAACATGCACAGATTGACTTTTCACTGACAATGAGCTCGAGTTGTTGTGAGTGAAAAGAGTTGTAATTACCTGTAAATATGTAGTTAACAAATTGACCTAGTTTCTGTATTTTTTAAGTTTTTGTACTAAAATTTATAGATACAGTTATGTGCCAGCTAGCAACAAGCTACTGTAATTGCCAGTCGTAGTTCAGCATGCATCTAATCCCGAGACTTGTCCAAGTGATGCCGTAAGGAATTGTGCTTAAATATTGCGAGCTGGGGCAGTGAGGGGGACAGGGAGGCCAGTGGCCACTCGCCTGGGCTTCCAGCTTCCAGCCAGGTTTTCCATGTGGAATGTTCCCCCCATTGCACCGTGTGCTGTATGGGGCATACTGCTGTATGGGGCAGTGCGAGGGATGGAGCGGTGGCTTCGAGCTTTCTCTGGAGCTGAACTCAACTGAGTTCAGGTTCTTTGCTCTAGTTTAATACCGGCTTAGGACTCTTTTCTTTTTCAACCCTCTCTAGTAAACGATCTGTTGTCCCTTTCTGACTGCTTTTTGTCTTTAAACCCGAGATCATCGAAACCTACTGGAGGGGAAAGAGAGAAAAGGAACAAAAAAAGGAAAGAAAAGACTTTCATTTCAGGTCGTTGCCTGCTTTCAGTGCCAGGATCACGCATTTCTATGGCAACTCTGAGCTCAGCAGAGTTTAGGAATCAGCGCAGGGTTGTGAAGGAGCTGAAGTGCTGCTGCTTCTGCGGCAGGGCGAGCCTGTGGGTGCCATGCGGAGGGTCTCAGTGCTCCATAAGCCCTGCTGCTAAGCGAGGGGTGGGCTCCTCGTGCTTCCTAGGAATGGAGTAAGGACCTGTGCTCCTTGCCTTGTGGCAGAGGCACGTCTGCAAGTCGAGATGAGCTTTGCTGAGCAGCCCGGGAAGCTGCGGGCAGAGGAGTGTGAGGTCCGGTCATCCTGGAGGTCGTAGGGGAGATGGGAGCTTGTAAGGATTCATGGATCACGTACGGGTTTGGCTTCTGGCAAGCGAACCACCCTCTTCCTTTCTTCAGCTTTGCTTCCCTCCTGACCCCCCTGCAGCTCTTCCCCCCCCACCGCTTGCTTGGAACAGGAACATTTCTTACCTGCCTAGAAACAGCTAAAGGATATTTGGGGAGGGGTGGGGAGGGAGGGCCAGCCCTGATGTAAATAATTAACGTTGCAAAGTGAAGTGTGTATAACATAAAGGCTACAGCCCTTTGGTGACTTGTATAAATGCTTGAGAAGGTTGTGGGGAGGAGATGGAGGAACAGAGACCTGCCCGGGGCAAGGCAGCCATCGCTGCCCCACCAGCCCCGACACCAGTGGGTCGGGAAGGGGGGACCTCGTGTCCCTCAGTGTGGGATCCCCCGTGGGTTAGAGGATGGGATGTGTGTGATACGGATAGGAGAAGCTGTGTGAGGTGTGTATAGTGTATATTTTTTACAAATAGCTTGCTTGTATTGTGAAGAATTTTAAAGACAAACTTGAGAATTCTAGCCTAACTATTAACACAAGTTTAACATCAGTTACCCCACTGGGTTCAGAGCCTCTTGAATGTATATTCCTTTTTGTAACCTAAATGACCTATTCTTCTACCAGTCAGCCAGACATCCTATTTATATTTTTAATTTTATATATTACTTTTCCATTTGTTCTCATTCTTTCCAGCATGTTTCTGGGTTTGGTTTTTGTTTGGTTGGGATGGGGGGGGGAGGGGGTGTTTCTTTTTTTTGCACAAGCATTGTGTGAAGTCAAGGAAATATTAACTCAAACTTGGTATTTTCCAACCTGTTCCCCCTTCCCCTTCCTCTCCTCCACCCCTGGGGTGTTGTGTTTTCCCCTTCTCCCACCACCCGGTTGGGGTTTTTGGGCTGGGATGCAGCGGGTGGGAGGAAGGGGATGGCTCTTTTTCCATTCACCAATGCCAGGTCTTTCTGCCGGTCAGCTCAGAAGCTCTTCACGTGCTGATTGCTTACAGAAAAACAGAACTGAGTAAAACTAAACTAGAACCTTATCAGTGCGGGAGGAGGGGAAGGGCACACCTGTAGCCACCACTGCTTCGGCTGCGAAACAAGCGCCAACCTTTCCTGGTGAGCAGGTAACCATGAGACAGCTCCAACCTGTCCATGTGCACAACCTGAGAGCTGCCTCGGGCAGCAAAGGCTCTTGCTGCTTTTCCTCTCCTCCTCCTCCTCTTCCTCTCCCCCTCCATCCGGAGGTCCCAGCTCACCACCAAGAGCTCGCCCAGCGCCGTGGCATCCCCCAGCTCTAGCAAACCCCGGGTGCCACGTGGGTTTTATCGGTGCCAGAGAGCATTAGTGAATAACCAACCACACACACATATCTGCTGTTTTACTATGAACACTGGTCTGAGGTTTCCAGGCCCAGCGCTGCGGTGATGGGCCCACGAAGGATTGAACATGGGGAATTAAAAACTCCTTTCCTGCTTCCGTGTCTGGTAGCACCAGCTGGTATGAGTGAACCTACAGGTGTGCGTTTTCCTTCTGGTAGAAAATGCCACGAGCACTAACTGGTAAGGCTTAATGTACAGTATATTGTCAGTATTCTGGTATTCTTCTGGTTCAACATACATTATAGCTCCTATATAACCTGTATTAATTGTATAGATTGTGCATTTAAAAAAAAAGACAAAAAAAGCTGTTACTGAGTTGTCAGAAAAAAAAAAGAAGAAAAAAAAATAAGAGAAAGGAAAACCCCAATAAGGTCATATGTAATATTTTGTTTGTAAGTATCCTTTGTATCATAGCAAAGGAAATGTTAAAAACAACAAAAAAAATCAACTGTAATAAAGTAATTTTAGTACACGGAGTGTCTGCCTGCCTTCCTCGGGCTCCCCTGCCCCGCAGCGGGTTACCGGGTGTAGGACCGTTGCCATGTAAAGAGGGGGGGCTCCGCAATGGGACCCCCCACCCTGTGTGGCCGCGGCAGCCCCTTCCTACGCTCCTCTGCCCGCAGGAACTCTGCCATGGCCCTGAAGTACTCGAGCACAGCCTCGTGGCCCCAGCAGCGCCCCGAGCCCCGCTGGGGGAAGCCGCAGTGTCCCCCATGGGGGGTCAGCAGCAGGAAGAAGAAGGGGCTGGTGCGGAAGAGCTCCATGGGCAGGCTGCGGGCCGCGGGGCCGCGCACGGGGTCATCGGCGCTGCACAGGCACAGCACGGGCACGGCCGCCTCGTCCGCGTCGCGCAGGGGCTCGTTGCGCTCCCAGTATGTCTCCCAGCTGGTGGGACGGGTGCCACAGAACAGGGTCTCCTCCAGGTCCCGCAGCGAGCGGCTGCGCAGCAGCTGCTCCATGTCCACCGCCCCGGCCAGGGACCTGGCGTACCTGCAGGGATGGGTTGGGTGCATCCACCGTGAGTGGGTTGTGGCCATTGCTCACAGGGAGTGGGGGGACCTGCAGCCCCTTCCTGCTGGAGCTGGTTTCAGGGTCCCCAGCCCAACGCTGGGGCGGGGTCCCCGCAGTGCATCCTGTGCCAGAGCCGGTACCATGGCAACGGGAGGCAGCCAGCGCTCTGTTGCCATGACAGCAGTGGTTGCAATGAGTATTGGAAAATAGGGGGGAAATAGGGGGGGAACACGGTGCTGACAACCCCCCCCCCAACAAGGCCAACAGCCTCCCACCCCTCCTCAGTACCCCCCACACCCCTGTAGTAAGTCAGGGGCCTGTCACACCACCCAGGCTTTGCTGAGTATTAAGTTCCCCCCCAACGTTTTAGGGTTTACCTGCATTTGGGGGGGGGGAGCCTCATTTGCCCACCAGCAGGACCCTTTTGCCCCTTCCAGGGTCTCAGCAGCACCCAGGGAGGTGCCACTTCCTCAAGGCCTTGGCATGGGGCAGTTTATTTCCTGTCCCTGTGGTGGTCTCAGGCAAGAGGAACCCAAGACCCTTGGGTTTGGTGGTCATAGACCCCCCCAAAGCCCCACAGGGGTTGGGTTGGCTGCAGAGAGGGGAGTGTCCAACCCTGCTCAGCTGCCCCCGGGTCCAGCACAGCACAGGGGCTTTGCCAGCCACCCTCCTGGTGCCATCTCCCACCCCAGGGACCCCTGCACTCGGCCCCAGCCGGGTCGGGCAGCGCATGGTGGCCCCATGGCAGCTGGCTGCAGGCTGGTGTTCATTAACCAGCACATTCTGCTGCTCTCAGCACCTGTCCCCGTGCTGGGGCTCCATGTACCGCCAGCAGCACCCATTGCATGCACCCCCCAAGGGCTCCCGGCTACCCCCTCCCCAGGACCAAAGGACCCCACTGACCTGCTGAGTCCCTGCTTGAGGTGCAGGAGCAGCGGCCACTCGTAGAGCCAGGGCATCCCAGCCTCAAACCAGTCCCGGCCACGGAAAATGGGGGAGATGCAAGCGGCGGCAGCCAGGCGGCTGGAGGAGCCGCTCTCCCCCAGGTAGGCGAGCAGCAGCCCCGAGCCCGAGCCCTCGCTGACAGCCAGCAGTGGGGCTCTGGGGTGCTGGCACCGCAGGTAGGTGACAGCCTCCCGCAGGTCCCGGGGGTCCCCGAAGGGCTGCAGCCGGGGGGTGGTCAGGGGGCAGCCGTTGTGGCCCCGGCGGTTGAAGATGACAGGGATGAAGCCCCTCTCCAGTGCTCGCAGCCCCAGCTGCAGCAGCCCCCCCGTCACCTTCCCGGCGGCGTTGGGGATGAGCAGCAGCACTGGGCTGGAGCCACCCCCCCCCGCAGCCCCCCGTGGCCCCACCAACCAGTCCAGGGCCACCAGTCCAGTGTCCGGCATCTGCAGGAGCTCTCTGGCCACTGCCGGCTCCGGCTGGGGCGGCTGCAGGAGCTGCTGCAGCATCTGGAGCCGGGGCCAGTGTGGCCATGGCCAGCGGCCACCCCGCAGCGCCACCGACCGCCCCAGGCTCCGCACCAAGTGCTGGGCCAGCGCCGAGGGCTTGCAGAGCAGCCGGCAGCGCCCACAGCCATCCGCGGTGATGAAGAGCATCCCCTCCTCTTCCTCCTCCTCCTCCTCTCCCCAGGCTCCCTCCAGCTCCACCCTCCCTGCCCAAAGGCACAAGGCCAGGAGGCCCAGACCCATGAGCACCGCGGCTGCGGCCACCAACCCCTCTGGGGACACCATGGAGGTGATGGGAGCAGCCCCAGTGCTCGGCGGTGCGGGAGCAGTGGTGGGGCTGTGGGGCTGTACCGGGGCTGTGTGAGGCTGTGGGGCTGTATGGGGCTGTGCCAGGGCTGTGTGGGGCTGTGCCGGGGTTGGCGTGACCACAGCCAGCCGGGGCCAAGGGGACTGGGTGAAACGGGAGGGACACGTGACTGAGCCCTGCCCGGTGGCGGGGGGGTGAATCCCATTGCAGCCATACCCCCATGGCCGCAGGAGCCGGGTGCCCGTGCAATGCTCACACCTTTATTGATACAAATGTACAAGGACACATCTTACAGTAGGGAGCGTGGCCCCAGTGGGGGACAAGGGGGGCAGGACACCCAGGGATGGGGTTCCCATGGGTGTCCCGGTCCAGTGTTAACGCTGCGGGTGGCCCTGGGGGTACCGGCCACCCGGCGAGGGGCTCTCGGGGGAGGGTTTGGGGGGTACATGGCCACCGCCGCCACCGACACAGGCTATGTACAGGATAAGTTAGGTGCGGCCAGGGGCTGTACAGGGGGATGTGGGCACCCACCCCCAGCACCCCAGTGGCGTGGGGAGGGGGCACAGGGGGGGAGCTCACCCCACACCCTGGCTCCCCATGGGCTAAAGGCCACGTGCAGCCCCGCTCACCCCACGTGCCAGAGGGGAAGGAGAGACAAGAAGAGAGTGGAGGGGGGGGCGCGGGCCGGTGCTCACTGCTTCTTCTCGCGGGTGGTGATGGTGACCAGCTGCTTGGCGGCCTTGGCGATGTCGTAGGCACACTGGATGACCTGCTGCGTCAGGAGCTGGTAGTCCACGGCAGCGCCCGGCTCGGGGGGCACGGTCTTGCGGCACTCGCTCTGCAGGCGGTAGGCGCTGGCGTTGAGCAGCCGCAGTGAGCTCCGCACCGTCTCCAGTGCCGGCTTCTGTAAAGGGGCAGAGGGAGCGTCAGGATCCACACCAGGGGGAAGCGGTGCCTGTGGGGACCCCCCACCCAAACCCCTGCCCACCTTGGGGAACAGCGATGCCATCTCCGTCACAGCCGAGTGGATCTTCTCCGAGCAGGGCATGAAGCTGGGAGCAAGGAGAAGGGGTGAGCATGGGGGTACAGTAACCCCATCCATGTGAATGCAGCCCCAAGGCCATGCCCCAGCCCCACCTGTCGTGCTTGGACTCCTGCGCCGCCCGCAGCAGCTCCTGGATGTTCTTGGTGACCTGCTCGGTTTTGAGGATCACATCCTCCGTGCTGGGCAGCCCTGGGTCCAGTTCCCCGTCCAGCGGGTCCAGCTCATGCGGGAAGTCCTCGTCCTTGCTCAGCTCCACAAACCTCTTCCCCTCCATGCTGCAGGGATGGACCAATGCAGCCGGGTCAGTGCCAGCCCCGTGACCCTGTGTCCGTGTGTGCCCCAGCCCCAGAACTCACCTGATCAGGACCTCACCAGCCTGTGTGTTGTCGTAGTCGCTGTCGGTGCCGCTCCCGTGCCGGTCCAGCTTGCTCTGCAGGGCAGAGGAGCAGTGTCAGCCCTGCCCAGCCCCATCCCAGCACAGGGACTGGGGTCTCCCCACCCCAAGAGCTTCCCCTCTCCCAGTACATCACCATGTGCCGGGCACCGTCAGGCGGGCAGGAGAGCAGTGGGGAGGATGGGGGAAAGGGCACCGAGGAGGCGGACGGACCTTTCCGGATCTGGAGGGGGATAAAAGGGATAAACCAGCACTAAACAGGGTGCAGAGGGGTCTGGAGCCAACCGCGGTGATGTGAGGGGAGCATGAGCACAGGGGACACCGCTCCCTGCATACAGGAACACCCCATGGCTGCTGTTCCTTGGGGATGGCCCCAGCCTGACCTAGGGGAACTGGACATCCGAGAGGCCACATCCCAGGACAGACACAGCCACCACAGCCCATGCAGGAGCCATCCCTGCCACAGCCCCTTACCCGATACACGCTGGCCGGGATGTGCATGGAGTACAGAGCCTCGTCCTCCACCTCCTGCTGACACACAAAGGTTACAGCCCCGCGGGGACAGGACCCAGCACCCCAACCCCGCTCCCATCCCCGCACACTCACCCCAGCCCCAAAGGGCTGCAGCCGGGTCACCAGCTCCTCCACCGGCTGCCCAAAGGGCTTCAGTGCTGAGCCCGGCTCATACATGGAGAAGGCCTGGCGGTCCCGGCGGAGCGGGGGGGCCGTGCCCGGGGGGTGCCCATGCTCCGGCCGCTCGCTGGGAGCTGGGGTTGGGTGCGTGGGACCAGTCTGCTGCCGGATCTGGGTGTTCTCTGCCTGCAGCTTGTGGATCTGCAGCCGAGGGAGGCAGCAGTGAGGAGGGAGGCATAGCAAGGATGGGGTATAGCAAAGGAAGGGTCCTGCTGGTCCTGCACCCACCTCGCGCTGCAGCCGGCGCAGCTCATCGCTCAGGCTGTTGTTCACCTTCATCAGCTGCTGCACCTTGGCCTCAGAGGCAGCCAGAGCCTTCTTCACCTCCAGGTACTCCTGCAGCGTGATGGGGCCGTCCGAGAGGTCGGAGGAATCCATGCTCTATGGGGACACAGGCTCAGTAACCGGATCCCAGCGCCAGGGTCGTGGTCCAGGATGGGGATCCAGGCTCACCCGGGCACGGTTGTTGCGGGACGCGTTGCGCAGCAGCTCCTGGTCCGTGTCCTCGTCGGAGGCGACGCTGTCGTAGTCGTGCTGGTCGTCCTGGTCACTCTGGCTGCGCAGTGAGTAGTCGAGGGCGTCTAGGGGAGGGCAAAGGGGTGCTGAGCACAGGACAGAGGGGAGATGCTCAGCTGCCCCCATCGCTGCCCCCCATCCCTCACCTGTGGGGCTCAGCAGACTCTTCCCTTGCTGCCGGCGCTTGGCTTCCCCGAGGATGTCAATGAGCAAAGTGGCGAATTCCCTGGCATTGAACCTGGCCAGCTTCTGACGGCCCTGGGGGGGCAAGGGGGGGGCAGGGAGTGAGCAGGGCTCTGGGTGCCAGGGGCAGGGGGCACAGGGCTCTGGACGGGGCTCACCTGGTTGCGGGTGGCAGAGTACTCAGGGTTGACGGGCAGGAAGGGCACAGCGCTGCGCTCCGTCACCAGCGTGCTGTGGTTCTGTGTCGTCAGCCACACTGCGGGTGGGCAGCGGGCTCAGACCCCCGGGGGGGCTACAAGGACTGACCCCCCCTCCGGAGCAAGGCGCAGCCTGGGGCCGGCAGCGGGGCCAGCAGGACGCAGGCGCAGGCACAGGGCCAGCCTTGGGCTGGGAGCGGA
This sequence comes from Melopsittacus undulatus, assembly GCF_012275295.1. Lineage (NCBI taxonomy): Eukaryota > Metazoa > Chordata > Aves > Psittaciformes > Psittaculidae > Melopsittacus > Melopsittacus undulatus. The sequence goes on along the minus strand of NC_047539.1, from coordinate 9,626,137 downwards.
GCCCGGCCGGGATGATGGGAATCGACTTCCCCGGCGTCCTGCAGGGCTGGGGAACCCCCCCCAGTACAACCCCCCCACTCCTCACCCTTTGGGGCACCCGCTCTGCACTCCCCATGTGTCAGGGAGTGGGTTTGGCACCGTTATTGGTGCCCACCCACCAGAGAAATGGGGTGACCCCCACCCCACCGCCCCCCCCAGCTCAAGGACACCCTCCAGGCTGTGTCCCCATCCCCGGGGGTCCCGGCACCCACCTCCAGCAGCACCCCAAGCCCCGGCACCCAGCAGCGGCCCCTTGCACCGAGGAACCCTCCCGGCCGGAGGAATGAGGAAGGAGGGGCCTGCGGTCCCTGCGGAGCATCCGGATGGGGGGAGCGCTGGGCTCAGCCCTGGCCCCACCGCCTGCTCCTCCCCGTGCCGGGACGCCCGCCCCAGCCCTGGGGGTGCTCCCTGTACCCCCCCCCGGCTCACCCGCATCGTTCTCCCTCCGATCCACCTCATCATACACATCCATGGCCAGCTCCTCGAACAGGCGGTTACTGAGCTGCAGCGGGAACCGGGAACGGTGTCAAGCGGGATAGGAGGAGTGGATGGGACCCCCCCACAAAGCCCTGGCTCCAACTCACCGCTTGCAGCTTCTTCTTGGCTGCCTTGGCCAGCTCAGAGAGGTCCAGGCTGGGGGTGTGCAGAGAAGGAAGACACTGGGGTTATCCCTGTTCTGCCCCCAGTAAAACAGTCCCCAGCTGCACCCCACTAGGACCAGGACCCCCCCGGGGCTGGTGAGCAGGCACACGGGGATGAGGTGGCAAAAGGCAAGCAGGACCCCCCCTCCCTGGGTGCCCTCCGGGCTGGGGGGACCCATGCCAGTGGCACTGGGGGGACCCCCGGAGCCGAGCAGACAATACCTCTGTGCCATGCACTTTGGGCGCACCCTGCGCTCCGGAGAAGGCAGCGGAGGGAAGAACAGGATAAAGGTGGATGTTAAACGCGCGGGCACCAGACCCCCCCGTTGTACCCCCCAAAGGATGCTCCAGAGCCAGTCACAGGGAGGTGACCGTGGTCCCCCCTTCGGCCCAGCGGGGATGCCAGGGGGACCATAGCCCCCAGCTGCGGGCATGGGGCACTCACCTGTCAGCCATCTGCGGGATGATGTAGTGCCCGTTCTTGTGGTCTGAGCAAAGAGAGGGGGGGTGAGCAGGGCTCTGTGCCCCCCACCCGGGTTAACCACCCCCAGGACCCCCCTGCTCACCCGGCTTCCTGCCGCAGAGGTAGAAGGCCAGGCGGTCGGTCAGCTCGTACTGGCACTCCACTAACCGCTCTGCCAGCTCGTGCTGGGCTGCCTGCCTGTGGGAGGATGGGCAGGGGTGATGCACACCCTATGGGGGTACAGGCAGAGGGTACCCCCCATTCCCCACCCTCACCTGGCATAGTCAATGGGGGTCCGGCCGTTCACATCGGGGGCCCCGGGGTCGGCGCCATAGACCACCAGCAGCTCTGCCTGCAGGATCTGGCCGGCCTTGGCCGCCACGTGCAGTGGTGTGGTGCCCTTCTCCTGCGGGCACGGGCAGCATCAGCCCCACATCCTGCCCATGGGATGCGGGTCCGGAACCCACATCCCAGCCCCATCCCCAGACCCCCCCAGCCCCACCAGTGCTCACCGGGTGGAAGAAGTTGGCCTGTGCGCCCAGCGACAGCAGGCGCAGACACGTCTCCAGGTTGCCCGTCCGCACACTCGAGTGCAATTGCTGCGGGGGAGAGAAGGGGTAAGGAGAGGAAATGTCTGCAGCACCAAGGGGGGGCCCTGCACCCACACCCCACCTTGCTGAGGTCCTTGGCAGTGACTCCATCGTCATCCCGGCACGGCAGCTTGTGGACAAAGGCCAGCATCTGGTACTTGGCGCGGATGAACTCTGACTTGGTGGGGCTGGAACAGGTTGTGGGGTGAAGGGGGGTGCCTGGCCAGCACTGACCCCCTCCCCACGGCATGGGGGGCACTTACTGCACTTTGTCCTGGGGGTTTGCCTTCCGACGCCCGCTCTGAACCTGGGCTGGATCCAGCAGTGAGTGCTCCCAGATGGAGTTGGCCCCATTGCTCGCCAAGGTGTGCACCATCTGCAGGGGACAGGCGGGACACGGTGGGCATGGGGGGTCCCTGTATGACCCCCCCATGTCCCCATGGGGTCAGCACCCACCTGGAGCAGGGTGGCAGGCCAAGGGCTGTGTCTGAGGTGCTTGACGATGGAGATGTGCCGGCCCAGGCTGCGGTGCACACTGCAGCACTCGTCGCAGATGAGCACCCCGCGGTTGATGGACGCCCAGCCGGGGTCTGCAGGGTGGAACAAGGGGATGTCACCGGGGTCCCTTCCCCATGCGGCCCCCTCCCCATCCACCCCACTGCTGCTGGGGGGGGGATATGCGTTGCCATAGCGATGGTTTCCCTGGTGACAGTGAGGGGCTCAGCCCATCACCAGGGGAAACCCACAGGTTTCCCATAGCAACCAGCACCCACCAAAGGGGGGGCAGGATTTGGCCTCCCCCACCATGAGGGCAGCTGGTGGCAGGGATGATGCCAGCTCCATAGGAGAGCACCGCAAGCAGGGGCACCCTGAGTCATGGCAGCACCCAGTGAGGCTGTGCACCCCCGCGGCCCCCAGATGGGCATTTGGGGGAGCCCTGGACAGGGGGAAACGTGCCCCTCAATAAGGAGCACCCCCAACCCATGGGCTCCCACCCATGGTGGTCACCAGCTCTGCAGCCCCATCACCCCACATCAGCCCCACAGGGCACCCCAGCTCTGGGGGCTGATGCCATGGTCCCCCCACACTGCCAGCCCCCCCCCCCCCCATTCCCAGCCGTTGTCCCCAGCCCGGCCAGACTGGAGCCCTTTGTGTCCCGCAGGGAACAAAGGGCTGTTTGAGCTGCCGCTGGCCCCATGCTGGCACCAGCCCTGGCACCCTCGGGGGCCCCGCTCGCGGCAGCTCCCCACACATGCACCCCACAAATGGGTCCTGGGGCTGGGCCGGGAGCAGATCCAGCCCCGGGGGGGGCTGTGGGGCTGCAACTGCTCCCAGCAGCACCGAGGGCAGGATGTGGGGACCCTCAGCTGGGTCACAGCCCCCTCCCGTGGATGGTGCTGCACTGTCCCTGGGTGCTGCAGGGGACCCCACCACCCCTTATTCTGTAGGGCCTACACAAACACCTCCACACAGACGGGGGGAGCCCCAAACCCCTGCTCTCAGCTCCATGGACCGCTGTTGGGGTGCCGGGACTGCTCAGGGATGGGGGGGTCAGCCTGGAAGGGTGCCCTTGAGCTGGGGTGTGCAGGGGTCACCCCATTTCCATGGTGGGATGGGCACCAACAGGCACGCCAAACCCACTCCCTGCCACCAGAGAAGCGCAGAGACGGTGCCCCAAAGGGTGAGGAGCAGGGGGGTGGCAGCACTGGCCAGAAGCAACGGTCCCAGTGGGGTCCCAAATCCCCCCTCCTCATGCCCTGTGGATGCAGTTTGGGGTCCCGCAGTGCTGCAGTGCCCTGGGGCCGAGGTGGGGTGTCTGGGGGGAGCCTGGCAGCCCTGTGCACACAGATGGCAGCGCCTTGGCAGCCGGTACGGCAGCATCTGTGCCTTGGTGCCTGCTGCCCACAGGAACAGGACGCTCCAAGCAGGGGGAGCCGCCCGGGACCCCGCTGGTCTCGGGTACCCCAGGGCAGCACCCCAAGCACTGAGGGGCGGACGGGGTGCGGGTGGGACCGCAGCAGCTCTGGGGGCGCTGGCACTGGGGCACCCCAAATCCTGGGCAGATCATGGAGCTCAAGGGAACAGCAGCACCTCCATCCCTGCCCCGGGACCCCCAGCACTGGTGAGCAGGGGCTGGGGCTGGGGCTGGCATCCCTGTACCAAGCGGGAATCAGCCAAGGGAGCCTGGGCACAGGGATGAGGACACCCCACAGACACCCACCACCCAGGGCCGGGCAGCACATCCCTGCCGGTGCTCCCGGCGCGGTAGGAAGCGGCCTCTGGACTTTATAACTCATTTCCTCCCATGGCTGCCAGGCGATAAGGGATTGGAAGAAACCGGTTTCCATTTCCCCCCCCGGCAGGGAGCCCTGGCACTGCCACAGGCACTGCCATAGGCACCCCTGGCACTGCCATAGGCACCCCCGTGCCCCCCGCACGGCAGCCCCGGCCCCACGCGTGTGCCGCCGGCTCTGCTGGCAGGATCCGGCCATTGGCACGTGGCCGGGATGGTTTCGGCAGAGCCTTGGCCCGCGGGCAGCTTCCCGAGGCCGGCTCGAAGCGAGAGCTCCGCTCCCGGCTCCGTTCATTCATTGCCATGGGGACACCCGTGGTGGCCATGGGCAGGTTCGGGGGGTCCGGCCCCGCTGTGGGCAGGGTTTACGGGGTCCGGCCCCACTGCAGCACTCAAGGGCTCGTGCCTGATGTGGGGCTGTGGGCACTGGCACCATCGGGGATGCGAATCATCTTGCCCAGGCTCAGGCTCTGGCTTGCAGCGCGGCCGCCACCGCCAAGAACGGATCCAGGCGGTGTGGGTGCTGGCTGTGGGGTGCTGTGGGGTATCCCCCCACTCCATCCCACCATTTGCAGTGTCCTCAGCGCTGCTGGCACCCACTGGCACATCCCCAGCCTGCACCAGCAGCCCCCGTGCTGAGGGTGCAAAGGCTGCGGGTGGTGCATGGGGGTGGTGGGTGCAGTGGGGGCACACTGGGTGCTCAGGGGGGAATCGGGGTCACGTTTGGGGTGTACCGCGATATTCCCGGAGGATGGAAAAGAGGGTGCACTAAAGCGTTGGATCAGAGGGTTCCTGGGGGGCAGAGCAGGATGCAGGGGGGTCCCTGGGTCTGCACTGCAGGGTGCAGAGGGGTGATCGTGGGGGGGTCCCAGGGGCACGCAGGGGCCTCACACTGGGGAGCAGAGGGAGATGCAGGAAGGGCTCCGTGGGCGCACCCCGGGGGATGCGGAGCGGGTGCACGGGGGTACCGCGGTGCAGAGGGGCTGCACCGGAGCCGAACCGGGCAGTGCGAGGCAGGCTCCTGGGGGGGGCGGGGGGCGGCGGCGGCGGACGGGGCGCACCGGGGGGTGCGGGGGGGTCCGGTCCTTACCTGGTGCGCTGCAGTCGGCGCACACCTCCGCCCGCGGCGCCTTCCGGGACATCCTCAGCGGCGAGGCGGGCCCGGGCCCGGGCCTCTGCGCCAGCGTGGGGCGGCGGCGGCGGCACCCCCGGGCCCGCCGGGGGAGGAACGGGGGACAGGGAGGGAAGGGGGGGGGGAGCCCTGCGGCGGGGCTGGGGCGGGGGGCGGCGGGGGCCCCGGGGCCGCGGCTCGCCGGGGGCTACCGGCTGCTCCCTGCGCCCGGCGGCTCCGCAGGAAGCGGCGCAGGCCCGGCCCCGGCGGAGGAGGGGCCGCACCGCCCCCGCCCCGCACCGGCAGCGCCGCCGCGACCGCCCCGCACCGGCACCTGCGCCCGCAGCCGCACCCGGACCCGCACCGTCGGGCACCGGCACCGCCCGCACTGCCCTGGGGCTGCGGCCCCACATCGGTCCTGGGCGGTTCTGGGTCCGGCCCTGAGCACCCCTCCTGCTCCCGGGCACCCCCCGCTCCTGACCCCGCTGTCAGGGCCCTCCCGGTCCCGTTCTCAGCCCAAAGCACTGTCCCGGTTGAGGTCTCAGCCCTGGTCCTCTTCATCTCGCCCACTGGCTTCAGGTCCAGGGCATCCCTGTGGTCCTTGTCCTGCTCCCAGCCCAGGTCCTGCACACCCCAGTCCGAGCTCTGGGCACCTCTGTTGTCCCAAGTCCTGCTTCAGGCCCTCAGCACCGGCTCTGGCGCTTGTCTTGCACCCACCCCCAGGCTGAACACCCCTAATCCTGGCACTCTGGCACTGTGCACCCCGCTCCTGTGCATCCCATCACCAGGCGCACTATGGGGTGCAGTGCAGGCAAGCATGGTCAGGTTGTGGGGCGCAGGGCATGGGGCTCCTTCCTGCCCCAGCAGTGCAGGCAGGACACTGCACTGTGGATGTGGATGTGCAGGGTGGGCCACAGCATTCCCAGGAGATTCATCAGGGAATTCGGGGAGAGTGGGGGTACTGGATAGACCCATTTATGGTCTCTGTCCCCGCCCCCCCAGCAGCATCCTTTAAGCACCTGGAGCAAGGGGGACTCCCCATTGCACAGGCAGCTGGGGGGGGGTCAGACCCCTCATCGCGCCCACCCCGTGCAGGATCCAAAGGACCGGAGCCGAATCCTGTCCCCCAAGCACCATGGGTCAGGCTGTACAAGGAGTGACCTCACCGAGGGGATGGCCCATGACGTCATGGGACAGCGGGGACATGCGGGATGCTGTGCGGGGACCGGGGCAGGGGATGCGACCACCAGCACCACCAGCACCAGCACCGCCTCCATTGTGGCTCAATGGGGAACAACGAGGGGGCTCAGCCCCACAGCGGGCCGGGAGCGAGGCGCCGGCAGGAGGCTGAGGCAGTGGCTGAGGCCCAGCCTCGCATTGTTCTCGGGCAGCAGCCGGAAAACACGACGCCCGCCCGGGAGAAACGCAGGCGGAAAAGGAAACGGGGCTGGGGGCCCGCGGCGGCCGCTGCCCTGCATGAGGGGGGCTCGGACCCCCCCACAGCCCTCACCCCTGCCCTGCCATGAGCCCAGGGCAGCACAGGGGAAGTGGGAGGGGGGAAAATCAGCTTGAAGAGAGGATGCTGGGGGGCCCTGAGGGTCAGCGGGTGACACTTTGCAGCCATTCCCCCCCCCACCCCCGCAGGGTCGGAGGCCGCGGTGATGGGCTGCGCGATGCGGGCTTGGGGCAGGGGCCGAGGAAGAGGAGGATGAGGAAGGGGGCGATGCGGGGCAGGGTGACTACAAGTCCCATGAGGCCGGGCGGTCGGGGGGGCGCGGGGGAAGCACCGTGCGGGAGGTGCCGGTTCCTCCCCGCCCCGCTCCGCCCCGCGCCGCGCCCGCCGCCGCTCCAGCATGCACGGAGGATGCTCGCGTCTTGCTCAGGCAGGAAGGGGCCGGAGGGCAGGTACCCGCTGCACTACCTCGTCTGGCACAACCGCGCCCGAGACCTGGACCGGGAGCTCAGCGCCAAGCAGGTGGGGGGGGTGAGGAAAGGGGGTACCCCCGGGCACGGCCCGGTTCGGTTCAGCTGATGCAATGCTGCCGGGCTGCAGCCGGGCTCCTGCTCGGGGCTGGGATGAGGATGGACATGATGGTGGTGATGACAATGATGGGGTCCCTCGCGCGGCTGGCAGGGCTCTGGGGCTGCAGTGTGTCCCCCAGCACCCCGGCACTGTGCGGGTGCTCCCGGGGTACCACCCGCCGGTCCTCTGCATCCCCCAGCGCATGCAGCCCCAAGCATCCCTCCCCACGTGTCCCCTGCTAGGCCTCTGCGGACCCTGCACCCCGACCTGCACCCCACTTCTTGGGGTGCTCACAGCCCCGCTGCAGCCCCCCAGCTCCCACCCTCAGGGTGAGCCCCTCTGGGGAGAGACACAGGGCCCTGATGCTGCTATGGGGTGCAGATCCCAGCCCCAAACGGCCAGTTGGGTTCTTCTCAGCATGGGGGACCCCCGGTGTCCCCCATCCCGGGAGGCCCCAGCCGGCGGGTGGTGGAGCACGTCCCTAGGCAGGTTCCCAGCCTCCCTTCTCCCCCGTGGCGTTGCAATTCAGGTAATTAAAACCCAACCCCGAAGACGCAGGAAACCGCAGGCGCTGGGGGGAGGCTGGTGGTGAGGCTGGGACCAGCATCCTGCTCCCTCGGCCGGGCTCCCGGCACCCCAGGGTGCTGAGGGCCGCGCCGGATAGACCCTGCTGCTGCACAAACCAGGGGGCTGCTGTACCACGATGCTCCCGCCGGGATGCAGGCGATGGCTCTCGCCACACCCGCCTCCATTGTGGGGGCCAGCCGGGATGGATGCGCCGGCATCGCCCCATTGCCGGCACGTTCATTCCCGTGGTGATTTGGGGCCGTGTTTCCCAGGAGCTCGATGTGGTGCAGATCAAAGCTGGGTGCAGGCGGCGGCTGCTCGGGAGATGCTGGGGATGCAGGGAGGGTTTCCAACACACCCTGAGCCTGGCTCTGGAGGGGCTCTGACATGGTCCCTGCTGCCATTTGCAGGGTGAAAGCAAAGCTGGCTCTGTGTGCACCCATGGGTGCTGCAGGCCAGACCCCAGGGCAGGTGGGGGTTTGGGGGCCAGCCCAAGCTGAGCCCCCCAGCCCTATCCAGGGCATCCAGGGACACGGCTCAGTACACATCAGGTGTTTGGGGATGGGAAGTGCTGGGGCAGCTGGCAGCATCCCTCCTCTTGATGTCCCATAAGGGCCCTGTGTGGGTCAGCCCTGAATTGTTGCCATGAGCTCCTGTCCACGCTTGCCTCCACCTGGGAAGTGAGGGCCAGCGGGTCCCTGTGGCAGAGGCAGGCAGTGACACAGAGCCCATTGTACCAGGACATCCCACACCACAGCCTGCCCTGTCACACATGGCCGGGACCCAGGGCTGCGCAGGGACAGCAGCGCCCAGCACCACCTCCCTGTGCTGGCCTGTGTCCTCTGATGCCACCCGGGAGCAGACACTGGGGTCCCCCACCCTGGGGACAACCCTGGCACAGGGGATGCTCTGTGCCATGTCCTGGCTGGCATGGGAGGAGCAGCCGGAGCTGCACCGCTGCCACCCCAGAGCCATCCCTGTCCCCATCCCTGGTGGGTGCCACAGCCCCAGGTCAGACAGTGCCTGAGGTCTGTGCTGCAGCCCCTTGAGCTGGAGCTGTCCCAGCACCAGGCCCAGGACCGAGCTCTTGCTGGTAAAAACTGGGTCACGCCGTGTCCCCCGGGGTTGGCTCCTGTGCCGCATCCCCAGACCCTGATCCCGCCTGGCACTGGGGCAAGGCTGCAGCTGGGGAGCCCCACTGAGCCTGCAGCACCCGTCCCCCAGCTGGGGGGCGATTGCTTTAATTAGAGTCATTTCATTAGTGCAATTAAGCAGCAGTCTCCTGGAGAGCGTTGGAGCAGCACATTGGATCCTGGAGAACTGGGGGCTGTTTTGCTCCAGTGCTGAGGGCAGCCTGGTGGGGGTTCCCCTTCATGGTGAGCCCCTGGGGGTGAGGGGCATGGGGATGTCCCTGAGCAGAGATGGGGAATCCCTGGGGCAGAGGGAATGCAGGATGTGCCCAAGAGTGAGGCAGGGACTTGCTGCGGGCAGGAGCCTGGGTTTAGAGAGCCCACACCCCAACCCTGCCCAGCCCCAGACACCTCTGGGGTGCCTGGTCCCAGTTAGCACCTTTGTGTCCTGCAGCCAGCTTTGTCCTCCCCAAACCCTGTGCCTTGATTTGGGGTCCACCCCACTGCCCTCTCCCCTGGCTGCATCAGCTGCCCCTCTGCAGGCACAAGGTGCTGGGGGGCAGAAGCTGCTCCCCCACTGCTGCTCCATCACCCCCTGAGCCGTGTCCCCAGCCTGGGGAGCGGGTGTGATGCTGCACCCCCCGCGGGTCCTCGGGGTGCCCATCACCACCACCCCCATGAGGGATTCCTCGGGCCTGGCCCCGTGCCCGGCTCTGGGTTTGGCACAGACAATGGCAGCCCCAGCGTGCGGCTCCCCAGGGCTGGGGATCCTCGGAGCAGCCGCTCACGCAGCTCCGGCAGGGGAACACGTGCGGCCGCCGCAGCCGCGCTCCGGGCTCGGCACAGGGGGGCTGCCAGCGGGGGCTGCCTGGCAACTGGGCAGCAGCACCCCCTGCATCCCAACCACAGAGCTGGGGGCTTGTCCCAGGCTTGCAGCTGCATCAAGCCATGCGGAGCCCCCTGCGCTGCACCCCAATGCCATGGCCCTGCTCCATGCCCATAGGGGTGGGTAGAGCCCAGCCTGACCATGCTGAGCTGTGCTGGCTGCTGGCAGCATCACTGCGCTCTCCCCATGGGTCTGAGGAGCAGCGAGAGCCTTTCTGTGTGCATCTCCTGGGGGAGCTGAGGGGATGCTCGTTGAGATGCTATCAGGTGTTGGCTGCTTGTGAGAGCTTCACATCTGCACTGGAGGGCAAGGTCTGGCCACCCCGGTGGTCCCTGAGGCCCATTCCCTCCTGGCAGGCTGACATTGAGCAGCTGGACCCCCGAGGACGCACCCCACTGCACCTGGCCACCACACTGGGCCACCTGGAGTGTGCCAGGGTGCTGCTGAAGCATGGTGCTGACGTGGGCAAGGAGAACCGCAGCGGCTGGACGGGTGAGCCTTGGTCCTCCATCAACCTGCCCTGGCATGGGCACGGGCATGGGCATGGGGACGCTCAGTGGTGCAGCTCCCCGAGGGACAGCTCACATGGTGGTGCATGCATGTGGCCACCTCTGCCGTGCCACAGCCCTGGGCAACTGCCCCTCTCTGCCCTGCAGTCCTGCAGGAGGCTGTGAGCACCCGGGACCTGGAGCTGGTGCAGTTGGTCCTGCGCTACCGTGACTACCAGAGGGCCATCAAGCGCCTGGCTGGGATCCCCATCCTCCTGGAGAAGCTGCGCAAGGTATCCCCATCCCTCCATCCCATGGGAAGAGGAGAGTGGGATGGTGGGCAGGGGGATGCTGGCCACGGGCTCCTCCTGACCCCATTGGGCTCTCGGCAGGCCCAGGACTTCTATGTGGAGATGAAGTGGGAATTCACGAGCTGGGGTAAGCTCGGGGTAGAGCATCGCTGGGGAGGGAGCGGGAGACCCCAACCCCAACATCCATCCCCATCCCCGGGATGGTGGACACCGTCCCCCCTCTCCCCATGCACCCCAAGCTTGCAGACCCCTGTCCCCACACGCATCCCCCCCAGCTCAGTGCTCTCAGCCCCCTCGGGGTGCAGGTTGCCCCATCCCTGGCTGGGCTATCACCATCTCTCCCCAGTGCCGCTGGTGTCCAAGATCTGCCCCAGTGACACCTACAAGGTGTGGAAGAGCGGCCAGAACCTGCGGGTGGACACGACGCTGCTGGGCTTTGACCATATGACCTGGCAGAGGGGCAACCGCAGCTTCGTCTTTAGGGGGCAAGGTGAGACCGCACCGGGATCCCCGTGGGCCCCCATTGGGGAGCACTGCAGGGCACGGGTGACGTGGTTGTCCTGACCCTGCTGCAGACACCAGCGCGGTGGTGATGGAGATCGACCACGACCGGCGGGTGGTGTACTCGGAGACGCTGGCCCTGGCCGGCCACGACCAGGAGGTGCTGCTGGCTGCTGTGCAGCCCACCGAGGAGCAGGTGATGGGGCGGCTCACGGCCCCTGTTGTCACCACACAGCTCGACACCAAGAACATCGCCTTTGAGAGGTGGGCAGCACAGAGCCCACCCCTGGGGATGCACAGACCCCACAGGCTCATCGGTTGCTCACTGTGTGTTGTGTCACCCAAGGAACAAGTCCGGTATTCTGGGCTGGAGGAGTGAGAAGACAGAAATGGTGAATGGGTATGAGGCCAAGGTGAGGGGCAGGGGTTGAGCTGCCTGAAGGGATATGGTTGGTTGTGGGTTGGGGGTATCCACATCAGCCATTCCCCCCTCCTCATCCAGGTCTATGGCGCATCCAATGTGGAGCTGATCACGCGGACAAGGACTGAGCACCTCTCGGACCAGCACAAGGGCAAGAGCAAAGGTGGAGCCGGTACAGGCTGGGTGGGCAGAGCGTCGTGCCCCCTCCTGCCCTCACCCCCTCATGTCCCATAGGCAGCAAGACCCCTCTGCAGTCCTTCCTGGGCATCGCCGAGCAGCACGTGGGGCCCAACAACGGGGTGAGCATCCCATGGGTCTGGGGGGTGTCCCCACAGTTGGACACCCCCCTCAACCCCTGGGCCATCCCATAGACGCTGATCACGCAGACCCTGAGCCACGCCAACCCCACTGCCATCACCCCGGAGGAGTACTTCAACCCCAACTTCGAGCTGGGCAACCGGGACATGGGGCGGCCCATGGAGCTCACCACCAAGACACAGAAGTGAGGGGGGAAGGAGCAGATTGGGGACCCCCCGTCCATCCCCCCATCTCCTTCCCCGCTGCGGAGCCCCCCATGGGGGGGCAGGCAGGGGGTCCCCAGCCCGGCGCCTGTCCCCGGCAGGTTCAAGGCGAAGCTGTGGCTGTGTGAGGACCACCCGCTGTCCCTCTGCGAGCAGGTTGCCCCCATCATCGACCTCATGGCAATAAGCAACGCGCTCTTCGCCAAGCTGCGGGACTTCATCACCCTGCGCCTCCCGCCCGGCTTCCCGGTCAAGATCGGTACGAGGGGGGGTCCTTGGGGTGCAGGGGCTGCAGCCGGATCCCTCCCTGCTTGCTATCCCTTTGCCCACAGAAATCCCCATCTTCCACATCCTCAACGCCCGCATCACCTTTGGGAACCTCAATGGGTGCGATGAGCCCGTCAGCTCCCTGCGGCACAGCCCCAGCAGCGAGGCCCCTTCCCCCAGCAGCGACTCCTCCAGCGTCAGCAGCTCCAGCTCCCTGAGTACGTGGGGTTAGAGGGGACACGGTGCTGGGGTGGGGGGGACACGGGGGGTACCCAACCTTTCTGTGCCTGTCTCCCATAGCCTCATGCCGCGCGTGTGAGATGGACCCGGC